>NW_020664579.1:3082474-3184113 GCF_002925995.2 Terrapene triunguis
TGAAAATTTTGGCCATCGTATATAATGCTGCATGTACCAAAGTATTGCCAAATCCCGATAAGAGCTGAGCCCATAAATCTCCCACTGCCATCAACAGTAACTTCATGTGATCTGCATGCACTTCTCGGGAGTTGGCTCCCAGAGCCAGATTCTGGTCAATTGAATTGCTGCAGCTCCAGAACAATTCCATTACAATCAATGGGATTACTCCAGATTTACAGTAACAGATAAAAATCTGGCCCATAACATTTTTTCATTTTAAGTACTGGTTTCCAGATCAATTGTAAGAAGCCACTTTGTATCTCCTGCCATTGAAGTACACCACTGAGTCAAATATAGCTCTCTGCTTTTGGGAAAGCAAATCAATATTTCCTGGAAAGAAGAAACAGAGCATGCTTTGCAAGGAGCATTATCACTTTCATTTCGATCCCAGGATATTTTAGTGCCAAGAGCTCTTTCTCCCACACTAATTTCCACAAATGGCGTGGGGTCTGGTTCTGTATTCGTTGCGTGCCCAAAACTTCTAGTGAGTTCGGTGGGAGTTTGGGGCACACAGGAAATTCAGGATTGGACCCATATGGTTTGATCCTGGTAGATGGTAAATGCTTTCTGGGAGATGGTCAGCATTGCCAACTCCTAAATGTGCTCAGCACTTCGCAGGGTCAGACCCATAGTCAAAACCTCCAATCTTTGCTCTACCATTTGCCCATCTACCTCAGCACTGGTCATGGTGGGAGTGATAGTGTAGACCGCCATAGGAATTTTCTCTTTTACATTCATGGGATCATTCTTGTATGTACGGTCTTTAATATACAGTGTAATATGTGTGGAACTAGTTATTTAAAAAATATAAACCAAAAAAGGAGAAAGAGGGAGGGGGGAAAAAGAGTACCCAGAAGAGCAGTGTGAAGTTTGACAGCTGCCTGTTTTTCACAGAAGGAGTAAAATATGTATAAAACCAGCACCAAAGAGAGCATGAATTTCGAACCAGCAGGGTTCATTTGTGTCTGAGTCTCAGAGTTAGACTGGGATGCAGTGTCCACATCTACTTCATGAGTATTGTTTATTAATCATGTTTGGTATGGTAGTGCCTAAGGACCAACCAAGAATGGGTGCAAAGCACGGTACAAACATAGAATATGACAGTGGTTCTCAACCAGGGGTATATGTACCTCTGGGGGTACGCAGAGGTCTTCCAGGGGGTACATCAACTCATCTAGATATTTGCCTAGTTTTACAACAGGCTACATAAAAAGCACTAGTGAAGATAGTACAAACTAAAATTTCTTACAATGACTTGTTTATACTGCTCTATATACTATACACTGAAATGTAAGTACAATATTTATATTCCAATGGATTTATTTTATAATGATATGGTAAAAATGAGAAAGTCAGCAACTTTTCAGTAATAGTGTGCTGTGACACTTTGGTGATCTTATGTCTGATTTTCTAACGAAGTAGTTTTTAAGTAAGGTGAGACATGGGGTACAAAGACAAATCAGACTCCTGAAAGGGGTACAGTAGTCTGGGAAGGTTGAGGACCACTGGAGTAGGAGACACATCCTTCCCTAAGGAGTTTACATTCTAAGTAGACAAGGCAAACATGGAGTGGGGAACGGGTATAACACACCAGCAGAATGAACAATGGGACCATGCTTTTTGTGGGGGAGGGGGCAAGCTAAATGGAAAGGACAGGGAGAGGGGGACAGGTCAGGGGTGAAGAGGGTAAGAGGTGCAGATGCGGAGAGAAACTGGGGTGAATGGATTGTGAAGGAGGAGGAGAGAGAGGGTTGGCACAAACAGCCAATCAGCACAGGGCAGAGAAAGTCCAGTCAAAATGTAGAAAGATCTCTGAATGCCCGAAAGTCCTGGCTTTGGCTGCTGTCTGCAGCAGCTCCTACTGGCTGGAGTCGCTGGTGGTCTAGAACTGTAGCTAGTAATCGTGCTGTATGTTTTTGGGCTCCAAGCTGATTGGTGACGTACCAGCCAGTAGTTTACTGATACCTGAAGTCATACGTAACGATGAGATTGGGCAGGAATCAGGACTGATCATAAATTACAGCTTTCTATTGTGAGGATGTAGCAAAATCAATTCCTCTCTGTCTTCGTATCTCCCTCCAATTTTGTTCCCCTGCTTTCTGTCCCATTTCCCCCCAAGACTTTCTCTTTGCGCCAATGGTTCCAACTTCAAGAGAAAATAAATTGATACTTTAAAAAAATATCTGATATTTAAAAAATTTAAAAAATAAACCTATTTAAAGTTAAATTTGAAATTGACAAGCTATGTTAAGGCCTACACTTGCTATAATCTACTACAGTCATTGAAACTTAATAACAAAAATAATATTAAGCACTGCATATTTGCTGCAAAGTTTTAAAGCAAGTCAAATCACTGAACTGTTGGAAGTCACAGGCTAAGCACCTCGAGCCATTTTGCTGAAATGCTAAGCCAGCTTTGGTAGCGGTAGCTTTTTCTGCGGGTGCAGAGAGAATATTTTCTTCATTTCAGTTTGTTCAACTAGTTCAGTTCAATTACTAGTTTATTTAAAGTAAAGAAACTAATTGAGAGCTGAAAAAGCAGGAGAACTTGTTTTCCTTTTCAAATCTATGAATAAAAACTAGGTGTGAGAGGATAACATCTACTAATTCTAAAATCTTGAAGGACATGGTGACCAGAAACAGTTTAATTCATTAACTATAGAAAATACTTCCTTTGTTTAATAAATCAGTTACATTTAATGCAAAATGTGGTGTGTTTTTTTTCATATGAATCCTTCAAATTAAAGGTAGTTTTATTTAACTAATAAACAATTTGAAAATGCTGGTTTTGTGCATTTTTAATTGATTTTGAATTTCCATCCAAATAGAGCTTGGTTCAAATCAAAAGTTAAAAAATACTAATCATCTGGTAAAAAAGAAATGCATCATTCACCATTTTTATCACAATAAATAAAAATCTGAATAAATTCAAGTTAAGCTGTATAATTGTTTAAATAAAGGTGTATAAATATAGTGTAGCCTCCTGGCTAGCAAAAAGACTCTGCCAATCTGGTCTGGTGGAAAATTCCTTCCTGACCCCAAATATCATGATCACTTAGACCGTGAGCATGTGGGCAAGATCACCAGCCAGACACCTGGGAAAGAATTCTCTATAGTAACTCAGAGCCCTCCCCATCTAGTATCCCATTTCTGACCATTGGAGATATTTGCAGTTGTAGATGGGCCATATGCCGTTGTAGGCATCATACCACCCCCTCCATAAACTTATTAAGCTGTCTTGAAACAAGTTAGGTTTTCACCCACACTACTCCCCTGGGAAGGCTGTTCCATAACTTCACTCCTCTGATGGTAAGACACCTTCATCAAATTTCAAGTCAAAATTTGTTGATAACTAGTTTGTATCCATTTGTTCTTGTGCCAACATTGGCCCTTAACTTAAATAACTCTTCTTCCTCCCTGGTGTTTATCCCTGTGATGTATTTAGAGAGAGCAATCATATATTCTCTCAGCCTTTGTTTGGTTAAACTAAACAAGATAAACTCTTTAAATCTCCTCTCATAAGGCAAGTTCTTAATTCCCTTGATCATCCTAGTAGCCCTTCTCTGCACCTGTTTCAGTTTGAATGAATCTTTCTTAAACATTGAAGACCAGAATTGCACACAGTATTCCAGATGAGGTCTCAGAAGTGCCTTTTTCACATCTGCATCATGTTGGTGGCTGGTAGTCATCATAATCATCCTGTGGTCAATAAGTACACCCAGGTCTTTTTCTTCCTTTGTTGCTTCCAACTGATAAGTCCCCAGTTTATAGCAGAAATTCTTGTTGTTATTTTCTAAGTGCATAACCATGCACTTTGCACAATTATTTTCATCCCATTTCTATTACTCCAGTTTTCAAGATTGTCCAGATCACCTTATATGATATGGGCCATACCTCCCAACTTTGTGTCACTCCCATTTTTTGTGCCAAGATCATTAATGAAAATGATAAATAAGACTTGTTCAAAGACTGATCCTTGAGGAACTCCACTAGTAACCTCCCTCCAGCCTGACAGTTCACCTTTCTCCATGACCTGTTGTAGTCTCCCCTTTAACCAGTTCCTTACCCACCTTTCGATTATTATATTAATTGCCACCTTCTCCAATTTAATCAATAATTTCCCATGTGCAACTGTATCAGATGCTTTACTGAGATCCAGATAGGTTAGATTGGCTGCATTACCTTTGTCTGGAAAATTGGTTATGTTCTTAAAGAAAGAGATCAGGGTGGTCTGTTACGATCTACCTTTTGTAAAATCATGTTGTATTTTATCCCAATTACCGTTTACCTTTAAGTCTTTAATTACTCTCTCTTTCAGAATTTGTTCTGAGACCTTCCATACAATTGAGGTCAAATGAAGGGGCCTGTAGTTTACCAGATCACTTTTTTTTTTCCTTCCTCAAATATTGGTACTATATTTGCGATTCTCCAGTCATAGAGTATGACCCCTGAGTTTATGGGTTCATTAAAAATCATTGTTATTGGGCTTGCAATTTCATATGCCAGTTCCTTTTAATATTCTTGAATGGAGATTGTCCAGGCCCCCTCCAGTTTTGTCCCATTAAGCTGTTTGAGTTTTGCTTCTACTTTGGATGTAGTAATTTCTACTTCCATATCCTCATTCCCATTAGCCATCCTGCCACTGCCCCCAAGCTCCTCCATTACCCTCATATAAAAACTGTGACTGGTGTGTGTGTGCTGCCTTCCTGCTCCCTGTTCCTGTGTGCTTCCTGAACTCAGTGTTCCAGTTCCTGTTCCTCTGTGTGTACGTGTGCGTGCACACTGGAACGTAGCATGGGGTATATGCATCTACTCATCTAGCAGCAGGCCCTGTCTGTAGTTTGGACTGTTATGTTTTGTTCAAACTGTTACTGTCCTAACTGGTTCATGGTCAGGGCGTGTTTTGATTGACAACCTTCCTGTGTGTCTTGCTTTTGAATTTTTGTGTGTGTTTTGGGGATTCCTGTTCTGGCGTGCATCAGAGCATAACATTATGGCAACGAGTGCTTCTATTCTGCAACCCATGCTGCCTGCACATCCTTCGACTGTTGACCGGTGGGACATCATTCGTAATTTCCGGAACTTAGTGCAGATTATGTAACACTCCAGTGCTGCTAGGTTACCCTTGCTGCAGAACTGCTTAGGCCGTGATGGCACTGATATTTATGATGGACTCCTGGAGCCCAACTCCTCCTTTGATGGGGCTGTGCAACTCCTCAATGAGTATTTCTGGAGATTCTGTTCTGTTAAAGAGAAAAACATTTTTTGATGCTCATCAGCAGCCCGATGAAGCCATATGTGAATTTGCATGTCATTTCACAGAATCATAGAATCATAGAAGAATAGGGTTGGAAGAGACCTCAGGGGGTCATCTAGTCCAACCCCCTGCTCAAAGCAGGACCAATCCCCAACTAAATCATCCCAGCCAGGACTTTGTCAAGCCGGGCCTTAAAAACCTCTAAGGATGGAGATTCTACCACCTCCCTAGGTACCCCATTCCAGTGCTTCACCACCCTCCTAGTGAAATAGTGTTTCCTAATATCCAACCTAGACCTTCCCCACTGCAACTTGAGACCATTGCTCCTTGTTTTGTCATCTGCCACCACTGAGAACAGCCGAGCTCCATCCTCTTTGGAACCCCCCTTCAGGTAGTTGAAGGCTGCTATCAAATCCCCCCTCACTCTTCTCTTCTGCAGACTAAACAAGCCCAGTTCCCTCAGTCTCTCTTCATAAGTCATGTGCCCCAGCGCCCTTTTTTAACTTGCCGGCAAGAATACTATGGGAGACCATATCAAAAGCTTAGCTAAAGTCAAGGTATATCACGTCCACCACTTTCCCCATATCCACAGAGCCAGTTATCTCATCATAGAAGGCAATCACGTTGGTCAGGCATGACTTGCCCTTGGTGAATTCCTTGAGGACCTGCTCCATGATTTTTCCAGGGACTGAGGTGAGGCTGATTGGTCTGTAGTTCCCTGGATTCTCCTTCCCTTTTTTAAAGATGGGCACTATATTGCCTTTTTTCAATCGTCTGAGATCTCCCCCGATCGCCACAAGTTTTCAAAGATAATGGCCAATGGCTCTGAAATCACATCAGCCAACTCTCTCATCACCCTTGGATGCATTAGATCTGGATCCAGGGGCTTGTGCATGTCCAGCTTTTCTAAATAGTCCTTAACCTGTTATTTCACCACTGAGGGCTGCTCACCTCCTCCCCATACTGTGCTGCCCAGTGCAGCAGTCTGGGAGCTGACCTTGTCTGTGAAGACCGAGGCAAAAAAAGCATTGTGCACTTAAGCTTTTTCCCCATCATCTGTCACCAGGCTGCCTCCCCCACTCAGTAAGGGTCCCACACTTTCCCTGATCACCTTCTTGTTGCTAACATATCCATAGAAACCCTTCTTGTTACCCTTCACATCCCTTGCTAGCTGCAACTCCAATTGTGCTTTGGCCTTCCTGATTACACCCCTGCATTCTCGAGCAATATTTTTATACTCATCCCTAGTCATCTGTCTACACACAGGAAGTTTGTGGGTTACACATGCACACACACACTGAGTTCATCTAGTGGCACTAAGACCACTTAGAGAGAAGAGAGATTAATGAGTTTGCTCTACAGCCTTAGCTAACAGTCACATGGCTTTTAGCTCATGCAGTAGCGGCTCATGCATTTAGCTCCAGAGGTCCCAGGTTTGATCCTGCCCGCCGATGACCGGGGTCCGTCAGTGTTACACATGCATAGTATGGGGTATGTGCAGCTACTCAGGGCCTGCTGCTACATACCTGCTGTTTGGGCTATTGCTGTCCTAACTGGCTCATGGTTAGTACATGTTTTGATTGACAACCTGCCTGCGTGTCTTGCTTCATTTTTGTTTTGTTATGAGGATTGCTGTTCTAGGATGTATCAGAGAGTAACAAAACTGAGGTAAAGTATTTGTTTAGATGTTGGCCATACCTAGATTATCTTTAAAGTCCACCCTGTCCTCAACACTTGGAGGTCCCACCTCTTCTTTTCTTGTTTTCTTTTTATTTATATGGCTAAAGAACCTTTTACTACGGATTTTAATTTCCATTGCAAGGTCCAGCTCTGGTTGGCTTTTGGTGGTTCTCACTTTTTCCCTACACTTTCTGACCTCTAAGAGGTAGCTTTTCCTGCTGATCCATTCCTTTTTCCATTCCTGATAGCCTTTCTGCTTTCTCTTACTAACCTGTCTGAGGCCTGGTCTACACTAGGCTTTTATGTCGAATTTAGCGCCGTTATATCGAATTAACCCTGCACCCGTCCACACCAGGAAGCCATTTAGTTCGACATAGAGCTCTCTTTAAATCGATTTCTGTAATCCTCCCCAACGAGAGGAGTAGCGCTAAATTCGAAATGGCCATATCGAATTAGGCTAGGTGTGGATGGAAATCGACGCTAATAGCTCCGGGAGCTATCCCACAGTGCAACACTCTGTTGACGCTCTGGACAGCAGTCCGAGCTCGGATGCTCTGACCGGCCACACCCCGGGAAAATTTGAATTCCTTTTCCTGTCAGGGCATTTTGAAGCGCAGTTTCTGTTTGGACACCGTGGCGAGCTCAGCAGCAGTGGCAGCAGTGGCAACGATGCAGAGCTCTCCAGCAGAGATGGCCGTGCAATCCAATAGAAAGAGGGCCCCAGCATGGACGGATCGGGAAGTCTTGGATCTCATCGCTGTGTGGGGAGATGAGTCCGTGCTTTCCGAGCTGCGCTCCAAAAGACGGAATGCAAAGACCTATGAGAAGATCTCTAAAGCCATGGCAGAGAGAGGCTACAGCCGGGATGCAACGCAGTGCCGCGTGAAAATCAAGGAGCTGAGACAAGGCTACCAGAAGACCAAAGAGGCAAACGGACGCTCCGGATCCCAGCCCCACACATCCCGTTTCTACGAGGCACTGCATTCCATCCTAGGTGCGTCCGCCACCACTACCCCACCCCTGACCGTGGACTCTGAGGATGGGATATTGTCCGCGGCCGGTTCCTCCGACATGTTAGCGGACGGGGAAGATGAAGAAGGAGATGAAGAGGACGAGGCAGTCGACAGCGCTGGCACCGCTGATTTCCCCGACAGCCAGGAGCTCTTCATCACCCTGACCGAGATCCCCTACCAACCGTCCCCCGCCGTTACCCCAGACACAGATTCAGGGGAAGGATCAATCAGTAAGTGTTTTAAATATCTAAACATTTATTTACAACATAACTGGCATATTTAAAATATTAACAGTAGCTAAAGTGCTTTAAAACATGTAAACATTTATTTGCAACAAAACAGGAAGATTGAAAACATTAACAGTGGGTAAAGTGCTTCAAAACATGTAAACAGGAAAGTCAAACAAAAGGGGAATCAGTGCAAAATGTGTCATGATTAGTCTGTCTTTGGGCGCCTCAATATATAGTCCGAACCATTTCCAAAAAATTGCACAATGTCCGCTTCATGATTATAGTGCCCAAAACCCTGCAGTCATTTGTCCCTCCAAGGGCACCTAAGCCAAGAACTGGTCAATGTAACCGGGGATAGAGGCGACATCCTCCGGGGAGAACTCCTCATACACCTCCTGCAGGTGTTTTTCCAGCCTCATCAGCAGGTTCCTGGGCAGGGAGAGCTTATTAGGCCCCCCGTGGTAGGACACGTTTCCCTGCCACAACGCCAGCAGGTACTCCGGGATCATGGCCTTGCAGAGCAGCGCAGCAAATGGCCCCGGTTTCTGCAGGCTGTCACGAAGCATGCGCTCCTTCTGGCTCGCAGAGACCTTCAGGAGGGTGATGTCTGGCATGACTCCCTGCTGTGAATTAGGTAGGGGAAAGTTAGTATTGGGACTGCTTGCCCGTCCCTTTACAGAACTGCAACCGCCGGTTTACAGCCACGCGGTTTACAGCCGCGAGGGGGTGGGACAGGGCCAGAGTTCATGCTTGCAGGATTGCTGCCAGCAGAGACTCGCATTGCTTTCTATGTGAAAGGAGGCCAGTGCCACTCTTAAAGTTTTAAGCGGCCACAAGTCTACGGCTTACCATGTTTGCCAGCTAGACAAAGTCCGGTGTCCTGCCCTGCTCCTCAGCTCGCCACAGCAAGACCGCAGGCATGGTAGGCGAGGGCCGAAAATTCGACCTTGTCCTCAGTGCGCGTGTGATAGGTGCTCTGCATGGTCTTGTTCACAGAGAAAGACTATGTTCTCTGTTCACAGATACATTGCTCTGTCTCAGGAATTCACTCCCTTTTTCCAATTCCCACAGCCACATCTGCCCAGAGGCTAGCGCACATTAGGAGGAGGAAGAAGAGGACACGGGAAGACATGTTTGCTGAACTAATGGCATGCTCCCGAGCACAGGCAGCCCAGCAGACACAGTGGAGGGAGAACTTGTCCCAAATGCACCGGGCAAACATTGAACGGGAGGAGAGGTGGCGACAGGAGGACAGGCAGGCTACTCAAACGCTGCTTGGACTAATGAGGGAGCAAACGGACACGCTCCGCCGCCTTGTGGATGTTCTGCAGGACCGGAGGCAGGAGGAGAGAGCCCCGCTGCAGTCTCTCTGTAACTGCCCTGCCCCGCCACCAAGTCCCATACCCCCCTCACCCAAAGTCCAAACACGGAGGGGTGGAAGGGGCCGTGAAAAATTTCACTCCACCCCTGCGGACTGCTCTACCACTAGAAGGCTCTCATTCCCCAAAATTTGAAAAGTCCTTTCCTACCTGCCTCACACAAGACCCTGTCCAAGTTTCACCCCCCCGTTCCATGTGCGGTTGTTAATAAAGAATACGTTTCTGTTCATTTCTGTTTCCATCCTCTTCTTTTGGAGGGGAGTCTGTCTGAAGGGGGGGAAGGGGCTTGGTCATTGGACAGGACAGTCACCTTTAGCAGGGGGCAGGTGCAGCAGCAGGGCACATATACAGTGCAGTGACTAGTTATCCTGGTCAGTCTGGGAGGTGGTTTTCATGTTCTGTGTGGTGGGGGGGGGGTGTTGCTCTGTGACTTGGTGGCGGGGGAGGGCAGTTACAGATCTTATGCAGCGGTCCTTACCCTGGATCACAGAGCCGCGCAGCAGGGGATTTGTAACCCTCCTCCCCCTGCAAGACAGTCACATAGCCGACACATACACGCAGTCCCGGCCAGGAGGGCTGGCAGGCTCCGTTGAAACAACCAGTCCACCACCGCGGAGCCTGTCATTCCTGGAGTTTAGAAGCATCATTTGCATCACAACACTAAACCCGCCCCCCGCCACAGTCTGCGTCCCAGGTTTAAAGCATTCCCGCGAAAACAGTAATAAAGACAATGGTGTCCATTAACAAAACAGAACAGATTTTATTTTTTGGGAAGGGGGTGAAGGGGGTATGTGATTGGAGAGGATAGTCGACGGCAACTGGGTAAAGAAACGGGGGCAAGTTCTGCTTCTGTGTCCACAAACTTAAAAGTCACTGGGTACCCTGCTCAGCCTTGAAACTGGCTTTCAAAGCCTCCCGTATGCACAGCGCGTCCCGCTGGGCTCTTCTAATCGCCCGGCTGTCTGGCTGGGCGTAATCAGCAGCCAGGCTATTTGCCTCAACCTCCCACCCCGCCATAAAGGTCTCCCCCTTGCTCTCACACAGATTGTGGAGCACACAGCAAGCTGCAATAACGATGGGGATATTGGTTTCGCTGAGATCACAGCAAGTCAGTAAGCTTCTCCATCTCCCCTTGAGACGGCCAAAAGCACACTCCACCACCATTCTGCACTTGCTCAGCCGGTAGTTGAAGAGTTCTTTTTCAGTGTCCAGAGCGCCAGTATAGGGCTTCATGAGCCAGGGCATTAGCGGGTAGGCTGGGTCCCCGAGGATCACTGTAGGCATCTCCACATCCCCAACAGTTATCTTGTGGTCCGGGAAGTAAATACCTTCCTGCAGCCGTCTAAACAGACCAGAGTTCCTGAACACGCGAGCGTCATGAACCTTGCCCGGCCATCCGACGTAGATGTTTGTAAACCGTCCCCGATGGTCCACCAGTGCTTGCAGCACCATTGAAAAGTAGCCCTTTCGGTTGATGTACTGGCTGGCCTGGTGGCCCGGTCCCAGGATAGGGATGTGAGTCCCATCTATAGCCCCACCGCAGTTTGGGAATCCCATCGCGGCGAAGCCATCTATGATGGCCTGCGCGTTTCCCAGGGTCACTACCTTTGACAGCAGTACCTTGACGATTGCCTTGGCTACTTGCAGGACAACAACCCCCACGGTAGATTTGCCCATGCCAAAGTGGTTCGCGACTGACCGGTAGCTGTCCGGCGTTGCAAGCTTCCAGAGGGCTATGGCCACTCGCTTCTGGACAGTCAGGGCTGCTCGCATGCGGGTGTCCTTGCACTTCAGGGCAGGGGACAGCAAGTCACAAAGTTCCAGGAAAGTCCCCTTCCGCATGCGAAAGTTTCGCAGCCACTGGGATTCATCCCAGACCTGAAGCACTATGCGGTCCCACCAGTCCGTGCTTGTTTCCCGGGCCCAGAATCGCCGTTCAACAAAATCCACATGCCCCATTGCCACCGTGATGTCCTGGGCGCTGGGGCTCGTGGTTTCTGACAGCTCTGTGCTACTCTCCGACTTCAGGCCCTCACGGCGGTGCCGTAGCCTCCTCGCCTGATTTCTCTGCATCTGCCTCTGGGAAAGGTGTATGATAAGCTGCGAGGCATTGAGAACGGCCACAACTGCAGCGATGGTCGCAGCGGGATCCATGATCGCAGTGCTGTGGCGTCCGCGCTGTCACTGATCTAAAAGTGCGCGAACTGATTTCCCGCCGGCGCTTTCAGGGAGGGAGGGAGGGCGGTAGTGACTGACGGATGACGACAGTTACCCAAAAGCACCCTCGCCACATTTTTTTACCCAGAAGGCATTGGGGGCTCGACCCAGAATTCCAATGGGCAGCGGGGACTGCGGGAACTGTGGGATAGCTGCCCACAGTGCACTGCTTCCAATGTCGACGCTTTCCCTGGTAGTGTGGACTGACAAATTCGAATTACTGTCCTTAGTGTGGACACACACGTTCGACTTTCTAATATCGATTGCACATATTCGATTTAACTAAAATCGAACTACTCTCGTAGTGTAGACATACCCTGAGATGCTTGTTCGTCCAGTTTGATCTGCCAGCCTTCCCTATGTCTTTTTGCCCCTTGCTTGGGATGCAAGCTCTAGATAGTTTCTGCAACTTTGACTTTAAGTAGCTCCTTCACATTCAGATCCTTGAGTTCCTCAATGCAGTCAACTTACCTAACTAATTCCCTTCCCTCTCCTCCCCTTTCGCCTCCTCCTAACTGCCCCCACTGATTCTTAGACCAAATCTACTCTCCTAGGTCCCTATCTCTCTTAGGGTATGTCTACACTACAGGATTAATCCGAATTTAGATAATTCGAATTTGGGAAACAGGTTGTATAAATTCGATTGTGCGCGGCCACACTAAGCACCTTAATTCGGTTTTAAACCACATTAATTCGGTGGTGTGCGGCCACACTACCCCATTAACTTAAACACAGTAATTCGGTGGTGTGCGTCCACACTAACCCTAATTCGAATTAACAAAATCGATTTAGGCTCTACTCCGTTCGTCGAGGTGGAGTACAGAAATCGATTTAAAGGGCCCTTTAATTCGAATTAACTGGCTCTGTAGTGTGGACGGGTGAAGGGTTAATTCGGATTAAGGCAGCTAAATCCGAATTAAAGTCCTAGTGTAGACCAGGCCTTAGTGTCTCCCCCACCTACAACTCCCAGTCACATCCTCACATCATTTCCCTCCTCAGCTTCCAGTGTCTCTGCTCAGCCAGTCACAGTCTTCCCCTGGTCGCAGACCAAGTTTCCTGTCCCAGTATCCTACCTGTCTCCCAGTCTCCTTGTCTAGCCAGTTCCAGGCTCTAGCCCGCCGTGACTCCTAATCCCAGTTTCTCTCTCCCTCTCTGCCAGCTTGCAGTCCCATTCTCCCTATCCCAGGTTCCTTGTCTCAACCTGCTCCCCAACTCTCTTCAGATCTGACTCTTGTCCCCTTTGCATGCAGCTTCCTCCTCCAAGCTGCCTGAGCCAGGCAGGGAGGCCATTGAGGCACAGGACAGATAGCTCTCTGCTCTCAGTTCAGAAGTTTGTGCCCGGGCATGGATCCAGCATGGCCCACAGCAGCCCAGCACTACAATTGCAGAGGCAGTTCTGCTCATTCCCGGGCAGAAGCTTGACCAGTGTGGCTGGAATCCTTGGGGAGTTTAGTTGCTAAAATCTAAGAAGTCTCTGCCGAGCATGTGCAAACTGCAGTTTTTGAAAGCCATACAGCTTGGCTAAATTTGGGCAGATTGGCACATCCTTGACACAAAAGTCACTCCCCCCACCCCCAATTTCAAATCCCTGCTCCAAGGTAGAGGAGGAGGGGGCTAGAGCTCTTCAGAGAACGGGTACAAAAACTTTTTAACAGGGACAAAACAATGTATCTTTCCCTAGACCCATTCTCACAAACAGCTACATCATTTTTGCTGAAATTAAAAAAAAAAAAAATCAACTTGAGGCTGACACTTGGCATGGAAAATTTCAACCCACATGGTTAAAGTTTTGGCAAAGTTTTGAGCAGCTGAACACAGGGTCTTATAATTAGACGTGTCAGACAACCTTAATAGGGGGGACTTTTAGCCCCATCTAAAATATATGCACACACTTAACATCAGTTATCTCATTTTAATCTTTGTGAAATAATTTCTTTATTGTTTCAATTGGTTAATTGTATCTTGGGTGATTTTTCCTCCAAACTTCTTGTCATTATATATATAAAATACACAAATAGTTATGTATTAACAATCATAGCAAATAGATTTCCACATGATTACATGGCATTTTAATATAACAAGGAGGGGAAAACTGCAGTAATAGATCTCTAAGTAGTGAATTTAGTGTGATGACCAAGGCAAAACCTTGTTTATTTTATTGCCCTCTAGTGGTCTTGTAATGTGCCTGCAATATAGTTAAATATAGTAGTCATCTCTGTTTGTGCATAATGCAAAGGATCCGGTTTTCTCTGTCATTTTACTTTGCTAAAGTTGATTTATTTCTCAGCCTTTTTGAATGGCCTGGAGCACTGCTTAACCATGAAATAAAGCTAAATTATTCTATTGCTGCATGTGATTGAGGAAGAAGATAAAGGATTAAAGTTAAATTTTCATTCCTGTATTTCTTTTTCTTCTTTCACTATGGAAGAGGGGTGTGTGTGTGTGTGTGTGTGTGTGTGTAAACATTGTTTACCAAATGTATTTCATGCTGCGCACTTGGGTGTAATAGCCTACAATCTATGCAGCATTTTTAAAAATAATTATAAAGCAAAATTTGCTGCTGTTGCTCTATACAATTGTGAATTCATCACACATTCCAAACAAGGGAAGGGATAGCAAATAGTTTGTTCCATTTAACTGAGTGTTATAGTTTAATCTTTGGCCCAGATCCTGTAATTGGATCTGCAAAGGCAAATTCCTGTCATGTGTAGATTCAGCTGCAGGATCAGGACTTTTATAAAGCAGCTCTGACTGTGATCGTGAAGGGCTTAATCCTGCAAGGTGCTGAATATCCTCAGCCCCATTGACATCAGTAGAAGTCAAGGGCACTGAGCACTTTGCAGGATTGGCCCTTAGCAGTGATCAGAGATAGACTATGTGAGAAGCCTCATTGCAGTCAATGGGATCCAGTCCTTATTTTGCAAATATAAGGAGCATCGATTTACTTGTTAATTTCAGAGGAAGGTAATCTTTGGAAATATTTGTCGAGAATATATTTTAAATATGGTGGATTCGTTATTTATAGCACACTCCCTGGGGCTAGGACAAGGGGAGAATAATTCTTGTGTTATTCAAGCGTTCACGTTAATAACAATCCAGCTCCATTATGAATGTATTTAAAGATTACCCCTCAGGATAAAGACTAATTTCTAATGGTAAGGTTGGGGACAACCAAACACAACCCCGTATCAGTTATTTTCTTAATAGCTCTCAAAATGAAATATGGTTTCTTGTTAATCTTAAAATTGGGTGCAATTTTGCCATAAAATGCCAATGTAATATAGTTTAACTTCATGCAGTACTGTATTGCTGTAATATCCTGGAAGGAGAGCGGGGGGGAGAGGGGGGAGGAGAGAAAAAAAAGCTTTAGAGGGCATTTCTGAAATGTTGGCAGAATGCTGGCGTGGATTTCTGAAATAGATCAGGCATTCAGTTAGACTTTAGAGGAAAATCATAGCTTTCATTTTGTGGCGAGAGCTTGTGAAACTCAAGCACCTGTGCAAAAGAGATGAAAGAACACTTCTTTGTGAGTGTGTGTGTGTGTGTGTGTGTTTAGAACTTTAAAATAAATACAGCTTTGCACTTTAAAAATGACTCACTCCCTCTGGTGGGAACATTTAATTCTGAATGTGTGATGCCTCTCTTCCCTCCTCCTCTCCTATCCGCCCCCTCCCTCCATCGCATTCATCTTGGTTCATATGACATCTGTTCGGTGTGCTGCAGAGCAGCAGTTTGGTTACTATGGTAGCCAACCTAGGGAGTGCGCCTATTGGCTGCAGACTGTGAGGAGGAAGAAAAGGCCTGCAGTGTCAGGGGTCATATGCGTAGTGCCTGACTGCCACTGTTTGCAATCAGCTGTTAGTCCAGGATGCATTAATGGAGTATGTCAAAAGGGGTAGAGTTCAGAAGGTCACTCTAACTGCCAGCTGCGTACACTGCTAGGGTGTCAGTGGGAGGACCTCAAGGTCAATGTCATTAGCTTTATCCTCAAGTGTGATGTGGCTGAAGGACAATAATCAAGTGGAGAGCATGAAGAGTGGCAGATTGTGTTTTTTGTTGAACTTCACTCCATATTTTCTTTTGTGTTGTTTACGTTGCAAATTTGGTAGCAAATGGTCTTTTGCTTCTGCCATTCAAACAGAGAAAATACATATGCCGGATTTAGGATATTATAATTAAAGTCTATTTATAACCCAATTTGTCATTAGAATTACCATGTCACTTTAAAAAACAGGAGAGGATCATTCCATTTCAGAATCTACACCGGTACCTGATTTTTATTGTAAAGACAGTCCTCCTTTTATCTGTTCTCTCTCTGAATTTCATTATGAGGCCTGGATTAACATCCTGCCACAATATCTGGGGCTGTTCCTCATTCTGTTTTCTCCATTGCCAAATGAAAATGCCCTGATTCTCAGCTAGCTCATCTTATTTTTAGTTAGTCAAATAAAAAGTATAACTAGAACTTTTTCTTGTTAATTAATTTGTTATTCTTTGACTAACAGAGTAATACAATGGTTTGAGTTTCTCCTTTGGGACAAACTCATGTCCACTGACATTTACATCGCCACATCTAGCTGTGATGCATTGCATGTTGCATAAAATTTCCATAATCTTCTGAAACAGTGTCATAATGGGGTGATATTCCAAGGGCCTGGGAATTATTTGGAAAAGTTCATATTCAGCAAGTTAGTCTTGCAGGACACAGAATCACCCTGGTAAAATTAATATAACCTTGTAAAATATGAGAGGAGGTTCACCATTGATTAATATCACTTGTATATCCTGCATCTAATAAAGCTAGGGGCTTAAATGCCCCCCTCCTTCACCATAGTCTCAGCGCTCATCTACATGGTTATGTTTAGCTTTCCTTTTGGAGAGTAGCTTCTTGGTGAATGACGGTGGGCCCTGTATTGAATGTAGTTTAGATAAATGAGAGCTGGTTTTTTGCAGTGCATGCATGGATGAGTCCAGTTCATTCTCTGTTTTTCTTCTTCTTTCTGTCCCTTTAAAGCTTTTCTTTTTCTGTTTCTTTGTATTTATCCTTCCATGCTCTTGGGAGCATAGGGCATCCACCAGTTTTCACCATTTATTTCAATCTTGTGCTGGTCTGTTCAGGCTTCCAAGTGTCATGTTGATGGATTTGACTTCTATCTCTATTATTCTACATGATGTTTGTCTAGGTCACCCTGTTTTTCGCTTTTGGTATCCATGTTATCACTCAATGTGGAAGTTGTGTTGGTGGCATCCTTAATGTATGTCCTAAATATGTTCAGCGTTGTCTTCTTGCCATGTTTGATGTGTGATATTGGTATGCTCTACTTAGAATTTCAGATGTTGTAATAAACTCTTTCTTCGATGGACTCTGAAAATCTTCGTATCCTTATCTTCTTCTTTCCAATGGACTCTGATCTTTTTATCAATTGCTTTTGTGGATTTCCACAGTTGTGCTTTGTAGAGTAGGACAGACATGATGCCAGTGTTAAAAATTCATGTGTTTGTATCAGTGATGTTCATGTATCGGGGGTAGCCTTGTTAGTCTGTATCCACAAAAACAACAAAGAGTCCGGGGCACCTTAAAGACTAACAGATTTATTTGCTTATGCCCAAATAATTTTGTTAGTCTTTAAGGTGCAACCGGACTCCTTCTTGTTTTAGTGATGTTCATGTTACTTTTCCAAATCTTTGCAAGCTTATAAAGTTGTTTGCTGCTTTTGATATTCGTTACTTGACAGGTAGCATCATGTCACCATGATAGCACATCGTGCTCCCCAGATAAGTAAAATGACTTACTTTTTCTAGTGTTTCTCCATCTACTCTGATGGCTGAATTTGGAACACTGATAGCCATATATTTTGTCTTCCCCTTGTTGATGAACAAACCAACTTGTTTTGTTGTGTTTGCTAAAAGCTTGATTTTTTTCTTCCGTTAAGAGAAATGATGCATTGCATGTTCCATAACATTTTATAATGTCATAATGTACTTTTTTCAGCTTATGTAGTCAGTATTTTGTAGCTAAGAGTTTGGAGCTAGCTAGCTGCATTTTCCATAGTGTTTTTATCTAGCTACGGTTATATTCTGCAGCTTTTATTTTGCAATATTTTTATTTTATTTAAACTCACTGGAATTGTTTTGTAGCTGGTTAGGGTCCAATCCTGGGAGGGACTGTCCCATTCTGAGAGATCTCAAATCCACTTCATTGTTAGTTGTTTTTAGATATTGATGCCCACCTCTCTTGTTGACTTCATTGGAAATTAAGAGCACTCAATACTTTGTAGTATCAGGTCCTTTATGGTAGCAATCACTGTTGTTCTACTCTGGAGAAAAGGAACCTGCACCCTGATTATAGGAGAGGATGAGTCAGGAGAGAGGTGATAGCTGAACACTTGATCAAAAAAGGGTTTGCAATCTCCTTGAAAATAGGGGCTGAAAATAAACTGGCTGTGGTCAGTGTGGGCATGAGAAAAGGCTAAATACCAAAACGTTCTGAGGTGTGGTTACTATAACATATAGACTTAAGATTTATATAGGTTAGATCAGTGGTAAGCAACCTATGGCACGCGTGCCAAAGACGGCACACAAGCTGATTTTCAGTGGCACTCACACTGCCCGGGTCCTGGCCACCGGTCTGGGGGGCTCTGCATTTTAATTTAATTTTAAATGAAGCTTCTTAAACATTTTAAAAACCTTATTTACTTTACATACAACAATAGTTTAGTTCTATATTATAGACTTATAGAAAGAGACCTTCTAAAAACGGTAAAATGTATTACTGGCATGCAAAACCTTAAATTAGAGTGAATAAATGAAGACTCGGCACACCACTTCTGAAAGGTTGCCGACCCCTGGGTTAGATTGTAAGCTTTTGGGGCAGGGCTGGCTTGTCATTATATATTTGTAGAATGCCTAGTACAATGAGGCCCTGCTCCCTGATTGCGGGCTCTAGACTCCACACCACAGTACAAATATTTAACAATAATAATTAACTAGTTAATAGTAAAGGGTGGTTTTCTTTCATTCATGATTGTGATCTATGTTAAACTGATAAGTATGTGCCTGTTCTAGATAGACTCTGTAACTGTTGTTACTTTTTTTCTATGTTGCATGTACAGAACACAGTTCTATGGGCCAGTTGGTTGGCGAGTTGGCTAGTCAACATGCTGCCCTCTCCTTTGTGCAGAATTCTCTTGTTACCAATGGCAATGTGGATTGATCAGTCTGTCGTATGTAAACATGAGATTAGCATGTAGCAATGGCATTTTACGTTAAGTCTTTATTCAGAGGAAGCCATCATGAATTTAATTTGCTCGATTAAAATAACCCATTTAAAATATTCCAATGCTAAGATTTGGTTAATGGCACAAAAATTGAACATGGACACCACCAGCTTTCTCTCTCTTTCAAATGAGAGATGGTATTGTACAGGGTCTCCAAAATTCTGCCCATTGAATCCATAGTCCTGTTGGAAGTTAATGTGGACAGAACGGAAAAACAAATCAAACACAAAACATAGCTAGCATTTCAAACCTAAAATGTTGGATTCCTTTCTCGGTGACTGTGTGCAGCAGGTTGGGTTGTGATGTCAGCGTTACAATTTTATCACCTAGCCTGTTGTATGCCTGCCAATACTTCATGTTTTACGCTGACAGCAGGGAACAAAACACAAGGAAGATTAACAGGTAGCACATTGGGGTGTGGGGAAAACCTTCTTCTTAAAATGCTTTGAAATGTTTATTAATGCCCACTATTTAATATAATTGTATAAAAATCATAGCAAGTGTTTTCCCACCCTTCCCACTTCCTAGCTTGGTAACTTGGAATCTGGCCTAAAAAGAAAAGACATTGATAAAATCATTCTTTATTGTGAGTATAAAATGCATGCCTGTAAGCAGGTGGCATTCCCACCATGCTCCTACCACGCTGGAGTGGGTCCAAAATTATCCCTTTCCTGAGGTTTCCTTTATTGTTAAGTTAAATAACAATAAACATAACCTTCTTGGCAGACTCTGCTCCTGTGTTGGGCTATCTCTAGACTTGCTTTCTGCAGGAACCCTCTCTGTCTCTAGTTCCCTCTGCCTCAATCCCTTTTACGTCCTGGGATAGAACTAATAGGACTCCTCTGGTCTTGCTGATAGTGTGATTTAGATTTGAGATCTACGTGGGGCTCCTGAAACTGACACCAGGGTCTGATAGCAGGAGAGTTCTGCATCTCTAGACAGTAACCTAGAACCTGATACCCTATTACAATACCCCATTAAGGAGGGAGGTTAAAGAACAGGAAACCCATTGTCTAACCTGTTCTTAAAACTCCAACAAATACATGTCAGGGATGGTCTAGGTATACTTAATTCTGCCTCAGCGTGGGCAGATGGATTGCCTTGGTACAGGGGAATGGACTAGATGACCTCTTGAAATCCATTCCAGCCCTACATTTCTGGGACTCTGGTGATTACTCTGGTGACACATTTATTTTTCTTGACATCTTTTGAACTAGGCCTTCTTGAACATAGACTCCCAATGGTACCAAATTGTGAATTGGTTTTGTGATATCAGCAAAGCCTACTAGGTATTGGAATGATAGCTCTACTCTTGAGGGATTGTGTCTAGTGGTTAGGGCAGGAGTGAAGTGAACCTAAACTTCTGTTTCTCTTCCACTGTAATCTTAGTTAATTCACAGAACTTCTCTGGGCCTTGGTTTACCTATCTGTAAAATGGTTGAGATTCTTAATAAAAATCTACGTAAGAGTATTGTGAAGCTTACTGAATGAATGTTTGAAATGACTTGAGATTCTCAAATGATAAATATAAAGTATTTTCAGGGCCGCCCAAAGGATTCAGGGGGCCTGGGGCAAGGCAATTTCGGGGGCCCCTTCCATAAAAAAAAATTGCAATACTATAGAATACTATATTCTCGTTGGGGCCCCTGCAGGGCCAAGGGCCTGGAGCAAATTGCCCCACTTGCCCCCCACTCTGGGTGGCCCTGAGTATTTTTCTTATGAAGTTTGACCTATCTAACCCCTATTTGTACTATTTCAAGAGGGGTGTGTAAAGGCGTGGGCTGTCCCTATGCACCTTCTTGCAGCCCGGTGTGGTGCTACCGGTGTGCCCCACCTTAATTTCTCCCAATTGGAGCAGCAATAGATTTGCTTTAACAGCCTTGGGCAAGAAGAAGCCCCCACACACTCACTAACAAAATAGCATGTCTCCTTTTAATAATGTTTCAGGCCAGGCGCAATTATAAGGATCAGTTTGGAAGATCCTTGCCTCAGAACCCTGGTTTGGAGCTCCCAGATGTAAAATCCACAAAACATAGTTTTTTTTCCTGGTTAGGCTGGTCTCCAGAAGCCTGAGAGAGAAACCACCACCCACTTCAGATTGCATGGCTTCTAGTCTCCTCTCTCTTGCTCAGCTTCCTGTTTAAATAACCCAGCCCTAGTGCAGGCAGGGCCTCCCTGATTACAGGCCAGGCTGTCCTGGCTATAGAATCATAGATTCTAGGACTGGAAGGGACCTCGAGAGGTCATCGAGTCCAGTCCCCTGCCCTCATGGCAGGACCAAATACTGTTTAGACCATCCCGGATAGACATTTATCTAACCTACTCTTAAATATCTCCAGAGATGCAGATTCCACAACCTCCCTAGGCAATTTATTCCAGTGTTTAACCACCCTGACAGTTAGGAAGTTTTTCCTAATGTCCAACATAAACCTCCCTTGCTGCAGTTTAAGCCCATTGCTTCTTGTTCTATCCTTAGAAGCTAAGGTGAACAAGTTTTCTCTCTCCTCCTTATGACACCCTTTTAGATACCTCCAGCCTGTCCCTTTAAAGGGGTAGCACACTCTTGCACAAGGTACCTTATGTCATCATGATCCTTCTTGTAGCATGCTTTTTCAATGCATTTATAAATCGAGTGGAAAAAGAACCCCATAAACCTGCTCCTCTATACACAATGTCTTGGACACTACATTACACCCACTTTGTGTCTTTCCATTATGGACAGCGAATTTTGTAATGTCATTATATGTAAATCCCAACGTCCTGAAAGAGATAAGTAAATTCTGTGTCTAGAGAGTGATTTGATTGTTTATAGAATTGTGAAAAGCTAGGATCATTAGACTCATACAGGTGACAGCCAGCAAAATTGTAGGTGACTGGCTGTCACCATTGCCATAAAAATGCTTCAGCATTAACTAAAGTTAGCTATGAATATCTTTTATACTGACCACAGAACTGTAAGAGCCTAATCATATTAATGAGAAGCAATCAAGAACGGAGAGAAGGTTTAATGCATCTCTCTTTGCACAGTAATCACATTGTTTGATGGCTTTCTTCTCTTTACTAAATATGGACTGACACATCTGTCAGTGCTTCACATCTTTTATCATTTCTGTTCCCATTTTGATCCACGTCAGGTACATTAACAACATTGGATCACTTAGCATATAAGAGAGAGAGTCCCCAAAAGCTGAGAAACAAATCCAATCAAAACAAGTAAAATTTTAGTCCGTGCGGACACAGGTCATAGACTGGTGGTGTGGGACACATGAAAAGAATTTGCTAACATTCTTGCAAATAAAACTTGAAATCAAGAAAGGGGATTACCCGTTTATAAAATTTAGGTCATCCAGTTAGAGTACAGAAACAATACCATGTGATTTAGGCAACCAGTCATATGGCAGGAATACGAAATAGTCATAGCAACCATCCAGTTCACTAACAAATCATAGGTTGAAACTTGTTCACACAAATTATTTGTTGAATAAATGCAGCTAAAACACATTTGTTTAAAAAAAATCTGTTTATGAATAATTCATGAACAGAAGAAAGGGCTAATTTCATTGGGTAAATTGTTCACAAAGAATAATTGGATCAGCTCTATCGACTGCCTTATCAGGGTGTAACACTGTAGCAGTAAATGTTCTTCTTTTGTCTGCTGTACAAATCCGCATTTCCAATTTCAGGGATGCATCTGAACAAGGACCCATGAACTGTTCAGCAGAATTAGAAACGAAGCACTAAACATTCCTTGTCCATACTTTCTGCTAAGTTACCAATTTCCCCTAAAATACCATCCTGTAATTCATATTTGGAGAAGGGATAGCTCAGTGGTTTGAGCATTGGCTTCCTAAACCCAGGGTTGTGAGTTCAATCTTTGAGGGGGCCACTTAGTGATCTGGGGCAAAATCAGTACTTGGTCCTGCTAGTGAAGGCAGGGGGCTGGACTCAATGACTTTTCAGGGTCCCTTCCAGTTCTATGAGATAGGTATATCTCCATATATGATCAGTAAGCAGCATGGGTAACCACTGCATCATGCAGCCTGGTCCAGATATGGAGACCTAGCTGGAAAAATGGTCATATCTTTGAATACTATTAGTTATATTTAGGGCTGTCAAGCGATTAAAAAAATTAATTGTGATTAATCACATGATTAATCACACTGTTAAACAATAATAGAATATCATTTATTTAAATATTTTTGGATGTTTTCTACATTTTCAAATATATTGATTTCAATTACAACACAGAATACAAAGTGTACAGTGCTCACTTTATATTTATTTTTTATTACAAATATTTGCACTGTAAAAAACAAAAGAAATGGTATATTTCAATTCACCCCATACAAGTAGTGTAGTGCAATCTCCTTATCATGAAAGTTGAACTTACAAATGTAGAATTATGTACAAAAAATAACTGCATTCAAAAATAAAACTTTTTTGAAGGCACTTCAGACTCTTAACTATCCTTAGAAATCTCACATTGGTACCTTCTTTGCGTTTTATCAAATCTGCTGTGAAAGTGTTCTTAAAATGAACATGTGCTGGGTCATTATCCGAGACTGCTATAACATGAAATATATGGCAGAATGTGGGTAAAACTGAACAGGAGACATACAATTCTACCCCAAGGAGTTCAGTCACAAATTTAATTAATGCATTATTTTTTTAATAAGCATCATCAGTATGGAAGCTTATCCTCTGGAATGGTGGGCCGGAGCATGAAGGGGCATATGAAAGTTTAGCACATCTGGCACATAAATACCTTGCAACGCTGGCTACAAAAGTGCCATGCGAACACCTGTTCTCACTGTCAGGTGACATTGTAAATAAGAAGCAGTCAGCAGTATCTCCCATAAATGTAAATAAATTTGTTTGTCTTAGCAATTGGCTGAACAAGAAGTAGGACTGAGTGGACTTGTAGGCTCTAAAGTTTTACATTGTTTTATTTTTCTGTGTGGTTATGTTACAAAAAAATCTACATTTGTAAGTTCAACTTTCACTATAAAGAGATTGCACTACAGTACTTGTATGAGGTGAATTAAAATATACAATTTCTTTTATCATTTTTACAGTGCAAATATTTGTAATAAAAAATAATAATATAAAGTGAGCACTGTACACTTTGTATTCTGTGTTGTAATAGAAATCAATATATTTGAAAATGTAGAAAAACATCCAAAAATATTTAATAAATTTCAATTGGTATTCTATTGTTTAACAGTACGATTAATCGCGATTAATTTTTTTAATCGCAGTTAAATTTTTTTAGTTAATTCCTTGAGTTAATTGCGATTGATCAACAGCCCTAGTTATATTACATTTTCTGAGCACAAAGCTAGGATTGCCAACCGTCCCAAGTTCTGGAGGATGACTGAGTTTACCTGGGCTTTGGGATTTCCTCTGAACTGTGTGTCCAGTGTTTACTGTCCCCAAAATAATACCTGGTAGGCAAAGTGTTGTTGTGTCGGAACATCAGGTTATATGATGACAATTGTGCTATTACATTTTTCAATGTGATACAGTTCATTTTCAGGATGTCATCATGTTACGTTGTGGACTTCAAGACCTTACATCATGATATTGTGATGCAGACAGCTTTGACCTGGGGAACAAACTTCAACAGGTGGCATCTCTAACTGAGGCCATTATCTCTCATGTGTATATATATATACACCTCTAATTTTATTTCTCATTTAATAAAACAACATATATATATTGTTTATATTACAATATATATATATTGTTTTGTTAAATGGGAAATAAAATTAAAGTACGTATTTAGATCTAGAAGTTGTATATCTTTTAGAAAAATACATGCAAAAGTTTGTAGATAAAATATCCACCAATTGAAATAAATTGGATTACCCTGTGCTTAAAGTTAAACATGTCTTGAAAAGTTTTTTGCATCAGAAATTAAGAGAGGCCTTGTGAAAACAGGCCCTTGTCACTGTAGGCCAACAAATCCGGGTGTTATCAGACCAAGAAAAGGGCATTAGATGAGAATCAAGGATCCTTTCCTCAAAACATATTAACACTAGTCTCCTCTCATTTAAACTGAGAGGCTATTAGGTCAGCTCTGCAGCTGATTACATGATCATCTGCTGCCATATTGCATCAGAAGAGATGTGGTTTCTCAGGTAGCCATCACCCATTCCATTTAAGGTATTATAGATCAAAATGGGACCTCTAAAATTTTGCATAAAATCAGTAGGAAGCCAGTGCAGACAATACAGCACAAATGTGTCGATGTACCATTTTCTAAATGGGCAGCTACAGTCTACCCTAGCTGAAGTTTCTGAGTTGTCTTGTATCATTCCAAACAGAGCACATTGCAGTAATTCAATCTCAAGGTGATAAAGACCTCCAGAATTGTGGTTAGGTCTGCATCTGAAAAGAAAGGTTGGAAGCTTCTTGACATGTGCAGATGGGTGGGAAAAAACCCACATTCTTGACCACTGCCAGATACAGAGATCATCTTTGACACCGACAAATTAATACAGGGCCACTGGCAAATTAATACAAGGCTATTGGCAAATTAATTCAGGGCCAGTGTTAAAGCTCCTTAGTGGTATTTAAAATCAGAACTTGGGCAAAGGGTAGTGTAGGCAGGGCCAGATTTACACCTTATGCGCCCCTAGGCACAGCATCTTCAGCATCCATATCCCTCGCCTACAGGTGACCTTCATGTTGCCCACAGTTTTAGAGAGGTAAGGTGCCCCTAGAACACTGGTGCTTCTAGGCATGTGCCTATTGTGCCTAGTTGGAAATCCAGCCCTGAGTGTAGGATGTGCCACTCTTATCCACTGGCAGATGGAAAGATATCCCCATGACTCTAAGCTGTACTACCCAATTTCTCTGCTCCATCTCTTCTCATCCTTTTTAACTCCCCCTTCTGTGATTTAGAAACAATAAAGCATACTGGGAGCTGGAACTCAGGCTCTTAAGATTTCCTAAAGGCTGGAAATATTGCAATATATCAAAGAAGTTAAAATTAAGCTAACGAAGGGGAAGCAGTCATTCTGGTTCGGAGCCCCATAGTGTTATCTCCTTTTTTAGAACTGTTTTCAGAGCTCATGAGACTCTCTAGATGTGTTTGAAACACAAAAAATCAAATTCATTGCCAGCAGCCTTGCTTTCATTATGAGCTACTTGCCACAACAAACCAGTGTCCATCCACACGCAGTAAATGAGTTGAAAAAGATTTCAGCTTTCAAGAGATGATTATAAACAGCTAGATTGTCAAATGGGTGAAAAATACCTTGTCACCCTCTCTTCCAGCCAACCAGAAGAAGCCCTTTTGATTTTTCACAACCCTGCTACAGAACATCCTGTATGGATAAACTTCAGTGAAGCCGAGTTACTGAGCTCTTCAATTAAATCTCCATCAAAGCAGCAAATAGAAAAATCAATACACTTCATCCAATATTTCAAGTTTCCAGGTATTTACGTAAAAGGAAGACGCTGTCAATGTTTATTCCATAGTTTCGTTAATTTTTTTTTTAAGTCTAATTTTTTATACTCCCCCCTTTGGAAACTTGAAGCAATGATTTCTTTTCTTATTTTTTCCCCATTCTTTCATATGCAGGCACTGGTTTGCTATGGGAGGACTTATTAGTTACTGTTATGTTATTGCAGGGATGCTCATGATTAGGGTTAGGCTTGGTTTTTATTGTACATAAAAACACATTAACAGCAAATTCTGTAATCTTTACTCAAGCAAGTAGTGCTTACCGAACATAATGGGATTACTCACGTCAGTAAGTATTGCAGGATTGGGCCCTAAACCATTTGTTCTGGGGAAACAAAAGCAAACACAGAGAAATGCCTGAGCATCTTTGCAAGCAGATATGAAAACAAGGCCACATTTTAAACCTACCAACCGTGATAGTGTTATTTTAATTATATAGCAGCTATCTAGAGATACATAGGTAGCATCTCAAAATGTAAATATTAAATATACTGGTAGTAAAATATCTTTAATTGGTATAATCGAAGCATGGAAAATGAAGGGTTATTTAATGGAAGCATAGAAATAAAAGGACAGTCGTATGAAAGGAAGCTGAGAGAACAACGAAATAAAACAAAGAGAAGAGACTCTAGTTTCAGGAATATTATTGTTTATGGCGAACTTGTTTGGTTGAATTGTACATTTACCCATAATCTTAACTCATCATGTGTACACCAATTGCATTCCATGGTTATTCAGAATCTGCATACTGTTAACAAAGTCACAAGGGTTTTATGGTAGCATTATTAAATCACCATTAGTATGCAACAAGGTGCCCTGCTTCCTGCTAAATCACTATGTAAGTGGGCCTATAAGCTCTGCCTCTCTTTGTTATGACAGCATTAGTCTGTGCGCTTCTGATGCAAGACTTAAAAGTAGAGAGCTAAATTAGGTAGACAGGATATTGAGGTGGGGATAGGCAGAATGAATTTAGTAGATGGAAAAGTGGGGGTTAGAGGGGAGAGGGAGAGAGAGAAACTGGACAGACATGGCTAATTAGGATAATAAGGGAAATTAAGTTTATTCTAAATGTGACATGAGTTTACAGATGAAAGATGGCTGGAGAAAAAAGTTAGAGTTAATAAATAATAAAAGGAATGTTGAAACAATCCAGAGAAAGCATACAGATCCAAAGGAGGCAAAGGAGAGGTCTGAGGAACAAGCAGATGCTGAAGAACATAGGAAAATGAAACAAGTGCTTAGGAAAATACGGTATTTCTAGGGAAAGAGCTTTCAACGTGATATTTTTAAAATGACCTTATAATTCATGTAAGCTTTTGACCAAACAAAAAATTGTATTCTTGTTGAGCCCTGATGCTCTGGTCTATGGTATTTTTTAACACTTGCCAAATGGTATCCTCTGGCTGGGAACAGATGTAAGAGATTATTTCCCAAATCTGCAAGAACTGTCACTTTACACTTGCAAAGTAGAGAGATCTTGACTGGAAGTACAGGGGGAATAAAGTATGCATGGAAAATGCCGAATGTCTACTTTTAACAATGCAGGTACAGACTAAGATATTATTTGTTCTCCTGGTTTCTTAACTTTAGGATGATTGTGAGTAAAGAGAGAAAGGGCAGCTGTACCAATCAATCTGTATCAAATGGTTTTGCTGCCACATTGGTAGGTCAGTTTTACATTAGCTGTCGCTCTGGTTTGCTGATTATACAGCTGTAAAAGACAGAACCACCCTCATAAAACTAGAGAAAACCAAAATTCAAAGCTGGAATATTATTTCCATGCAGGTTAGCTAGGTACACTTTGAGTTCATTTCCATATACACCATTGCTACCATAAAACCTAAAATTGAGAGTCTCACCTACCATGCCATTTCAGTGCAAACTAGAGAGGTCCCCGAGAGCAAGTATTGTACAAATAGGGGGATAAATTGTAAAGATACAAGAGCAAGCTCAGGGAGTCCCAATTCCTTCCTTGGTGGCCCTCTCCACATTGTCTTGGCTCTGTTGGCAAGGACATGGGGGGATGGAGCTTTGGCTTTACTCTCCCCTGGCCACCACTCCAGCTCACCTGCCTAGGAGGGGAACTAGCCTCTCCAAGGATGACCTTCTGCCCTCCCATGCTGTGACCCGAGATGTGGGTAGCCCACACAGGGAGCAATGCTGTGCCTCACAGCGATCTTGCCCAATGTGAACACAGCCCACATCTAACGTTTAGTTACTCAAAGCTGTTTTCATTGGCATTAGACGAATGGCATGATGCTTCTAATGCATCTCATGGGCCTGATTCAACAAGGTGCGGAGCGCCCTCATATGGGATGCACCGCACCACACGGAATCAGGCATGTATGTAAGGAGCCTTACATAAAATATGGGTAGCAAATGCTACCAACTCTACAGCCTTCTTTAGAACTGTGCTTTCGGACCCATCGTCCGCAGGGTTTCCCTGATAAAGGGTTCCATTTTACTCACTAGAAGCCGGTGGTAAAACTGGCCCAAATCGTGTTAACACTGAGAACAAATCTAGGGACTTTTTCAAACTAAACTGTTTTGGTTTGGCAATGTTTGGGCTTTAAGCTGCATCTTGAGTGCCTCCTCTGAGGTGCTGGCCACTCTCAGCTCCCATTGTGCCCCATGGTAGCTGTAGGTGCTCAGCTGCTCCATTGAACCAAGCTCTAAATGGCTCTTAGAGGCAAGAATTAACCCATAATTCCCTCCTAAACATCACTATCAAAACTACATTAAGCCTAGGGCATATCTTCAGCACAGACAGCAGACCTTGTTAGGTTCAAGCCAATTAAAAGGATTTATTTATTAATTAGCTTTGCAGAAGTAAAACAAAAGCAGCTTTCTTTGAGTTACTGAGCATTTTCCTTCCCAGTCCCCAGCATTAAAGAAATATGCACATTTCCCCCCCGATTGTTTTGACAGTAACAATTTTGAGCATTAGGTGAAAGGAAGGTATGACTTCCCCCACCGTGTTGTCTTGTCTAGTGTGATAGATGGTCTTGTCTCCCTGATCAAATCCCTAGCATATCTATTGTTTATACTCCATTACAAGCAATGTGGGCTTGGAACTGTTTGCAAATCAGAAAACTTGTGCTTGAAGATAGATTAATAAGATTAAAACACACTTCTGATAGCTGCTGCTGCAGCCATCCACATGCTTAAATGGGTCTGCACTCCAAGATTTCTGGAATGAGGGCATGTTGGTGGCATGATTAGATTGTAGCTCCAGTTCTTTATAGCTTTTCAAATGTTAGGTTTATGTATAAATAGGAATGACTGCATAGTGAAGGTTGTAACTAGTTTTCCATTTTAAGTTCTTTTTTGACCCCACCTCCCTTTAACGGCTTTAAACAAAGCAGATTTCCAACCAAAATTGTTCATGTGTTCTCAGTGTTATATGGCTACAGTTGAATTTTCCTTCCAAAGTTTGAAGTTAATCAGACAAGTAATCTTGGATATACGCATTTAAAAGATGAGAAGTTTTCATATCTATAGAAGTCTCATAACATTTTTTATTTTTATTATTTTAATATCTTATCTGATAAGATCTTATTTGATTGGTCTATAAACCCCAAATTTGTTTTATTTAGTAATCTTCATCAAGAGCTAGAATGGTGTTTTGGAACATTGATATGGGAATTATTTCGGGGAAATTCTGTGGCTTGTGTTATACAGGAGGTCAGACTATATGGTCACAATTGTCCTTTCTGGCCTTGGAATCTATGAACTTAAGAAGGTTACATGGTTAATTTTAGAACTGTTCACTATGAAATATTGAACCTGTGTATAAACTCTGCCTAACCGAGTAATAATCTGTTTTCATTTTTTTTTTAATAAAAGTAATTTTCTGGCCTTTTACATCACACGGAGAACCTTGTCACTGAAAGTATAAAAGTGTGGGTCTGAGTTCCAAAACCATTTTTACAAGTTCCTCGTTCACCATCTCCTTCATTGTAAATTATCTGACCGGTCTCTCATGGCAAGCTGCCATTGTACTTCTACTTCTCCAACTAGATTAGCAGTCTGATGGAATATGGGAGTCAGAGCATGATGCTAGCAATGAATCAAGCAGCAGTGTCCTGAGAGCAGGACAAGCCATGGTATCTTCATAAGATTAAAAAGTTTTTCCAACATTCGTTGCTTAAACAGATCTCTCTCTCTCTCTTTTTTATTTTTTTTTGGTATTCCCTATTTGTATTACCGTAATTCTCCAGAACAGCTGAAAACAGGACTCTCTTGTGCCAGTGCCTAAGTCCCTTTGTGAATATAGCCCTTAATGAGTTGTCCAAGTCAGTAAATCTGTGGCAGAACTAGGAAATGAACCCAGATCTCTTAAGTCTTATTGGGTTAACCAGAAGACCATCCTTTCTCGAATGTTCCTTACAGTGTCTATATATTATACAGTACTTGCATAACAGATGCAATTGAGACTGTCCAAAATATTTCCATGTGAGTTAATGGCATAGTTTGTTGCAAAGCTGCTTGCTAACACAATACAATCTTACAATGAGGTTCAAAAGTTTAAAACTATGTTTCCCCTGTTTGCAGCTTAATTGGCTGATTGGGCCCACCTGGCCTAATTCAGCTCTCTCAGGGCCAGTGTGGGGAGCACACCCCATCCCATCCCACCCTCCATCCCACCAAGTGGTCTTGGGGGGAAACTGCAAAGAGGAGACAGGCAGACAGAGACTCCAGCTGGAAGGAGCAGCAGCTGCGGAAGCAGCCAAAGTTGTCACCTTCAGACATTCCGAGAACTTTCTACAGTTTTGACTGGACTTACTGTGCCCTGTGCAGACTGGCTGTTTGCTCCCCCTCCCCCTCCCTCACAGTCTCTTTATATCAGCTTCACTCAACACTTGCCCTGTCATCCTGCCCCTCCCCCTACCTTTTCTTTCCATGTAGTTATTCCCCTCCTCAGTAATTCCCTCTCCCCCCCCAAAAAAAATTTGCGGCATTAACATGACGTTTGCTGCCATCACATTGTACACCGGGCTTGCATGTTCTGTCCCGTTCCCCACCCTGTGACAGTCTAGGCTATTTAGATTATATATTTTTGGGGGGCAGGGACCGTCCACTGCTCTGCATTTGTACAGCATCCAGCACAATGGGGGCCCATTTGTGGTTGTTTGTTAGGCACTACCGTAATGAACATGATTAATAATAGTTGTTTGTAGTGTTGTTGTAGCCATGTTGGCCGCAGGATATGAGAGAGATAAGGCAGGTGAGGTAATATCATATTGGTCCAATAAAAGATATTACCTCACCTACTTTGTCTCTGTCACGATTAATAATAATAATGTATTCATTAACAAAATGTTAGTGTGTTTCATCCTGAAGGATTTTAAATGCTTTATAGTATGACAGCTACATAGAAGAATCGCTTCACTCATTACTGAGCTGCAGTCATCTCTGAGGTGAAACCCAACAGCTGTTTGATAGCACATAGTAATATTACATAATCATTTAGTGAAGACCAATACCGTATCCAGTTGAAACTACTGGGGGAATTCAGTTACCTGAGGTATTTGTCCAGTGCCATGGGATCTAATATTGCACCACCAGCACCATAGTTCCCCCCTCGTATCCCACTAGTATATGGGTTTCGTACTGAGTCTTAAGGAAGCTTGCCATCTACTGAATCAACAACATCCCTTCCTGCAGCACCTAAGTATTCCTTGGAAGTCTCCTGTGTAAGAACCGATCATCTCCCAACTCTATCTAGCTTGGGAGAATTAACATAAAACCTTCAAGGCTTTCAGGTATTTGTTTAATAAAAAGCGAGGCACATATATGTAAAATATGTTTCGCAATATAGTAGAAATATAATAAACCAACAAAGTGTTTGAGCTCTTTCCTTCTGTACATGGACTATTAACTGAAATAAATTTCCATTAAAATATTTTTGTGTATTCCAACTTATTTAGCATATGTACAGGAAAGTGAAGAGCCATGGAAAAAGAAAGAAGTTGGCTAATTGAATTGCAGACTGTATAAAGCATAGGAAACAGAGAATAATTACTGATATCATAGCAGTTAGATCAGATGAACCTGTCCCCTGCAGGAGCAAGATGCAGTTCTCCAATCCACTTCTCTCTCAGGTTAATTTTCCCCATCCATTCTCTAGAGGACAGCATTGGTGTATCAAGGTTCAACAGCTCTGCTGTCGCTTTTATACTAGCTCTGTAATTGGAATAGGCCACTCTACACAATGGTTTTTGTATCTAGAGTTTCTATATCAACACTCACTTGACACAAAATTAATATCTGTATTGTAATTCTGAAACATGTTATTGCTAAAAGTAGAGCCAATTGATTTTGACTACACTTGCTGTTCAATATTAAAAATGTTCAAGAGATCAAATAACCAAGCTTAGCCACTTTATTGTCTAAAGACAAAGTAGTACAATAGCAAAAGGAAAGAGTTAATACCATACCAATCTTCTCGGGAAGCGATTCTCTCAGCACCAGTTCACCTTACATAGAAGATGTGCTTCGAAATATGCATTCTGAACCACCTCTGTATGTACTACACCTGTTTACAAGTTATAGGGCTTTCTATATGTCACTGCGTTCTAACCCACCAGTTCATACCAGTCATGTACTTTTTCTTAGCTCTTGTTTTGTTCCAAGTATGATCAGCCCGTGAAGGTACCAAGCTTGTACCAGGGCAGATTGTCTTTTGACACATTTCGTATTTTCCAGTGCCAAAGCTGACTTTAGCATTGCAGGGTACTGAGGTGTATATATCTTGACATGAGTAAAAAGCATTGTGGGAAAAGCATAATACCATTCCGTTAGCATTACTTTCCAACGCATTATATATATATATATATCGTATTAATTCTGTGCCCATAATACCTATTAATTTGATATGTACTATGCCTAATATATGTGTGTGTGTGTATATATATATATATATATATATATATGTATGCTAACAGTGTGCAGAGATAGTTGGCAGGATCAACAATAGCAGCATAATTCCAAAAGTAAATGGACCCTTATAGAAATGAAGTTAAGCAGCATGTTTTCTGCACATACTTCATTTGGGAATATTGGTATGGAAGGTAAGTCATTTTATAATAATGCTCCTCTGGCACTGTCTCTGGCTGATAGAGGTAATTTAAAATGTGTTCTGCCCACAGTATATTGGTTTGGCAGGTGCCAGTTGCTGGTGTGACTTTGGCAGCAGCAAGACCCAGACGCCCAGCTCTGATTTATCTACTATATCAGTGTCATTTGGGAGTTAGTTCTATATGACCTGCCTTTGCTGGTGCCACCTCTTAAGTCTGATGGAAAGTCGTATTTAGCTGTGTTACTTCCTTTTGTGTTATTTTTGATCTGTTTTCTTCACTGTGATCTTGGAACCCTGGTTAGAAACTTCATTTCAATAATTGAGAAGTTACAGCAAAAATTTCTATTAACCATACCATGAACAGAGCATCTAGTTGTATTGAGCATTTACCCTAATACGTGATCTGTCTTGTATGTTTCCAGCTAACGGTGTACAGCTGCTTTAGAGCGGAGTGTCATGATGGTGTACTGTGCATCACACTCAAGCATGGGTAGTCTTTTTGAGTAATCAGGAAGTTGCATGCAAAGGCCAGTATTAAATTTGTTTTTGTTTTTTAGCCCACCCACACAGCATTCTGAGAACAGTGAAATCAAGGTTTCACTAAATTCTGAGGACATGAGTCATGCCGTATTTTCAGAATCCTCTTCCCAGATCCCCCGATTTTTTGTCCTCTCTGCCTCCAAGGAGCTGTTCTGCTGAGCAATTAAGTCACTTTTGGGTTGTGATTTGGCAGTTTTAGTGTGACGGGTTCGGTCAGAGAGACCCCCTTGGGACTGTCATCTGATGTGCTGAATTTACCTCTGAGCCCGTTTTGCCTGCCAGCTTGGGACTCCAGAACTCTGCCTTGCTGAGCCAGACACACTAGCCTGCTGCAAACACAGACCCAAGTCTGTCTACGCCCCCAAAGCTGCAGACTTTAACCAAAAACTGATCAGCAGGTCACCTATTTCCAACACCCAGTTCCCAATGGGATCCAAACCCCAAATAAATCCATTTTACTCTGTATAAAGCTTATACAGAGTAAACTCATAAATTGTCCGCCCTCTATAACACTGGTAGAGAGAGATTCACAGCTGTTTGCTCCCTCAGGTATTAATCACTTACTCTGGGTTTTATCAATAAACAAAAGTGATTTTGTTAAGTATAAAAAGTAGGATTTAAGTGGTTCCAAGTAATAACAGACAGAACAAAGTAAGTTATCAAGCAAAATAAAACAAAACATGCAAGTCTAAGGCTAATACATTAAGAAACTGATTACAGGTAAATCTCACCCTCAGAGATGTTCCAATAAGCTTCTTTCACAGACTAGACTCCTTCATAGTCTGGGGCCCAATCCTTTCCCCTGGTACAGTCCTTGTTAGTTCCAGCAGGAATCTTAGGTGAAAAGCAGGGGCTTTCTCATGACTGGGACATCCTTTGTTCTGTTCCACCCCCTTTTTATATCTTTGGCACAAGGCAGGAATCTTTTGTCTCTCTGGGTTCCCACCCTTCCTTCTAAATGGAAAAACACCAGGTCCAGCAATAGGACCTCAGAGATATGCTTCATATTTCTAATTTTAGATACAAGAATGCACCACATACAAATAGGATGAACCCACTCAGTAGATTATAAGCTCTGTAATGATACCTTACAAGAGACCTTTTGCATAAAGCATATTCCAGTTACATCATATTCACACTGATAAACATCTGCATCTGAAGAAGTGAGGTTCTTACCCACGAAAGCTTATGCTCCCAATACTTCTCTTAGTCTTAAAGGTGCCACAGGACCCTCTGTTACTTATAAACATGTTTCCATAAAACATATGGAGTGCAACGTCACATTTAGTTTTAGCTAATACTTCTGGTTTATTCCTGGAGAATAAAATTCTATATATTGTGGTTTGGTAAAATTTGGTTGTTCATCCTCCCATAATTAAACCTTGTGACGCTTTAACCAAATACATACACCTATATGGGGCAGAATCTTAGCTGCCATAAATAAGCATAGGTCCAGTTATTTCAGTGGATTTACACTGTTGTACACCAGCTGAGGATCTGGCCCATATATGTTTAGAAGTTGAGTTTTCCTGAACCTTCCCCCTGTAATAATAACTAACTAGGAGCTCAATCCTGCTAACATAAAAGTCAATAGAAGTTCTGCCACTGGCTCAGTGGAAGCATTAGCAGGCCCCAGGTTTTGAACTTCTGTTTATACACTGGCTTCATAATCTAAGGTTTGATAAGGTGTTAACTTTAGCTCTGAGAAGAGGTGGGAAAAGCTCTGAGGCACTGTTCTTAATTTGTTGAAGTATATTTGTCGGGTAGACTGTGTTCTTTTAGTGCTTTCCTCAAGTGCCATTTTGTAACTAAAATGCTCACCAAAAAATACTAAAATATTTTTAGTTGTCGAGTACAAATCAGATTGAGCTGCACATTTCCCTGGTGAGTAAAAGTGATGAGTTTGTGTTCATTAACTCAGGGCCATCTGGTGCAGACATGTTGCAGTCTGTGAATCAAACATGCATCAAACTCCAGGGATCAGAGTAACCGCCAGACCCAATGTTTGGGGGGAGGCAAGAGGGAAAAGAGAGGAATTGACTATATCTCCCCCCGCCCCTCCATTAACTCTGCTGTGCAGAATATTTGATGATTTAATGCAGCTCTACTGCAAAACCACATTGCAGTCTCGTCAGTGACCATCTGAATAACGTTCAGGACACTCATCTCCCATAGAAGTAATTTTACCTGGTATCGCATCTATTTTGTGAATATGATGACTAAATAATATTCGATTTCTGTCCGTTTTGAAATAATGCAGGTTTGACAGTACAGACATACACATTCAGAAAGATAAATCTAACCAGCTAGGTTCTGATCTCAATTCCCCTGGATTTACACTGATGTAACTGAACAGAGTTAGTATTGACATTGGTGCAATGGGATCAGAAAATGGTGCAAAGACCCATTGACGTCTTTTGGAAAACTTAAAAAAAAAATCATTTTGCTTAGAGGCCTGGTTCAGCAAACAAATGCAATATGTGTTTAAGCTCCATTGGCGTTAAAGGGAATTAAGTTTCTGTTTAGAAGCACTTACTTAAAACTTTCCTGAATCAGGGCCAGAAACAATCCTGCCTGTTGATCTTCATCTCTCTTCATGAATATTCTCTCCACGAAAATATTTTTGTCTGAGTCCACCTGCTCCTGCTGATGCACCCAAAATCTTTTCTCACTCACCAGCCTGCAACCACTATTTGTCTGCTTCTCACACAAACGTCGCCACGGTTTCTTCACACTGCTCCTTCTACAGGTACTATGCTTCCTGAATTCATTTGTTAGGCCTCTACCTTCAACTCCTCAAGACCCACTTCTGCTATGATTGCTACAGAAAACAATGATAGCTAGCGTGGCAGCCAAGTATAGCTCGTTTTATATATGTATGTATTTTAAAAGATTTCAGATGACTTAAAACCATCAAGCTATGCAGTAGCTAGCCTGTATAACCGTGTTATCTTATCTTCATTATGATAATTCTCCCTTCCAAGACCACCTTCATTCACTTTCATCAGGCTGGGGGTTGGGGTGTAGGAGGGGTGAGGGCTCCAGCTGGGGGCGCGGGCTCTGGGATGGGGCTTGGGGTGCAGAAGGGGGCTCCGGGCTGGGGCTGAGGAGTTCGGAGTCCAGGAGGGGGCTCAGGGCTGGGACAGGGAGTTGCAGTGCGAGCGGATGAGGGATGTGGGCTCTAGGAGGGAGTTAGGGTGCGGGAGAGGGTTCCGACCTGGGGCAGGGGGTTGGGGAGCGCGAGGTGGCTTAGGGCTGGGGCAGAGGGTTTGGGTGCAGACTCCGGGCCGTGCTTACCTCAGGGCAACTCCCGGGAAGCAGCCGGCATGTCTCTCTGGCTCCTAGGCACAGGGGCCAGGGACTCTGTGCACTGCCCTGGCCTGCAGGCTCTGCCCCCAAAACTCCCATTGGCTGTGGTTCCTGGCCAATGGGAGCTGCAGAGCCGGTGCTCAGGGTGGGGAAGCACGCTTAGCCTCCCTGGCTGCCCCTGCGCCTAGGAGCCAGACATGCTGGTCGCTTCCAGGAGCCGTGCGGAGGCAAGGCAGGCAGGAAGCCTGCCTTAGCCCCGCTGTGCCACTGACCGGACTTTTAACGGCCCTGTCAGCAGTGCTGACCAGAGCCGCCAGGGTCCCTTTGCAACTAGGCGTTCTGGTCAAAAACCCTAATCTGCCTGTGTGTTTAAACAGCACTAGAACAGTTTGATACTATCCTGATTGGGGCCTCTGGGCCACTACTATAGTACAATTATTAATAATAATTATTATTAATAATAAATAGTGTCAATGGAAACCCAGGAGTAACTCCACTGAACTAAACATGAGGAGAATCAGGCCCAATCATTTCTCCTCCAGTCAATTGTGCTCCCATGAACAGAAGTCTGTAATTACATAAGTAGGGAATAAGACGCAGGAGTAGATAAACTCTTAGGAGCAAAGATCATGTTTCCATGCCAGTATCCTTATTACTATAAAAATCCATTTAGCATAACTTTTTTCTTTAGTGCTGGTTACTTTGACATGTATGAGAAGAGAATCAGGAAATCTGAAATTCAGACAGAATTGTGCCTAACAGAAGCTTTTCCCAAAATTCCCAGTAGTTTAGCAGCTCTTTAAAATAACTCTTTGTATTAACAGGGCCCAGTCAAAGGAGGCAGCCGTGCTGGCTCTTCAAACCCCTTGTTCCCTTTTCTCCTCTCTTTGAGCCTTCTCCTCAAATTGACTGAGTCCCTGTGCTGTCTCTCTCCATTTCCTGCGTGGCTCCTCAGTTGTTCTGCTCTCTTATTAAATGCAGTTTTGTGAAGGGCATCTTTGAAAGCTCATCACTGCTTTGCTTTTGCCTGTGGAGGGAAAATAACTGCTCACTCATCCCCCTTGTGAAACCAAGTTTACCCTCCAGTTGCCTCTTCAGTGCAGGGCACTGGTATCTTAACAGAGTCCTCTGTAAACGTGTTGATCCTTTCAGCTGCTCCTGGAATTCTTTCCACTTACTCTTCTAGAAAGAGGAATATGTTTTCACGATCGCTTGAGCAAGGTGGGCATGTGAGCTTCAGGCACTAATTCCTTATCTTCCTATAGACGGGACAAGATGATTCTTCATTCCCAGCCTATATTGTTATTAAAGCTGGTTTCAGACTTGCATGCATTTCGATATCTATGGTGGGTTTTTTCCTCTCTCGTGATTCTTCAGAGCTGTGATTCTCCACAAGTTGGATGTTAACAGATTTGCAGGGCCGAGTCTCATTAACACTAACTCCCCTTTACATGAATTATATTTACACCCTCTCTAAGGCCTCTTTACAGTCAGTCCTAGCTGTTTTGTCACCCAGGGCAGAAAATGTTTTTGGTGTCCTCCCTCTCACAAAAACAAACTTATCAACCAAAAAACCCAGAATACTGGGGATTTGGTGCCCCCAAGATCGGTTATTTGGCGACCCCAAATGTTGGTACCCAGGGCAGCCTCCTTGATCACTGGCTACTAAAGCCAGTTCTGCCTCTTTACCCAGGGTGGACTAAAGATGCCTTAGTGTAAGTGAACATTAGGCTCCTTGTTTTTGTAATGAGAGAACTAAGGGCTTGTCCACATGGTGGGGTAATGCACTCTACAGGGGTGTGATTTCTAAAGTGCACGAATGCGTTCGACATTAATTGGCCCATGTACACCCTGCTAGTGCACTCTAATGTAGTACTGTTTCAAACCGCACTACGTTAAAGAGCACCAGCAAGGTCTACATGGATCAATTAATGTGCGGTACATTAGTGCGCTTTAGAAATCACACCCCCAGAGAGTGCACCACCCCCACCCCACCATGTAGACAAGCTCTGTGGAGTTGTTATAAATCTTGACTTTTTATTGCCTCTGGGGGGAAGTCTAAGGCTACCCAAATCTTCAAATGGTAATAGAGCGCATTGGAAACTGCTCTAAGGCAGTACAGGTTCAGAAGGTTCAAGGCTCGAGCCATCAGGGCTTTGAAGCTTTGCTATTCACAGTTCCTGCTACTGATACTAGGCAACGACTTGGAGTTTCATGCAGATTATTTGCTTAGATGTGAGTCTAGGTCAGATAGCCATACTTCAGCAACGTGGTTTTGCAGGTTTGTTTTTTGTTAGATTTATTTTTCAGCCTTGCTCTTTCAGAAAAAGGGTTTACTGGTTGCTAGTCTTCAGAAGCAGGGACCTCTGGGGTTATAGTTATGATGAATAGAACCAGGTTATTTCCACAGAGCCACACGGCCTTCCTCCTTTCTCCACCTTCCTTCAGAAATTTTATTCTGTACAAGAGAACAAGGGCAAAGGAGTTAATTCTGTGCTAAAGCACCCTGTTATTATTGTTACCCCCCTTCTTTTCCCCTCTCCACCTCTGAGTCTCATCCGCCTGTCATGTCGTGTCTTTTAAACTGGGGGTAAAATTTGCAAAAGCACCTAGGTCACTGAGAATCCAAACTCCCATTGAAAATCAGCAGGTGCTCCCACATAATATCAGATGGAGTAGAGCCAGCATGGCTCCCTTGACAAACATGTTTATCAACATGGCCTCAGCACTGTTGTGTACTCTCACCAAGGCATGTGGGCACAGTACTATTCGAAATGCTTGTAACCCATCTGGGTCTACTTGGCACTAGCATGTGATCCCAAAACTGTGCATTTTTGGAGGCACTGTATTTGGAGAATTCCAGTTGCAGTAGGTAAGTAATGCATTTTTTTTCTCAGCCAGAAAAGCGTTGCAAGCAAATCCTAATTAATCAGATAGGTTCCTATTTAGCTATGAAAAGGAGATTTCCAAATACACATAGGTACAAAGTATGAAAAGGGGGTAAACATTTGGCTGTGCATTAATATGACAGGGGCTGTTTTAAAAACTGTTGCATTGAATTTGTTTGGCTTTGCATTCAGGAGGCTGTAGCAGACTGTCATGTGGATTAGTCTTTCTTTTTTGTACATCTTACTTCGCTGTGGCAGCCCAACATCTCAGGCCACAAGTTTAGCTTTGCCCAGGATTTTGTCTCCAGCATTTTTAGACCTGAATTTTGAATAGCTCTGATGAGGCTTCCGTGTACCCAGTTCGGCGCATTGCTGAATTGCAGTCAGGGCCAGCTCCGGGCACCTGCTCAGCAAGCAGATGCTTGGGGCGGCCAACGGAAAGGGGCGGCACGTCCGGCTTTTTGGCGGCAATTCGGCGGCGGGTACCTCAGTCCTTCTCGGAGGGAAGGATCTGCCCCCGAATTGCCGCCGAATAATGAAGCGGCGACGGTGGAGCTGTCGTCGAAGTGCCGCCGATCGCGGGGTTTTTTTTTCTCCCCCGCCGCTTGGGGCGGCAAAAACGGCCCTGATTGCAGTGCACCCTTGCAGAGTATGAAAGCACGCCCAGATTAAGGGCAGCAGGTTTGAACATAATAAGGTCTACTGAAGTTTGATGTTTACAGCTCTTGGGTGGATTTTATGTTCCTTGAGCTTGAGGAGCCATACAGAAGAGTCGGTAGGTTACAAAACCACTGCCTCCTTAACACCAACAGTTGAGGAATTAGATATTTAAAACAGCTGAGGAACTTGTGTATGTTTTTATAAATATCATATGCCCCTTCATGTATCTGTGTGATATTTACCCTCCTGGAATGCACAGGTAGAGGAAAAGGGGTGGTTAAAGAAAGCAGGCAGGAAAGGTAAAACAATGGCCTCAACAAGGAGCCATTCAAACACAATAGCCATGTTTAGAGCCATGAAGAGGGAGTCCACAGGGCTGTTTTGCCCAGGCTGAGAAGAGGGAGATCAATAGATACTGATCTATTAAAAGATCAGTCCTACAGAGAGGGAATTGTCCTACAGAGCATGAATTGGGCTTCTCAGCCACTTAAAAACCCACCAATGAACCCCTTTGCATCTAGGGATAGCTGAAGAAGAAGACAGAGAAGGAGAGGGGAAAGGGTTGTCAGCTGCTGCAGGCTGACACAGAGACTGGTTGAGAGTCAGGGGTCTGCAGCAAGCATGGTGTAGCTTGCACCCCAAGAGAACAGGGGGACACCATGGCTAAGTCATGTGCACCTCTGCCAAGCATAGGTAAGACCGTGTGCACATAGAGGAATTAATTTAAAATAACAGAGGCCTGAGTGCTGTGTACCTTGTGGCAAAATAAATCATACTTTGTTTGAGAGAAGCTGCTTCTGTGTCACTGCAGACTGTTATTGTTCAGAGGTTCCCAAAGAGAATCTCTTGCACGCGTCAAGCCCGTTGGACTGCTAGGTATCCGAGTTGGTAACTAGGGAGGTGTAACCTGGAGACTCAGAGCGTGGCTGGATCACAGGGTCCCATCCCAAGAGATGTGTAGGGCCAGGGCTGTCACTTCAAATTGTGCACTTAGGGAATTGAAAAGGGGTCTCAGAAGGGACCATGGGACTGTGACAGCTTCTTTCCTCTTATGGGACTAGAGAACAGACAGCACTAACATACACACTGGATCCCATTTCTGCTTGCTGGTTAATAAGATTGGCATCTCTCGTCAGAGCTATTTCCGTATGATTGATTAGAATTATACTATTGACTGAAATGACTGTCATTAAAGAAAAGAGATTTATAGTCTTTGCTGTTGGCTTTCTTGTTTTCAGTTCAGATAGCCTGTTTAAACAATGCCCGTTGAACCCCTTGTAAAGGAAGAATGTAGTCTAATAAGATCCCTATTAGTCCATTTCCAGGCAACGGGACTTGTGGTGCATGTGTTTCTGTTGGATGTTCTCTTGACTATTATATTTTTAGATCACCTCAGTGACCTGGTGAGGAATAGTGCAGAACTGAAATGCCAGGTGGGATTTAGCTGTTGCCTGCAGTTATGATAAATGAAGAAATGCAGGTATTAAGAACAGAAGCTTCTACCCAATGCCACCAAGAGGGTATGAAAAATCACTTCTGAAAGGTTATGTGACCCTCAGGCTACCCACAAACATGTGAGATTGGCATTTTCTAATCGTACGCCTCACCTGCTGTCTCTGCCCGTCAGCTGGGCCCATCTTCTGCCCATCACTTGACCCAAGTACCCCGATAGTGTGCTGGCTCGATGTGTGGGAGGCGAAAAGAACCACACCTTGGCTTGTAGAGTGGCTGTAAAGCCACTCCTCAGCATCTATTCCTGTCCAGTGGCTGATGTAGGCCCTGTGAGCCTTTACATACCCTCCACCCCTTACTTATTCCCAGCCCTGGTGTGTCTATACCTTGCCCCTCCCCACTCCTTCCTCTACATGTCTCTTGTGGAGCTCTGCTCCATATTGGTGGTTGGCACCCCCTATACAGTCCCTTTGCATATGGCCCTTGCCTTCCAGGGCAAAACTGCCCTCGTTCTACAACAAGGGAGACCTGCAGTTGTGGAGGAGTTGCCGAGTTAGAATATCTTTTAATCATATCATCCAAATGTAGATTGCTGTTGATGTTTAATTTTACCTGCTAATATTTGAAATGAAAGGTAAATAGAATTATTGGTGGTACAAGCTTGTTTCTTACATAAACAGTAGTAAAGAAGACCACAGATGTAAAAGCAAAGAGAATACAGCTATGCGTACAAGGTAGAGGTTATAGGTTACAATCAGTATGCATAGTATTATTAGACAAGTTCTATCAATTAATTGGTTTTTAAGCTGTTGGTCCCATTTGCTTCATCTTTCCTCAATACGCTAATAGAGGGAGTAAGTCATTCCATTTCTCTTCATTCCTTTATCCTTATAAACCACGTTCATACGGTGGGCATTTGGTTTGGTAACCATAGCAGTGAAACAATTTATTGTCTTCATTCACAAGGTGTCTAAGTATCTGTCTCTGTTTAATTTCAGTTATTCAGGACACTTACTGAACACCATAATAATAGGGTTATTATGGGCTAGAGATTACTGAAATAACTCTTACTTTGATTTCCTGACACCAGACCAAAAGTCTTTGAACTTGGGGCATGGCTTTCCCTCCAGGATTTGATTATGAATTTTGTGTCTGCTTTGTTTTGCAAGACTAGTGTGCAGAAATATCTAATCATAATTTTCCATTGATGTGCTCTCAGTGAGGAAGAACTTGTACTATTCATAGTGATTAGCATTATATCTTTCCAGTCCTCTGGAGAGATTTATTAGTTAATTTCCTTTTCCCAAACTAGCCTCACATTGTCAATATTGCCCTGTAGTCTATATAAAAAAAAAAAAAAGTGTACAATATACGGATTTATTTCCCCCCCTACCCAGAGATCTGATTAACTTCTTATTTCCTTTGATAGTGTTCTACTGGGGATAGATATCGTTTAAATTTTTCCAGTTCTTATGATTTTGAGACTATTGTTTTAAACTATTAGAAGCTACAAATTTCCTGTTTTTCAAACTTATGTTTTTCTTGCAGTTGTGTGATAGATTGTAGTTCATTGTTATTAAATTAGTCTCTTGCATGTTCATCCTGTTTACTATAGATTTATGCTGACATAATCTTGCCATTTTCTGGAAATCCGAATGTGATCTCCATACACTTGTATTGTGTTCACTTCATGTCATCTCAGCATCACCCTGAGCAACTTAACATCACCTTACTAGATCTGTGTTGACCAGCAATTTAATTTTGTATGGTACAATGTGACAGTGTCTCTGCAGATTTACATTGAAATGGTTGCATTTCTTTTTCATATCATAATATCTCCATGGCTTGCACTGACATGCTGCGTCCCACTCAGGTGAACAGGGATTTCACGTTGCTAGTAACCGCATTATGAGAGTAGCTACTAGACATAGTACTGACATAGCTACTGAGAAGCGAGTCCGGTTTCTAAAGGTATAACCTTTCGGCTGTTTCAGATACACGCTTTTAAAAACATTCTTATTATTTTCATCCATCTGACCTCAATTTCTTCCAGTAGCCCACAATGAGCGGGAGCACTCTTTACTAACGCTGGCTGAAATTTTTTCACTGAAAAATTATTTGTGGAAATAAAAATATGTTTCTCTACCAGTGCAAGCTTTAGCTGCTGGCCATCATCTGAATGTTGCAAATGCCAGTTAGCAAAAACTAGCTGCTGACTTCTGACTTTTAACATCTGCAACAGAGTAAATCAGAAAAAAAAAATCTTGGCAGTGCATGGCAGGGCTAGCGGCATGAAGGGTGAACCATGCATTTCCTAGGGATTGGAAAGTGTCTGAAAATGGAAAGTGGGGCTGAGCCCTGTGTGCTAATGAGATTACTTCTCTATAATATGGCCACAGGTTGTTATAATGGTGACCATCACCGGGGATTGAGCCTCTACAGCAGCTGTGGCCTGCGCCGGCCGCCGCTTCCCGCAGCTCCCATTGGCCAGGAATGGCGAACCGCGGCCACTGGGAGCTGGCGGGCGGCCATGCCTGCAGACAGTCAATGTAAACAAACTGTCTCGCGGCCCACTAGCAGATTACCCTGACAGGCCACGTGCGCCCAGCAGGCCACAGGTTGCCCACCACTGCTCTACAGCTTGAACTAAAGTGATGTACCTTTACATATTGGGCACAGAGAGGGACCCATAATATACAGTGAACAGTGGGTTACATTACGCCTCCCCAAAGGAAGCAGGCAGTTGCTCTCTCTCACCCTGAGGAGGAAAATCCTTTTATGGTAAAAGAAAACAAAGAAATCTCACTTCCAAAATGTAATTTCTCTCTATTTTTTGCATTTCTGGTTTAGCTAACAGCACTGTTATTCCGTCCAGCGGGGGTAGTCACTTTGGCACTTTTAATTTCCTGACTTCAGGGCAGTGGCCTACTGTTGCATGTTAGACTTCACCTCCTGATGGGATTTGGAGGAAAAGCACAATGGTGGGACAAGCCCCTGAACTCTAAGAAAATTCCCTGGCCTCCTATTAGTCAGTCCTCACCTCCATAAAAGTCTCAACTGGGACTGGACTAGTGGAAGTTGTGGGACACCAAGGACATTGGTCTAACATCAGCAGAGAATGCATTGGCCCATCCCGCATGCAAGGTCAGTGGTGTCATGGTCCTTTCTCCCCAACTCCTCACCTAGCAAACAACTGAAGCCAGGCAGGTATAAATGCTCTGGGACAATCAGCACTTACTGCCAACCCAGATATTGAAGGTGGACTCTCTGAAGTCCTGAAGAGGGTGTTTTTGACTTTTGGGAAAGAAGCAGTAATCCTTACGCTGAATGCCTTCGCTGCCTCATGGGAGTGTTGTGCTCCTACTTGTAGGAGTTCACTCTCTCCTCAGTGAAGAAATATGCAAATGGAAAAGGTTTTTTTTAAATGCCTTCCCTTTATGCTGAGGTGTCCAGATTGAATAGAGCTTCATCACTCATGGCTAGACCTTGAAAATTTACTTTAAGAGACATGTCTTCTATCTCTGAATTATCCTCTTTTTTGTCTTTTCCAAGTAGGAAGTGAAAGAGTATATAAAGTAAGGAGACCTCCAGGCTTCTCAGAAAGCATTTTTGTATTCAACGGGACTTACTGACAAACACGGAAATAGGCAAAACCATCCTTTCTGAGAAATAGCTCTTGCAGATGCTCATGACCATATCCAGAGCTTTCTCAACATGATTCTCAGTTTCATCTGCTTCTAAGGTTATTAGGAATTGTAGTATCTTATATGGATGATGCTCAGTGAGCTGTCGTAGATCTGCATCCTTTCCCATAGTTTCTGCTTCAAGTTAGACTGCTCAAAAATAGCTCCTTAGCCTTCACTGTACTAAGGAGATAAGAGATCAGATCACCGTTCGCATGGTAGATAATGTGGGAACATGTGACTCAGGGCTCTTCACTCTTTCAGCCTCTCAGAGATTCAAACAATTTCCATGCTAGTTTAGAGACCTAGGTGAGGTGTAGGCGTGCGTGGCTATCCCTCACTGTCAATCTCCGAGGGTAGCCACACCTCTTTGTTGTCACACACCTGGAACGACAGTCTGTACAAGGGGGAAATTAGCTGTCTCTAGGGCTCAAACCCTCAGGCAGGGTAGAGTAGTGAACAGTTCAGGGGCCCAGGCCCTTAGGCAGGGCACCAAGCAGTCTAGAGCTCCATCCCTCAAGCAGGGTCGAGCAGGTAAGTGTGTAGGAGCACTGCCTTCAGGCAGGGCGGGGCACCAAACACTAGCATAGCTTGGCGGATGGTAGACCAACACAGGCCTCCTGGCCCATGGTGGGGAGGCTGCTGCCCCAGGGGTGGGGTGACAGGGGGACACAGGCCCACCCGACTCCACCGCATCCCAGCCGAGGGCCCTAGCAATGGCAGAGTGATCTGTCACTGGGTCAGCAGGGATACAACCGCAACACGCTGACCTAGAGTCAGCCAGCAACACAGCCAGACAGTAATCAGCTGTCCCTGGGCTACATCCTACCTTCCCCACAGGGTGTACCTGAACCCCAGGGTTGTCCTCCATCTCCCTGGAGTACACTGCCAGTGGCAACACCAGCAGCTCCTCAGCGTTGGCTGGGAATGGCAGCTCTGGTAGCTCGGTAGAGTCCTCAGGGCAGCAGAAGTCTTCTGCAGGTTTCTGTGCCAGCAGTGGGGAGAACACATCCATCTCCCTTGGTAGCTGCAGCCCAACTGAGGTACAGGGCCCTCCTTTTATACTTCCTGTTCCTCCCCTCTACTTCCCGCATGGTGAGCGTGGCCTTCCTGGTTCCGCCCACCAGGGGGCGTCTGGCCATCCCTCACTGTCAATCTCTGAGGGTAGCCACGCCTCCTTGCTACATGAGGAAAGATTATGCAGTCTGGTCTCTGCCAGAAATAAGCCAAATCATCACATTGCAGGAACTCCATGTGGTATGATTAAACCTTTGGCACCTTTACATCCACATAGAGAAGTCTATATGCTTGAGAGATCTGATAACAGTTCCACAATAGCATTCTTTAACATAATGAAGCAGCTGATCAGGACTTCATTAATCAAGAACAAATGGAGGGTAATATAATTAATGCCAATTAGCATGGGTTCATGGACAATAGATCCTATCACACTAACTTGATATATATTTTGATGAGATTATAAGTTTGGTTGATAAAGGTAATAGTGTTGATGTAATATCTTTAGACTTTTGTAAGATGTTTGTCTTGGGTACTACATGACATTTTGATTTAAAAAAATAAAGAACGATGTAAATTTAACCCGGCCCAAATATTGAAATGGCTAACTGATAGGTCTCAAAATGTAATTATAAATGGGGAATCATCATTGAACAGGTGTTTCTAGTGTGTTGAAAATGTTGAACCAGGGCAAATTATTATTAATAGAAAATGTTTTCCAAAAAATAGCGAACAGATTCACATGTCCCCAGCTAGACTTGTTTGCAGTGGCACCAATGCAGATATTCTGGGGGGCAGGGGAATTCCGGTCTTCTCTCCCCCCAGTAGGGACCCCATTCCGGTCCCTGCTTGTTCTTCACCCCCCAGGCTGGGGAGTCCTCTCTCTCTCTTACCCACACAGTGCAGGAGCTGGTGCTGCCAGAAGTCAAGTTCATGGTGGTCTCCCCTGCACTCTGCTATATAGGAACAGACTCCCTGTGCACCAGGTTGCAACACCATTTGGTCTTGCCATCCCTCTGCCTGTATGGATGGTCAACTGGGCCAAAGGTGTTGCAAGCCCATGTGCTTGCAGGTTGCAATGCTGCTCACTGAAATTTGGCCCAGCTACCACTCTGTCTGTACAGAGGGGCAGCTCGGTGAAATTTCAGTGACATTGAGACCATGCAGCTGGAGCGAAACTCCAGACCACTCCAGCAGGAGCCGTACTGATTTAGTACAAGACTGCTGCAAAAAAGTGGTCAGAACATGGCAGCCCCGGCTCTGCAGCCTATGGAACTTTGAGCAAGCGTGGGGAAGGGTTCCCTCCCCCCACCCCAACTAGTGCCACTGCCTGTTTGCCTCTGTAGGAAATCATGAAGTAAGGATGATATATATTACCCAAGAGCCCCGGCAGTCGATACTCTGTCTGAAGGCTTTCTTTATACATTCCCCCAACATATTCCTACTATCCAGAGACCCTCAGAAAGGCAGATCTGATTGGTTCTTTCAGCCCCAAATTGGTCAAGATGTGCATGGTATTTATTTTTTCCAGGCTTGCTGTGTATTGCCCTCTCTCTCTGGGATAAAATCAAAAGTCCTTTTTTTCACCACAGTCCAGCATCACAGAACCCAACTACATGTCTTTTGACAGGAATGCTTTAAAAAGAATGGCGTATTTGGACAGGGCACCTAACCTTCTAGAAAGCTCTCCATTATGAGGGTTTATGCTGAGACTGGAGAAATTTAGGTGCAAGCACAATGTCCATATTGGCCCAGTGAATGGTAACATTTCTGATATTCTGCAGTTTTTTCAGGATATTATGAAATTCAGTTAAAAAATAACGTCTCTTCATGAACGTAGGTTGTCCCTTTGAAATATTCCTGAGCTCCATCAAAGCCTCTCATCAGCACATGGCATCGTCACAAGCCAGTAAAGTTTTGCTTTTCCCTTGTTAATTGTTGCATTATATTCCAGATGTTCAAATTTGGACCTAGACTAAGTTTTGCAAGAGATCATCTGGCCACACAATCCAGACGTGTTATTACTTGTGCATCAGGCTGTCTTGTTTTTAGCTTGTAGATTGCCTCCAATCTCTATGTGTGCACTGGACATCCACCTATGCTATCAGCAGATAAAACAAATTAACAGTGGAGAACAAATTTCCCTTCAATAATAACAATAAGCCTGATTTCCAACTTGTGTGACTACATGAAGTACTTGCAGTATTATAACCTACATCAAATAATTTCTTTTTATAATGCCTGTTTTATAAAAATACTTATGTCATATATAGAGAGATATATTGCTTATATTGTACGGTATACATTCAGCACAATCCTGAATTTCTTACTGCCTTATTATTCAGGCAAAGCTGTCATTGAAGACACTGGGACATATTCTGCCCACAGTTAAATCAGAGTGTGTCAGCAAAGGTACTCTGGATTCAGTCTGAGCCATATTAGAGCAGAATTTGGCTTTTTGTCTATATCACAGGTTCACAAACTGTGGTTCATGGACCACTGGCTGGTAGTCCTCGGAAAGTTGGCTGGCTATTTCTTACTAGTTGTCCTTGTTTCCAGCTACTAAATAACTAAATATTTTCCTAGTATTACTTTTCCATGTAGTAATTGCTGGAGATGTTATATTACTAGGAATAAGAGGGAAGATAGTCTACATGAAGGTTAATGGGAGGAGACATGGCCTATGAGACAATCTTACTGTTAAGATGAGGTCCATGTAATAAAGTTGGAGAGCCCCAGCCCTATATTGTATTCATGTTACCCTTTTAACTGGAATAATTATTCATACACTGCTTGGCATATTTAACTTACATAGAATCTTAGGGTTAGAAGGGACCGCAAGGGTCATCTCATCTAACCTCCTGCCAAGATGCAGGATGTGTTGTGTCTAAACCATCCCAGACAGATGGCTATCCAGGCTCCTTTTGAAAATCTCCAGTGAAAGAATTTCCACAACCTCCCCAGGCGTGTTCCATTATCTTACAGTTAGGACGTTTTTCCTGAGCTTTCATCTAAATCTTGCTCTGCTGTAGTTTGACCCCATTGCCTCTTGTCCTACCCCCTGTGCAAAAGAGAACAACTTTTTCTCCATCTTTTTTTATGGCAGCCTTTCAAGTATGTGAAGACCACTAACATATCCCCCCTTAATCTCATCTTTTCCAAACTAAACATACCCAGTTCCTTTAGCCTTTGCTCGTATGGCTTGCATTCCATCCATTTGATCATCTTCATCGCTTGCCTCTGGGTCCTTTCCAGTTTCTCTCTATCCTTTCTATATACACCTCTACCTCGATACAACGCTGTCGTCGGGAGCCAAAAAATCTTACCGCGTTACAGGTGAAACCGCGTTATATTGAACTTGCTTTGATCTGCCGGAGTGCGCAGCGCAGCCCCGCCCCTCCCCCGGAGCACTGCTTTACCGCGTTATATTCGAATTCGTGTAATATCGGGGTAGAGGTGTATTGGTGACCAAAATTGGACCCAGTACTCTGGCTGAGGCCTAACCAGCAGTGGGTAGAGTGGTACCAGCTGAGGTCTAACCAGCGCTGAGTACAGCGGTTTTAAAAACACACAACTCCTATTAGAGGGGTAGCTGTGTTAGTCTGAATCTGTAAAAAGCAACAGAGGGTCCTGTGGCACCTTTAAGACTAACAGAAGTATTGGGAGCATAAGCTTTTCTTACCCACGAAAGCTTATGCTCCCACTACTTCTGTTAGTCTTAAAGGTGCCGCAGGACCCTCTGTTGCTTTTTACAACTCCTATTGTAATCTTTGGGAGATTTCAGACATACCAATCTATAAACATCAATCCACCTGGGCATTCTTTTTGTGGCTGGCTGGCAAGTATTGCTCTTTTAAGAGTTAAGATAATATTGCTGAGCTGTGACTATTGTGCATGTTTTCTTTCAACTATTTTTCAGCCGCAGAGCTTTTTTTCATTGTCTTCTAATGAAGGGGATGGTGTGAAAAGCCTGAGATGTCACTAATTAAAGTTATCTCTAAAGATGCATGATATTGCTAGCTGCATTTTGAAAAGATAAGGCAACAATCTAGGCATCGGCTGCATTTATGAGATTTTTCAAGAGGCAAAGAACCAGAATGTTATTGTGCAGTTTCTCCAGGAGTGAACAAACCAAAGGTTTAGTAATTAATAGCCCAATGGGCTCTTAAAATGAGATTTTGGGTCCTGGATTACTCCTGGGGTTGGTAAAGGGAGATGAAGCCTTTTACCTCTAGGTCACTCGTTCCAATAGGGATCAGGTCAATAGAGATAAAAAATCGTTGCCCTCTAAAATCTGTCTGGTGGGCTATGTGAAATGAGTTGGAGGTCTTTGGGATAGTTCCTAGTGTGAGATAATCCCAGGTCACTTGATTGCTGAGAATATCTCAGTATGACATATTAGTAAAGAAAGAATCTCTTCTCCCCTCCCCCAAACATCTCTTTACCAATCATAAAAATTCCTAGATGCATTAGCAATTGTTTTTTTTCTCTGTAAAGTATTGTTGCTGACAGACGTAGGGTATGGGTCTTGATAAGCAATGGTGTGATGCAGTTTAGCAAATCCTGTATTCTTATGATCAGTGTCCACATACCAAAAACATTCCTACTGTTGGCACTGATTAGTATTCTTCTTCACAGTGCCAGCAAGAGATGCCAGGAACCAATGGGTTGTAGAGACTGAACCACCTTCATATTTCTAGGAGGGGGTCTCTCCAACTAGGAGTGAGACATATTGGCTGCCAGTGTGGAGAAGACTGCACAACTGCTCACCGTGTTGTGTTTTGTGGGGGGCGGGGACTGAATAGACAGCACTGATTTTCAGGATTATCAGTCTGTCACATTTTACCATCAGTAAAAATCATAAAGCAGGAGAGGGGGAAGATACTTTTTGGTGATCTACGAAGCTTGTTTCAGACCTCCCACATATCAGACTAGTTATTTGCAACAGCAATATAGTGTATTTCTTTAATCAGTACTTGATTTAAAAGTCAATAGCCCTATGGACTTTATAATGTTATGAAGCAGTTTGCAACTTAATATCTGTACCTCCAGCTAATGGACTACCCCTGTGTTTCTTCATTCACCCTGCTTTTTCTGACGTGCTGCATGAAAACCCCAAACTTGGCCACTAGACCAAGAACTCCCACATGGTTATCCACTGGGATGTTTAATGAGAGGCTGTGTCTCATAGATACATAGAGATTAAGGCCAGAAGGGACCCTTAGATCATCTAGTCTTATCTTCTGTATATCACAGCCCATTCAGTTTCACGCACTTACCCCTGTATTGAGCCCTATAGCTTGTGTTTGTGTTTGGTTAAAGCATATGTTCCCCAAAGGCATCCAGTCTTGATTTTGAAGACATCAAGAGATGGAGAATTCACCACTTCCCTTGGTAGTTTGTTCCAATGGTTAATCACGCTCGCTGTTACAAATATGTGCCTAATTTCTAAATTCAGCTATCAGCTTCCAGCCATTGGTTCTGGTTATGCCTTTCTCCACTGAAATATAAAGCTCTTTAATACCTGGTATTTTCTTCCCATGAAGATGCTTAAGCACTCTAATCAAGTCCCCTCCCAATCTTCTTTTTGATAAACTAAACAGCTCTTTAAGTCACTTAATGAAAAGTATTTTCTCCAGACCTTGCATCATTTGTCTTGCTCTTTTCTGCACCCTCTACAATTTTTGACATCCTTTTAAAAATGTGGGCCCCAGCTCAGTACACAATATTGCAGTTCTTCTTTGAGTGCTGTCCCTGTGGGTGCTCCAGTTCAGGTGCTAGTGCATCCCTGCACCGTCGATCGGAGATTTTCGGTAGCAGTGTCTGGTTGGGGTGCACGTGCGCAGGAGCAGTCTCGCAGCGCCGCTGGTGTCTCATCTAGCATGTGCACATTCTGACCCCTTCAGTTCCTTCTCAACTGTCCTCAGCTTGAGACGGAGTCCGTTAGTGGTGTCTCTAAAAACCTTCAAATAAAATTAGATTACGTTAGATATCTTATTTATTAGTAATTTGTTACTTTTGTTAATATAGTTATAGTTAGCCTTAGTTAAACTTAGTTAAATAGCCGCTTAAAAAACCCCCAAAACACCCCTTTTGTTTTCCCGCCCACCCCCCCTTTTTTCACAAAAAGGGATGCTTTCAATATTCCTGGCTCCACAGACTTTAAAGGATGTACTTCATGTAAGGATACAATACCAATGGGCAATCCTTATGTGTCCGATGCTTAGGTGAGTCACACATACTGCAAAAGTGCGCTCACTTCAACAGTCTCAAAGCTAGAGCAAGGAGAGATAGGGATCTTCAACTGAAACTTATTCTAATGGAGAAATCCTCCACTCCTACATCGGACCCTGGACAACCCGTGACAAGGGACTCCCCAGGTGCATCCTCCATGGACTGATGAGGCAGTAATGCCCCCGCTTCCCACTACTACGGATAACTTCAAACGTTTTCAGGAGTTATTCTGGTGGGTGGCACAGAGCCAATATATTCCTCTTGAGGAGGTGCTACAGACACAACACCAACTCCTCAAGATCCTACATACTTCGTCCACGACAAAAATAGCTTTGCCTATAATCATGCTCTGATGGAACCTGCAGAAATGGTGTGGCAAACACCTGCCACCATCCCTCCAACCAATAAGCGTATGGACAGGAAATACTATGTGCCAAATAAAGGCATGGACTTCCTTTTTTCTCACCCACAACCTAACTCCTTAGTGGTGGATGCAGTCAACCAATGGGGCAAACATCCTCAATTCAAATCCACACCACAAGACAAGGATCGGAAGAGACTAGACCTCCTGGAGTGAAAAGTTTACTCTTGTGCAACCCTTCAATTCCACATGCCAGTCACACAGCGTTATTCACTAACTATGACCACGACAATTATACAAAAATGAATGATTTCCTCCAGGAAATTCCAGAGGAAAAAAGAGACCAATTCCATGCCATCGTCAACAAGGGACAACTTATTGCTAGAACAGCACTCCAGGCATCCCTCGACATGGCAGACACAGCAGCACGCATGACAGTGACAGCCATTATCATGCACAGAGCATCCTGGTTACACTCATCTGGTATCGCAAGGGAACTTCAGACCAAAGTAGAGGACGCTAAGATGGATGAGGTCCTCCATTCCATGAAGAACTCTAGAACCACACTGAGGACCTTAGGGATCCACACACACCCTAACAGGAAATGCAGATACCAGTCTTACAATTGTAACACAGTCAGCACGTCACAATGCCAGCAGAGACCATATGACAAAGGCACAGACCAGAGAGACGTCGCCCTAACCAATCTCAGGCTGCGATGTCCCAAGCACCACCAAACAAGCCGCAATTTTGAAACATTGGTCGAGGGTCTGACTGACCTCCCCTGACCAATGGAACGAACAATCCATATCTTTGGTCATCTGCTTCGACCATTTCACCATACATGGGCCTCTATCACCACAGACCACTGGGTTTTAGGGATCATTCAAACGGGTTATACCATCCCCTTTACCTCCATCCCACCTACCCACTCTCCTTCCCGTCCCTCTTCAGGGACCCTTCTCACAAGCACCTATTGAGACCAGAAATACATCACCTTCTACAATTAGGGGTCATGGAACAAGGTCCAACACAAGACAGAGGAAAGAGATTTTATTCCCATTATTTCCTGACACAAAAGAAAAACGGAGGTTGGAGACCCATACTAGATCTCAGAAAACTCAACAAATTTGTCCGTACCCACAGATTCAAAATGGTCACACTGAACTCTATCATCCCTGTGCTGGAAGAGGGGGACGGATTCTCAGCCCTCAACCTACAAGATGCATATTTTCACATTACCATCCGTCCCGCTCACAGATGATTCCTACCATTCATAGTGGGACAAGATCACTTTCAATACAGAGTACTGCCATTCGGACTGTCGACGGCTCCATGAGTCTTTACCAAAAGCCTAGCGGTGGTAGCTGCTCATTTGCACAGACAGGGAATATTGATATTCCCATACTTAGAGAATTGCCTGCTAAAAGGTCCTATTCTGCCAGAAACAGTACGCATTACTTGACAAACCATCTCTCTTTTTCACTCCCTAGGGCTACAAATCAATAAAAAGAAATCTATCCTAACTCCAATACAACAATTGGACTTCATAGGAGAGCACCTGGATTCAGTGGAGGCCAAACCATCACTAACAATGCCCCAATTCACAGCAATGACCTCCCTCATATCGGTGGTCTCAGACAGCCTATGTGTCTGCATGCACCTGCCTACGACTCTTGGGACATATGGCCACCACCACTTTTGTTGAAAAACACGCCAGACTACACATGCGCTGCCTTCAAGGATGGCTGAGCTCGGTATATATTCCACAAAAGCACAGCCAAAACAAAAGACTCACACTGATCCCAGAGGTTCTACATTCACTACAATGCTGGACAAACCCAATAAACATTTGCTCAGGCATCCCGTTTCAACAGGATCCACCACCCATACAAATCACAACAGCTGCCTCACTGATCGGATGGGGAGCTCACCTAAACCAACATACAATCCAAGGCAAGTGGTCCCCCACGGAAGCACATTTACACATCAACCTGCTCGAATTACGCGTGGTCCACAACGCGTGCCTATATTTCCTCCCTATTATATGAGGCAAAACAATAAGGGTCCTGACGGGCAACATTGTATGTGTGTTCTATATAAACCAACAGGATGGAGCATGTTCCCACACCTGATGCACAGAGGCCTTAAAACTATGGAACTGGTGCACGAAACACAACATCACTGTTACAGCAGCATACCTCTGAACATACAGCATACATACTGAACATAATGGCGGACACATTAAGCAGACAGTTTTCCCAACAGCATGAATGGGAAATGAATGACGAAATAATGCAACACATATTTCACATGTGGGGATCCCCACACATAGACCTGTCTGTGACATTAGTAAACAAAAAATGCCCAAAGCTTTGCTCACGAACAGGACTGGGAGCACGAACCCTAATGGACATTTTTCTCATCAAATGGAATGCTCCTCTTCTAGATGCATTCCCACCGATACCTCTAATCTCCAGAGTAATACACAAAATATGAACCGACAGGGCCAAAATAGTACTCATAGTACCGACATGGTCCAGCCGGACTTGGTTCCCTTACCTGACACGCATGGCTCCTTAATGGCTCCACTGCGACGAACTAACCTGCTCAGAACAAGTATTACTAAACAGTAGGAAACACAGCGTGCATACTTACCTCCAAAAATGGAAAAGATTTTTCCTATGGTGCCAGAACAAACAAATATCTGCAAGTCAGGCACTGCTTCCACTATATCTGGAATATTTATTATCCCTAAAGACCTCAGGGCTTGTTACGAGCTTGCTTAGAGTTCATCTTGCTGCCATCATGGCTTTCTATTACCCGATTACTAAGCGATTTCTAATGGGCATACAGAACATGTACCCGGACATCCGAGAACCCACACCAGCATGAAACTTAAATCTCGTGCTCGGAAGTCTAACCAGAGCTCCATTCGAACCCTTAGCCACACGGTCATTACTTCACTTATGTATGAAAGTGGCATTCCGGGTCACCGTTACATTGGTACGAAGAGTCAGCTCTCATGGCTCACCCCCCATAAACAATATTATTCAAAGATAAAGTGACACTTAGAACACATCCTAAGTTAATGCCCAAAATATCGTCTTCGTTCCATCTCAACCAACCAATTCACTTCCCTACATTTCATCCAAAACCACACAGTAACGCTCAAGAGGTGGCCCTGCACACATTGGATGTGCGCCGTGCCTTAGCACTTTATCTGGACAGAATGACGCCCTTCTGAAAATCACCTCGACTTTGTGTGTCAACAGCAAAATGATCGAAGGGATCTGCCATATCTACGCAAAGATTATCTAAATGGATATTCAGCTGTATCCATATGTGCTGTTCACTACACAACACTGAAGCCCCTCTGGGCATCAGAACCCACTCAACAAGAGCTTTATCTACCTCCATAGCATTCCTACACAATGTGCCCATCCTACACCTCTTCAGGGTGGCCACCTGGGCCTCTGAACACGCATTCACGAACCACTATGCAATTACTCTCGGTTCAAGCTCAGACACAAGACTAGCCTCACCGTACTAGCCTCAGCAACGAACTCAACTCCGAAGTCCCTTCCATCCTCAGGAGGGCACTGCTCTACATTCACCTGAAGTGGAACCTCCACAGGGACAGCACTCGAAGAAGAAGAGAAAGTTACTCACCTTGTACAGTAACTGAGGTTCTTGAGATATGTGGCTCTGTGGGTGCTCCACTACCCACCCTCCTCCCCTCTACTTCGGAGTATGAGCTGAACACTCCATGGAAGAGAAGGAACTGATGGGGTCGGGAAGTGTGCGTGCTAGATGAAGCACCATCTCAAAGAACCCAGTTACTGCACAAGGTGAATAACCTTCTCTACCGGTCTCACCAATGCCATATACAGAGGTAAAAATCACCTCCCTACTCCTCCTGCCAACTACTCCCCTGTTTATACATCTAAGGGTTATATTAGCTCTTTTTGCCACAGCTTCTCACAGGGAGGTCATGTTGAGTGGGTGGTCCACTATGACCCATAGCTCCTTTTAAGAGGCACTGCTTCCCAGGATACAGTCCCCTTTCTGTAGGTGTGGCCTGCATTCCTTGTGCCTCGATGTATAACTGCGTTTGGCTGTATTAAAACACATTTTGTTTGAATGGACTTCATTAATAAAATACCAACTATTTCATAAATATCAGGGGAGAGAGACTTCCAGCTGGAGATGGGCATGAGTGGGAAAATGTGGATCCATATCGAAGGTCTGAAGTGTTTTGACTTTGGTGATTTCATTTGCCACATTAAAGAGATGGAAGTAAGCCACTGCATCCAGATTTAATTCCAACTTCTATACAATTTCAGGGGGTTTGTGTCTTGAATTTTAGTTTGGGCCCATTTCTACTCTAGGCCTTTCCCCACTTAGTGGCTGAGGATGAAATTCCTCCCTCAAAATGGGACTAAGGTGGTGCGTAGGCTTTGAGCTAGCCCTCTGCACAAGGGTAAATTTCAACCTCCATCTAACTGTTATACCTTTGAAGTATAGGTCCAGTGCAGGCCACATGGAAAACTGTACCATCCAAGGGGCAATTTTAAAGGCAAACAAATTGTTTCAAGTTAAGTCAGTTTTAATAGGCCTTGTAACTTTTCTGAGAACTTGCATCCAAAAAGTGCTGATTGGAAGAAAAAAAAACTTTTCAGCTAATTACCATCTTTTTTTTCCCTGTGAGCTCTGACTACTGTTCTTAATTTCCTGACCAGCTTGTGCCCCTCCCCCGCTCCTTTCCTAGCATCTGTGGTCGTTTCAAATTGAGCTGTACTACCTGCTGCTCTGACTTTCTAACATACCATACCAGTTGGTTTGCCAAACAGTGAACTGCCAGCCATCTGCCATCCAAATCAGAATTTACATTGTTTCATCTTAAAATAACGCCTTCAGAATATCAAGTAACTCTATGCATCGGGCTTTTAGAATTGAACATTGGCCAGAATTAAAAACAAATACCAAATGTGCCTAGAAGAGAAACACTGAAGGAAAAAGTTTGAGAGGTAACGTTTTTTCTCCCCTTCTTTGCTCTCTACCTGGTCTCGTATTAAAACAGTAACATTGTTATTTTAGTCCTGCAAATGGAATCTACTTAACGTGTACAGGATTTTGGTCTAGAGATTAAAGTAGAGGAGAGGGAATCAGAACTGCTTTGCCACTCTGCAATGAGTCACTTAAACTGTGAGGCTCAGTTTATCCAAGTATGTCAGATGGGTCTGGGTGAGATTTGATTAATGCGTATAGAGTGCTTTGAATATCTTGGGTATGGGAAACTCTACGTCTCAGATGTACACCTTTCATGACTGCAACAGTTAACTGTGGAGACGATACGAGCTAATGGTAGTGTGAGAGGAGACTGAGTTATTTGAATTTAACTTGCATGACTCACCCACTGGTCAAGAGAGAAATTATAAGCCTACCAAAATTAAGAATCACATTCTGTTGTTTGCTATGAAATATATATCCTAACAACCACGAACGATAATTCAGCTACAGCTAGCATCAGACTGCTGACAGTTCTTTGGACTTAATACCACCCGAACAGCTGTACACAAGGTGCACTAGGGAACTCTCACTGTGCAGCAGCAGAGTCCACGTGGAGAGTTAGCGTGTGGCACACTGGAGCACTGTAGATTTACACCCCAGCTTGCCAGACAGTAAATCATCATATAGACATGCCCTTCATCTCGCTGCAAAACCTCCAGTCATGCTTCCTATTGGCACTAGTGCCAGATCGCCTCTTCTCACAGAGGGAAGGTCAGATCCTCTGAAGTCCCGTCACCTGGCAGCTTTGTTTCTGCAATTTGAGCAGGAAAACATATCCAGAATGCAGAGGAAGATTTTTCTTGAATCTTGAAACCCACCTATTCTTGTATTCCTACAGAAACCATTGCAGTAATGATTGTTTTTAGAAAGTCCAATCATGTAGCATTAGACTTTGTGCTGTGATTTGCAGTTACCATAACAGGTGCAACTCTTGTAATCTGTTGTCATTATCTAATTCATTAATCTTTGCCAAAGGCACTGTGATACTCTCAGGTGAGCAGGGAGAAGCTGAGTATTCCAGAAGTTATGTAACCTTACTATAGAGGCAGGAGGAGCAGCACAGAATGTCTCACGTCCAAAATTACTCTCTTTTGGCCGCTTAAACGATCTAGGCTTTCTGTCGCTTCTTCTTTCTCAAGCTGTGCATTCAGGTTCCATAGGGTCCCAGATCTCTCGGTATTTGTGTAAAACGAGATAATCCCAAATGTGTGCTTTGCTTTATTTTCAAAGTATTCTCATTTTCTTGTTTTAGGGAAACATTTATGGGGCTGAAATAATGTAAGATGCAGAGTTTTCATGGTATTTCCATCCTTCGGGGGTAAAAATATCATCAGAAGCCCAACGGTCAGGTTTTTTCAGTCCCATAACTGGTTCTGAGGCATGGGACCTGGGGAGAATGGGATTGCCGGCCTTTTCCTCCAGAAGTTCATAACAACTGCAGCTCTGCACTAAGACAGTGACTAGAATCAAATCTCATGATTGAGGCTTCAGCCGGTCACAGGCAGTGGTCAGGGAGGGTTTTTTTCCCCTGTGGCACCATTGCCTAGATGTGCTCTGGGGTTTTTTTTTTATTTGATTTTTGTTTTTACTTCCTCTGAAGCATCAGTGATTGCCACCGCTGGAGACAGGACAAAGGATGGGGTGGACCGGTGCTAGAGGGAATCTTTTTTCTAGAAGCCTGGCTGATGTGTCTTGCCCACATGCTCAGGGTCATACTAATAACCAGGTTTGGAGATGGGAAGGAATATCTCCCCAGTTCAGATTTGCAGGGACCTTGGAAGTGTTTTTTGGCTTCCTCTTCAGCATGGAGTAAGTCATTTGGGCGTATCTCACCTAATCATGTCCCTGCCATGGCAGGGGCCTCAGGCATTGGTGGCATTTGGTCTCTCCTGAGGCGCACAGTTTAATCTTCTGAGGACTGAAATGCATTAGTCTAACTAAAGGGCTCAGTGTAGGGGTACCTGGGTAAAATGTAACGGCCTGTGATATACAAGAGGTCGGACTAGATGATCTGATAGTTCCTTCTGGCCTTAAACTTTATGAAAAAAACAAGAATAATCTAAGTACAAGTACAAATACAAATAAACACAAATGCTTGTGATATAAGTCGTCAAACGCACACATCTCCTACATACCTCTGTGGTAACTGTAATCAGGCATGGACTCACCCCTGCGGCACCTCCTGCTGGTCGTCTCGGGAATTAGCTCACCAGTCATTGGAGCGCCCTCTGCAGGCCAGGTGTCCTGCCTGTCATTGGCCCCCGTGTTCCTCCCGGACCCCGGTGCCCTTGGCTTGGGTGCTACCCTCCAGCAGTACCCCACTCTCTCTCTGGGTCTCCCCACCCAGAGGAACCCCCACCCCTTATCCCCACCTTGCCTCAGTGTAAGGCTACTGCCAGTCACCAACTAGCCCCACTCCCTGGGGAAGACTGCAGTGCATGCCACTCATCACTGGCAAGGGGGGTTTGGACCTGCTGCCTCTTCCTACCCATGGGCTGCCCTCTGCAACCCCCAGTACCCATTGGCCTTCGGCTAGGCCGCAGCCTGGGGCTTTCCAGGCTGGAGCTCCCCCAGCTCCTCTGCCCTTCCCCAGCCCTGCTCCATTCTGGTACTCTGCTCAGGTCCCTGCAGCCAGGTCCGTCTCCCTCTACAGCTAGAGAGAGACTGCTGAGCTTCTGGCTGCCCTGGCCTTCTTATAAGGCCAAGTTGCTCTGTTTGGGGCGTGGCCCCAGCTGCAGCCACTTCGCCAGTCAGCCGGGGTTTTGCTCCTTTCCCCAGCCCCAACCCTCTGCAGGGCTTTTCCAACCCCTTCAGGGCTGGAGCGGGTGTTCACCCTCCTACAGTAACAATAAAATAGATAGGAATCATGGGAAGCCAAGAAACACTGAAGTACCACATGGGCTAAACTCCAAACACACCTTTTTAAGGAAACAGACAAACTAAGCAAACATATACTGTGCTCCGTGTTAGACCCCGGTTAATTCATAAAAGAACCAATCATGGCTAAAAGTACAGTCCACCTTCTATCATGCTTAAGAAAAGTGCTGCAAAGGAGTGAAATGATAAGGGAGAGCATTCCTATCCTGAATTAAATGGGTTCTTTCATTTTATGTGGTAGAAAAAATACCTGCGTTAATGCAAGACCTTTATATTGTTCAATTATAAGACCAAAATAGATATATACTTGCACAAAAGAATGGTGAGATTACTGAGGTTACATTTAGACAAAGGGGCAGTGAGGTTACTGAGGCACTGTCAATAGAAAGATTCACTAAAAGATTTATATAAGACCCTCAAAGGAAAAATTTAGAGGCTAAACCTGCAATTGGTACAAGGGATTGAACTTGATGAACTAGAATCTCTTTTCCAGCTCTATCTTCCATTATAGCAGTGTATGTGCGCATCAGAAAACTTAGGACAAAATTCAGCCCTGTCACAATTCAACTCAGAAGTTAATAGGAGTAGTGTGCATTTATACCGGAATTGACCTGAGATCATTACACCACCTCAGTGGTCCATCAGTTGGGTGTGCTAGACGACATCCTGTTGCTAGGCATTTTATGGAACAAGAGGCTGGGTTGTTGTGTGCATCCCTGTATTCACACCCTCCACACACTGTATTAATCTTTGTACAAAATATGCCTTATAAAGTATCATTTGAAAACTAATGCATCATAATATCATGGTGAAATGTATATAGCAACATTATATGTAAAGTTATGAACATAAGCTGAAATCATTACTGAAGTAATGTTCACCAGACAAGTCTAGGAAGTGAGTAAACCTGATTCTCAAAGACAATCGCCTGCCATTCTTTGGCAAGGAACGGGGGGGGGCAGGAACAAACAGATCTGCATCTTAGCAAACACCACCATGGAGCCTCTTTCACCACCAGACTCCTTGTCTCCATTCTCACAGTGGGAATGAACTTTATCTAGGGGTAACCCTCAGGAAAATGCATTTCAAAGGGTGACTCAACTACAAAAGTTAGGGGCAAAAACAGGCCAAGTTATCTTTCCCCATCTATCGCTCTCTATGTCCACGTCTACACTACCCGCCGGATCGGCGGGTAGTAATCGATCTATCGGGGATCGATTTATCGCGTCTCATCTAGACATGATAAATTGATCCCCGAATCGACGCCCGTACTCCACCTCGGAAGGAGGAGTAAGCAGAGTTGACGGGGGAGCCGCGGCGGTCGATTTGCCGCCGTGAGGACAGCCAGGTAAGTCGAACTAAGATACTTCGACTTCAGGTACGCGAATAGCGTAGCTGAAGTTACGTATCTTAGATCGATCCCCTGCCCCAGTGTAGACCAGCCCTATCTTTCACCTAAGAAGACTAAAGAAATAGCCGTTGGACTTTGGGAGCAGATGCTGGCCTGACAATTTGGTCAGTAATGTTACTGGAAACATGTGGTAAGGTACTTCATCTTGCATCATGTCTAGTTTGTAACATTTTAGTACTAGGAAATGTTTTCTCTTTATGTCTCTTCTAACCATGCCTGACTTTAATGGCTTATACTTGTACTCACTTAAAACCTATCTCCTTGTAGTTAATTAATCTAGTTTTATTCTTTAATCAAAACCAATCCAGTGTGGTGAACAGCGTGGGTAACTCCATTGAGGGCAGCAAATTGTTGTATATCGATCCCCTTAGAGGTGCAACAGATCTAATATATCTGGACTCCCCAGGAGAGGTCTGGACAGTGCTGAACACAGTTTGGGGGGGAATTCTGGACTAGGAGTGTGTTGAGGTCACCCTGCGAGTGGTAGCCAAAGCTGGTGGAAGCCAGAGTGTGACTGATGTGTGGCTGACAGGCTGCAGATCTACAGAGACACTCAAGGTGTGACCTGCTTGCTGTTTGGCTGCTTGTGAGGGGCCCAGGTTGAGAGCTACAGCAGCAAAGCATTGTGAGGCACCCTAGGTTGCAGGGCAGATGATGACACACCCCCTTACTGGTCTAGTTTGCACCCCAGAATATGATAGTTGTGTAATTAAGGGAAAGTAGGTATCAATTGGGAGATCTGTGAAGCTATACATTTCTCACCCTGGAGAGGATAGTGTGAAACCAGGGAGAGAAGTGTCTGGGAAAAGCAGTGAGTGATCACAATTGCTTTAGAAGAAAGTAACTCCATGATTCTTTACTGTTGTCATGTGACAACAGCCCACACACCTTACCTCATGGAGCTCAGTGCTACAACTTTCTCTGAGTCCATTTTCACAGCTGGTGAAAAACTGATTCCCTTTTGATCCTAGACAGCATTTCAGGCTATGTCTACACTACTGCAGTAAGTCGACCTAAGTTACGCAACTCCAGCTATGTGAATAATGTAGCTGGAGTCGACGTAGCTCAGGTCGACATACTGCAGTGTACACACCACGCTGGGTCAATGAGAGACACTCTCCCGTCGACTTACCTTACTCTTCTTGTTCCCAGTGGAATACAACCGGAGAGCGCTCTGCCATCGATTTAGCAGGTCTTCACTAGACCCACTAAATCGACCCCCGGTGTATCGATCGCTGGAGCATTGATCGGCTGTAGTGTAGACATAATCTCAGACTGGATATCCCTGCCATGTCCTCATATGGTGCTCATGTATTGAGAGGGATGTTTTAGAGAGGAAGCTCTCTCTTGAGAGGCATTGAATATGATTCAATTTGTACAGGGGGCTGGGTTCAGAAAATACATAATTCTTGCTCCAAAAATGAAGTCTATTGGCTAAAATCCACCTTGACTTGCATTGCCATTGATGTTAGTAGGCTTGCACATGGTGTATATCATGACAAATACATTCATAGATTCCAAGGCCAGAAGGGACCATTGTGATCATCTAATCTGATCTCTGATATAACACAGGCCATAGAACTTCCCCAAAATAATTCCGAGAGCAGATCCTTTAGAAAAATGTACAATCTTGCTTTTAAAATTGCCATCTCTTGGTAAATTGTTCCAATGTTAATTACCCTCGCTGTTAAAAATGTAGGGCTTATTTCGAAGCTAAACAAATTCAGATCTAAGTTCTAGTTATTAGATCCTGTTATAACTTTCTCTGCTAGGCTGAAGAGATCATTACTAAATATTTGTTCCCCATGTAATATGTATAGATTGTAATCAAGTCACCCCTTAATCTTCTCTTTGTTAAAATAAATAGATTGAGCTCCTTGAGTCTGTCACTATAAGGCATATTTTCTAATCCTTTAGTCATTCTTCTGGCTCTTCTTTGAACCTGCTCCAATTTGTCAACATCCTTCTTGAATTGTGGGCACCAGAACAAGACACATTATTCCAGCAGTAATTGCACCAGTGCCAAATACATAGGTAAAATAATCTCTCTACTCCTACTCGATATTCTCCTGTTTATGCATCCCAGGATCACATTAGCTCTTTGAACCACAGCATCAAACTGAGAGCTCATGTTTGGCTGATTATGCACACGACCTCCACATCTTTTTAAGAGTCATTGCTTCCCAGGATAGACTACCCCTTCCTGTATGTATGGCCTATATTCTTTGTTCCTAAATGTATACATTTACATTTAACCATTTTAAAATGCATATTGTTTGCTTGAGCCCAGTTTACCAAGTGATCCAGACCTGTCCTCGTCATTATTTACAACTCTTCCAATTTTTGTGTCATCTGCAAACTTTATCCGTGATGATTTTATGTTTTCTTCCAGGTCATTGATAAAAATGTTAAATAGCATAGGGGCAAGAATTGATTCCTGCAGAATCCCACTAGAAACACATCCGTTTGATGATGATTCCCCATTTACAATTGTATTTTTAGATCTATCAGCCAGTTTTTAATCTATTTAATGTGTCATGTTAATTTTATATCATTCTAGTGTTTAAATCAAAAATTTGTGTAGTAGAAAGTCAAAGAATGTTACATCAACACTATTAGCTTTATCAACCAAACATGTAATCTCATCAAAGATTGTTTTACATGATCTATTTGCCATAAACCCATGTTGATTTGCATTAATTACATTGCCTTCCTTTAATTCTTTATTAATTGAGTGTCGTATCAGCCACTCCACTCTCTTGCCTGGGATCGAATTCAGACTGATAGGCGTATAATTACCTCAGTCATCCCATTTACCCTCTTAAAATACTGGCACAACATTAGCTTTCGTCCAGTCTTCAGGAACTTTCCCGGTGCTCCAAAATGTATAAAAAATAAACATTAATAGTTCAGCGAGCTCCTCAGCCAGCTCTTTTAAAACTCTTGGCTGCATTTTAAAATGCTGGTCTTGCTGATTTAAAAATGTCTAACTTTAATAACTGCTGTTTAACATCCTCCTGAGATACAAGTGCAATGGCAAGAGTGGTATCATATGATATAACTACCTCATCTGTTTTGTCACGAGATGCAGAACAGAAATTTTTATTGGACACCTCTACCTTTTCTGCATTATTATTGATATTTCTACCATTTCCATTTTGTAATGGTCCAATACCATTGTTCAGACTTTTGTTCCTAATTTACTTTTAAAAATTCCTTTTTATTGTCCTTAACTCTGCTGGCCATAGATTTCTTCTCATATGCCCTTGCTTCTCTTATCAATTTTGCTACAATTTCTAGCTTCTGATTTATATTCACTACTATAAACTTCACCTTTCTTCCATTTGTTCGATCCTTGCCTTGTGAATAGTGATTGCTGGCATGTAAGAGGAGCTGCAAGTTTCTCTTACTGGTAGCGACAAATTATGTAACTTATTTCAGTTGAAATATAGGGGAAATATTTAAATGCTTTTAACACTACTGCAGTTGACAAATATAGCATGAATCGAATCTTCAACTGGTCACCACTTAATCACATGGTAAGTATCTCATAAGGATGAGGCAATTGCAGAGTAAGTACCATGGCCCCCTGTTTTCCCCTGCTCTGCAAATGGGAACCACAGATTAGGAACTGCAAACAAATTGTGTCAGGGACCACACCTGTATTGACACTTGTGGGAGAAGTCAGGGAACATGTTGCTCTCTTCAACGTGTTTCCTTGGAAAATGAGAATAAATTATACACAAAATTGATAAGCATTGATAAGCATTAACTTGGCCTCTGTTCTGTAAATCTTGGCAGATATTTCCCAGAGCCCATCCACAGTCTATAACCCAATGGCCAGTCCTTAGTGGTAAGGTGTGAGATGTGTCTCAGCAATCACCAATGCAACTGTTGCTTTCTTGAGATGGCCCCTCCAGGTCAGGGTTGAGGCACATTGGCAAGAGTATGTGGTAGTTTATTTAGTTTTCATTTAGTTGGGGTTGGTCCTGCTTTGAGCAGGGGGTTGGACTAGATGACCTCCTGAGGTCCCTTCCAACCCTGATATTCTATGATTCTATGGTAGCTTCCCCACTGCCTCTGCTATACCTTTTCTGCGAAAAAGCCAGGCAACCATTACTGGGACATTCACCTCTTATGATGACTACATTTTTTAAAGTGAAACAACCAACCTGAAACCGGGAGGATTATGATATGTGGGTCAATTCAGTATAGAAAATGTGAAATATAAACCTCTTTGCCACATCAGTGTTTAGCGGAGCTGCTTGAAAAAAAGGAAAAAAAACAGTTTTGTTGAAATATTGAAATTTATAAGTCATTTTCTTTCTGAAATGGAACCATTTCCATGAAACGCTTTTCCCAACAAATTCAAATTTGGGGGCTTTTGTTTTTCCTTTCCCCCCCCATACTCTCTTTTCCCCCCCTTTTTGCCACTGACTGTAATAGAATGACAGTGTCTAGGGTTTTGCACACATTTTTTAAATTTTTTTCTTTACTACTTTCTAACTTTTTGAAACATCCTCAACTTTTGAAAAGTTACAAGGGGGCAAGGTCAGCATCATATTTCTTTTTGCCACTCTGTCACTTTTCAAAATGTGTGGACATTTTGAAAAATTAGAATAGCAAAAACAACTGGGTTTTTTGTTTGTTTTGTTTTAAAGAGAGAAAATGGAAAAAGGAAGAAAAAACAACAAAACAACTCTGAACATGGTGCATTCTATTGTATACAGAGGGAAAAGGAGGAGGGAGGGAAGAGATCAACCAATCCCTCTCCCAGAAATGGAATTTTAAAATTACTTTGGAAAAACTGAAAAATGTCCTTAGAACTGAAGACTTTTCACAAAAGTTTCCGTTTTTGGAAAAGGTTGTGTAGTGATTCGGTGTGGCTCCCCTCCTGCCCAGAGGAGGGAGCACCAGTGCAGACACCTGAGTGGGCGGAGCCACCACCACCTGTCCCCGCCCCCCGGAAGTCAAGGGGCGGGACAGGAAGTATAAAGCCTGGCAGCCAGAGCTCAGTCAGGCGCCGGCCACCGCAGGGAGCAGACGTGCGGCCAAGAGCTCCCGACCAGGATACCGCTGAGGCCCGAGGATATTCGCCTAGCTGGCCGGAGCTGCCCCGGGCTCACTACGAGGAAGAGCCGCCGGAGCCCGTCCGTTCCCGTCATTGGGGGGGAGCCCTTGGAACCCCCCCACAGCGACCCCGAAGGTGAGACCGCACCAGAACCCCTTCGGCCCTGCTGTTACCCGGAGGAACCGCCCGAGGACAACTGGCCGGACTTCCCGACGGAGCTGCCGGACCTGCCACCAAGCCCCGGCCGGGAGGAACCTATGCTGGTGGACTGGACCCTGCCCGGTGCCGCGGACGAGGTAGGCCCTGAGGGGGAAATCGGAAGTAGCCCGGGGGAAGCCGACCCCGGTCAGGCTGTCGAGACATGCGAACCCATGTCAGTGTGTTTCGGTCAGGATACCCCACTGACCGGCAGCGGCAGTAACCGCTGTTAGGGCCCCGGGCTGGAACGCAGTGGAGTGGGTGGGCCTGCGTTCCCCCCTGCCACCCCACACACGGGTGGCAGGCTTCCCCCTCACCCAGCGCTCTGGTCTCGCAGCCAGAGCTTACCCGGAGTGAGTATTGTTTAGCCAGCCCCCCTGCACCAGAGGGCCTGGCCTCCTGAACTGCTATTTACCCAGCCCCCCTGCACCAGAGGGCCTGGGCTATTGAACTGCTATTGCCCCAGCCCCCCTGCACCAGAGGGCCTGGGCTGTTGAACTGCTATTTACCCAGCCCCCCGCACCAGAGGGCCTGGGTTGTTGAACTGTCTGTTGCCCCAGCCCCCTGCACCAGAGGGCCTGGGCTACTGGACGGCCTGTGGACTACTCAGCCCTGCACCGAAGGGTCTGAAACCCGAGCTAGCCGGCTGTTTTGTTTCGTGGACAGGGAGTCGGTGTGGCTCCCCTACTGCCCCGGAGGGTCGAGCCCCGGCACGAACCTTTTACAGGTACCATTTTTGTAATTTAAAGATATACCTCTACCCCGATATAACGCGACCCGATATAACACGAATTCGGATATAACGCGGTAAAGCTGTGCTCCGGGGGGGCGGGGCTGCGCACTCCGGCGGATCAAAGCAAGTTCGATATAACGCAGTTTCACTTATAACGCGGTAAGATTTTTGGCTCCCGAGGACAGCGTTATATCGGGGTAGAGGTGTAGTTTTAAACAAATATTTCAACCAGTTCTAATGCTTAAATACTTTGGTAATGGTCGCTATGGAGAACCCTTTGATAAGCAGATGCAAGTACAGTATGAAGCTTTTTCTGAATAATTCTTCATGTTCCATTTCTGTGTGATCATAAGTGAACAGAAGAACAGTGGGCCTAATTCTGATCTGTCGTTAATCAGTGTGAATCAGGAGTAACTCCACTAAAACAACAAAGAGTCCTGTGGCACCTTAAAGACTAACAGATATATTGGAGCATAAGCTCTCATGGCTGAATGCCCACTTCGTCAAACGCATGTAATGGAAATTTCCAGAGGCAGGTATAAATATGCAGGCAAGAATCAGTCTGGAGATAACGAGGTTAGTTCAATCAGGGAGAGTGAGGCTCTCTTCTAGCAGTTGAGGTGTGAACACCAAGGGAGGAGAAACTGCTTTTGTAGTTGGATAGCCATTCACAGTCTTTGTTTAATCCTGATCTGATGGTGTCAAATTTGCAAATGAACTGAAGCTCAGCAGTTTCTCTTTGAAGTCTGGTCCTGAAGTTTTTTTGCTGTAAGATGGCTACCTTTACATCTGCTATTGTGTGGCCAGGGAGATTGAAGTGTTCTCCTACAGGTTTTTGTATATTGCCATTCCTAATATCTGACTTGTGTCCATTTATCCTTTTACGTAGGGATTGTCCAGTTTGTACATAGCAGAGGGGCATTGCTGGCACATGATGGTGTATATAACATTGGTGGACGTGCAGGTGAATGAACCGGTGATGTTGTAGCTGATCTGGTTCAGTCCTGTGATGGTGTCGCTGGTGTAGATATGTGGGCAGAGTTGGCATCGAGGTTTGTTGTATGGATTGGTTCCTGAGTAAGAGTTGTGATGGTGCGGTGTATGGTTGCTGGTGAGAATATGCTTAAGGTTGGCGGGTTGTCTGTGGGCCAGGACTGGCCTGCCTCCCAAGGTCTGTGAAAGCGAGGGATCATTGTCCAGGATGGGTTGTAGATCACTGATGATGCGTTGGAGAGGTTTAAGCTGAGGACTGTAGGTGATGGCCAGTGGAGTTCTGTTGGTTTCTTTCTTGGGCTTGTCTTGTAGCAGGAGGCTTCTGGGTACACATCTGGCTCTGTTGATTTGTTTCCTTATTTCCTCGTGAGGGTATCGTAGTTTTGAGAATGCTTGGTGAAGATCTTGTAGGTGTGGGTCTCTGTCTGAAGGGTTGGAGCATATGCGGTTGTACCTCAGCGCTTGGCTGTAGACGATGGATCGTGTGGTGTGTCCAGGGTGGAAGCTGGAGGCATGAAGGTAGGCATAGCGGTCGGTGGGTTTTCGGTATAGGATGGTGTTAACGTGACCATCACTTATTTGTATTGTGGTGTCTAGGAAGTGGACCTCCCGTGTAGATTGGTCCAGGCTGAGGTTGATGGTGGGGTGGAAGCTGTTGAAATCGTGGTGGAATTCTTCCAGAGTCTCCTTCCCATGGGTCCAGATGATGAAGATGTCATCAATGTAGCGTAGGTAGAGAAGGGGCGTGAGTGGACGACAGCTGAGGAAGAGTTGTTCCAGGTCAGCCATAAAAATGTTGGCATATTGTGGGGCCATGCGGGTGCCCATAGCGGTGCCACTGGTCTGGAGGTATATATTGTCACCAAATTTGAAATAATTGTGCGTGAGGATAAAGTCACAGAGCTCAGCAACAAGTTGTGCTGTGGCATCATCAGGGATACTGTTCCTGACAGCTTGTATTCCAGCTGTGTGGGGGATGTTGGTGTAGAGAGCCTCTACATCCATGATGGCTACGATGGTGTTTTCTGGGAGGTCACCAATGCATTGTAGTTTTCTCAGGAAATCAGTGGTGTCACGGAGATAGCTGGGAGTGCTGGTGGTGTAGGGTCTGAGTAGAGAGTCCACCTCTGGAAATTTCCATTACATGCGTCTGATGAAGTGGGCATTCACCCACAAAAGCTTATGCTCCAATACATCTGTTAGTCTTTAAGGTGCCACAGGACTCTTTGTTGTTTTTTACAGATCCAGACTAACACGGCTACCCCTCTGATACTCCACTAAAACAAGTGGTGTTTACTGGTTCAAAGCTAGTGTGAAAGGCGAATTTGGCCCAGTGTGATTATTCTGCACGTTTATTACATAAAGAATGGGCAACTTTCTTTATCCCAAACCTGAAGATGATTTGAAACCTACTTTTGAAATATATTTCTACTACAGGCCAGCTAGTGCCTAAAGCTAGAAACATTGTTTGACTCACTGAGCACAAAATCCTTTCTGTCCCTCTAGCGACATCTCCCCATCAAGGAATTATAAGCCCTGAGAGAACTTCGTGAGAATGTATTACATTATTAATGAACTAACTCATTACAGAACAACAGTTCCTTCTGGCTTTTTCATTAATCATTTTTTGGGGGGAGGGGATGTTGGTATTTTTATTCAGGCACACATTTTGTAATTAAGATCTTTTGGTTTAGTTTCTACTAAAAAAATGATTAGGCACCAAATTACACAAAGCTAAGAAGGGGAAAGGCCTAAGAATATTAGCTTTGGAGAGATGCAGGTGTGGTGTACTGTATGTTCTGGTATTTCCAAGTCAAACATGGTTTTTACATATACAAGAGCAACCATAGACTTTTTAGTTGGAATGACTTCTGTTTTAGGGTAAGGGAAACAAGGAAGCAAGAAGGAACAAAAGTAAAGTCCTCAGGAGAGCCAGCACGCTGTGTTTGGGTGTTTTACCTGTAGCATGCTGCCTCAACTTTGCCTGAAAAATATAAGTTTGCACAACTGACAGGCAAGTACTGTAGACATGTAAAGATTCAGTATGGAGAACATAACATAAGAACATAAGAACGGCCGTACTGGGTCAGGCCAAAGGTCCATCCAGCCCAGTATCCTGTCTACCGACAGTGACCAATGCCAGGTGCCCCAGAGGGAGTGAACCTAACAGGTAATGATCAAGTGATCTCTCTCCTGCCATCCATCTCCACCCTCTGACAAACAGAGGCTAGGGACACCATTCCTTACCCATCCTGGCTAATAGCCATTAATGGACTTAACCTCCATGAATTTATCCAGTTCTCTTTTAAACCCTGTTATAGTCCTAGCCTTCACAACCTCCTCAGGCAAGGAGTTCCACAGGTTGACTGTGCGCTGTGTGAAGAAGAACTTCCTTTTATTTGGTTTAAACCTGCTGCCCATTAATTTCATTTGGTGGCCGCTAGTTCTTATATTATGGGAACAAGTAAATAACTTTTCCTTATTCACTTTCTCCACACCACTCATGATTTTATATACCTCTATCATATCCCCCCTTAGTCTCCTCTTTTCCAAGCAGAAAAGACTCCTCTTTGTTTGGAGAAAACAAAGTCATCCTAAGTCATGTAAACCACCAGATATTTTCAGGATGCTTCTTTCTGCATTACAGCAAGGTTTGAAAGAATGCTGCTTTGCGCTCAGAGGCTTTCATTAAGTTTAACATCGTCACCACATGCTGGTTAAACCACTTTCAGAAAAATGGTCATAAATACCAAAGTGCTGGGCTGAGGGCTGGGGTGTATCTCTGAGTGACTTCCAGCTGAGAAAACCTTAGCACAGACTCCTTCTGGTTCAGCCAAAAAGAGTCTTCCTTGGTCAAACTGAGGATTGCAAACCATAAGGATCCCAGCTGGAGCTTTGACTGCAGCAGTGTGCATGTGAGTCACCCGCAGCGAGTCCAGCCACAGGATGGGGGAATTCTGCAAACCAGCTGAGTCTGTTTTAGTGTTTGCCCACTCTGCTGGGCAGACAGGGCAGAAGCCAGTGGGTAGATGACTGTTCTTCTTCATGGGATGGGTGGACTACATACATTCCAGGAACACAAGGTACTTTTGGTGTTGTGTTATCTTAGATTCACACAGTAATGCAGTAGTAGTACGGTAGCACACAAACTCCAGGTCTAGTTGAAAGACCCATCTGGAGTAAAATGTCCTAGGGAAATGAAGGTAAAAGGTAGGAGAAGAAAACAAAGTGGACTATCCTGTATTAAATTCAGCATTTAAAAAACTTTTAACAATTATTTGCTTCATCCAGAGCAAAAAAATTCTCCTAAGTCCCTGTTACAGTATATTACAGTACCCCTCAGGGCAGTGAGTATGAAATGCATCTGGCTCCAAACCCTTGATTAGTTTCTTTCCTTTTTAGGTTTCTCATGCAGTAAAAGAAATAGTTTTGTAAGTTTCTGCTTTGTAAGTTCTGTGACTTGAGAAACAGAAATTAACCTTAGAACACTGCAAGGTGCTTTTCACTCAAATATCTGCAATGTCACCTATAGCATGGGACGGTAAGTCCTTGTTTAGGGCATCTGTGTTCATTTTCCTGCACTTTCCTATGAAATGGCCTGTGTGCTCTCTTTCTCTATCTATAGCTGACAGCAGTTGCTTCTCATTTGAAGAATAACATGCACCATGTGAGGTATGTGTTGTACATTGGAGCTAGAATACTGTACGTGGACAACAGAACAAACTTCTTTTTGATCTGTGCACCTGATCACACCCCTGCAGTACTTACTCTGAAAAATTCCTATTAATTGATTGCAATGGTTACTTTGCCTAAGGAAAGTTTGCAGGATTTGACCTTCCCTATAATTGTAATCTCCTCTTATGTATATGGGTGAGATGACCATAGTCCTGCACTATTAATATTCTGGTCCTACATTCTGACTCCATCACATTACATTTTACACCAGTGCAATAACACTGACTATAATGGAGCTACAGCACCATCAAACTGGTATAGTGGAGCAGAGAATCAAGCTCACTGTCTGTCTTTCGGTTTCTGACATACATGTGCATTAGTGCAAAAAATAACCTTGACAGTCTCAAATCCAAACCCAACCACCATTTTAACCCTAATTAGGATCTAGATCCCTCACTGGATCACTTCTCGTTTCTATATTATTCCATTTTATATAAACAACATTTTCATCATATAAGCTGTTGAGGCATCTTCGCATCGCGATAACCGTCATCATCATAAAAAACCATCATTTTATTATCAGCAGTGAACAAAAACATTCCAGGTGCTTCAAAGAAAACATAGAAGGACATGGTCCCTATCCCAAAGATTTTATAACCTGCATTTTAGATGTGACACAACGAGGGCACGGGCAGAGGCAGAATGGGGATTACAACCACATGATTACGCAGTTGCTCGCTTTGGATTGAATTAACCCCAGTGTAGGAGGCCAACACAAGGGTGATGTGTCACTTAAGCCCTGTGATGCTCTCCTCAGGGCAGCCTAGAACCGTAAGTCACTGTGTTACCCCTCTGCCTTAGCAAGAATGAGCTTTGCTGGGGATTAGGCTGTGTCAGCTTCCTGCCACACCAGTCTGTCTGCTTCACGAGCAGGTTAAATTCATGAAATTCATACAGTGACTTTGCCAGTCTTTACCTTGTCTGGCAGGTAACAATCAGTGAACCCCAGTTCCTGAGTTCCCCAGACACATGTCTCTGCAGTGTCCAGTCCTTCCCACTGGACACTCACAGAAAGTATTAAGTTTGCTGCCTCCAAGGAGAGTGTGCACACCAATCAGTTGGTTTAACAGAGGACTCACATTTAATTCAATATAACAGCACTGAGATAGTTTACAGTAAAACTAAAAATAAATTTATGAACAAAGAACAGAAATGTGTTAGTAAGCAGAGATAACAAAAACAGAAAATGGTTACATACAAAACCCCACGCTTTCCAGTGTCTACGACTTGACTTTAGCAAGCTACAATCTTTGTCTAAGCAGCTTTTTCCCTTATGTCAAGCCGCTAGCATCTCCAGCCCTTCTCTCAAGAGGATCCAATGTTCATTGAATTAGATGGTGCTGTCCCCACTGCCCCCAAAGTGATTCTCTCCCCTTCTTTTTATAGTCCATGAAATGTATTCTTTGAGAAGTAAACCCAGACAAAGTTCCTCTCCCCTACAGGGATGTAGATGCCATACTGTCTTCCTCATTCTCTGGTCAATTTTCTTTTTGATTGGCTTAATCGTTTTGTTTACCTTACATGTAAATGTACTTCCAATGTCTCTGGCCTCACCTTTCTCGATTTACATTGGAGACACACACAAACAAGTGAAACAACATTCCTTTGTCAATAACAAATGTGTTTATCTGCTCTGCTCTGATTACTTGGTCCCAACATATTTTAATAACATATTTCCAGCACACAAACATAATTCTTTATACTCTAACTGTTCATACATCACGTAATAATATTCATTACCAATGTGTTACCAGTTTTTATATGAGGCCTTACAAGACACTGCTTGGCTGAATATTCTAACAATAGTGTGTTGGATGCACTCTTTGCTTTAGGCATAAATGGAGTGTTAGGGTGTCAAGCCCACAACAAGCTTTGTGCACACTGAAGTCCGACTTCATCCCATAGTGATTTGACCTTGTTCATAGAATCATAGGACTGGAAGGGACCTCGAGAGGTCATCTACTGCAGTCACCAGCACTCATGGCAGGATTAAGTATTATCTAGACCATCCCTGACAGATGTTTGTCTAACCTGCTCTTACAAATCTCCAATGATGGAGATTCCACAACCTCCCTAGGTCATTTGTTCTAGTGCTTAACCGCTCTGACAGTTAGGAAGTTTTTCCTAATGTCCAACCTAAACCTCCCTTGCTGTTATTTAAGCCCATTGCTTCTTGTCCGATCCTCAGAGATTAAGAACAATTTTTCTCCCTCCTCCTTGGAACAACCTTTTATGTTGGGGACTTACGTGGGACTTCAGTGTTGCATCACCTTGTGGTAGCCTGTTACACAGTGGTGAACTTTTCTCTTCAGGCATATGCACATCTTTGTGGTTCCGTTAAGGTGTGAGGTTTTTCTTTTTCACTTGAACTTGCTGTTGGTTCAGAAAATAGAAAAGAAAACGAAAAAGTTGATAAAAGAAGATTACGGCATTTCAGGTCACCTTACCACTCTCCTGCTTTACAGTTTTTAAAGTGGTTCTTCTAAGGAGGCTATGTAATTTTGTGGGTTTTCATAAATGATAGATTCAGGCTTGTTTCAGATATCTGGCAGGGTCATAATATCAAGGGTATCATATTCTGTGCTGGATTTTAGAGCTAAAGATGGAACTTTCTCTCATACCAATGTCTGAAATACTGAATAAATTGATCCATTTGGATCTAAGCTCAGGTCTTACCTTTTCCTCCAAACTTATTCTGTCTTGCTAAATACATTTTTGGCACTCTTGTGTTGTGTTTTGGGTGTTTTATTGTTTTTTTGTAAAGCCCCTCTGGATGCATTTCCATGAAAAGCACAATACATTTTTATCTTCTGTTGAAAATCCTGTTGTTCAGTTATATTAGCTTGAATGGTCGCTGCAACCCAATGTAAATAGACATTCACATATGCTCTCCCTTCACAAACCTGCTCAGTACAAGATAGAGGATAGAATGGCAATACAGACACATTTAAGAATATATGCAGTCAGCATTTTCTACATCACCAAGGTTTTTTTTTATTATTATTTCTTTACAATATGGCAAGCTATTTCTTCCTGCTTAAATCTAGTTTAATCAGCAGTTATGGCACAGCGTGTGACTTTTCATAGTTCCACCGATGTGCCTGCAAATGGTCACTGAGCACAATGAATTATTATGACTGCATGGACAATCTCTTCAGTCACCCATTTTTCTGTTTCTTGTATGTCTTCAGCACGAGATGTCATTATCTGTCCCAAATCAGCATTTTCTTTCTGTGATCTCTAATAATGAGCTTTTGTCGTGTACAATGGCTACATCTTATTTTTTCCTCTTTATCATAAGATCATCTGCTAGGGATGCTCTGAGAGAAATTCAACAAGCTACAATAAATCACCCTGTCAAACTATACAATAATGCAGATTGTTGCTAAAGTTACAGATAAAATCCACCCAGGGGCCTGATGGAGAGTAGTGGGGGGAGGAATTCAGTTCTAGTGAGCATGTGTCTCTCTTCTGTCTATAATGAATCTATGGGTGGGAGGAGATGTGGGGAATGCGTCAACCTTGCTGTTGTTCCTAATGAATCAAGAAGCTATTTTGAAACTTCATACTCTGAGTCTCCCTCTTAGGACTGTTATGCTGTATCACTGGATATGTGTTTTGAATCACCCTGGGTTTTTTTTCAAATTGCACCTGCAGTGCAGTAAAATATATTAGGTTTAGTGCAGCACTGGAAGCATTAGGCTGGAAGCTCTAAGAGCTGTGCAGATCTGACTGTAAACTTTGTGAAGCTCACTGCAGTGTGGGGTTTTAAAATGGTTACAAAAAGCAAAGAAGAGCATGTAAAGTTTAATCAATTTTGTTTTCATAAATGCCATCACCGGCTTCTGTGGAAAACTGTGTTTTGTTGTTCTCATTAATGAAAAAGACCAGCAAGGAAACCAACAAGTTCTTTATAGGTCCCTAGATTTGAAGGTCAGAAGGGATCTTTATAATCAGCCAGTCTGTCCTAATACACGACACAACCCCTAGAAATTCACTATGTCATTCCTGAATCAAGCCCATAACTTCTGGTTGAGCACCTTCCATAGCTGTTATGTCTGTCCGGATACAAAGAGCAAATTTCAGTATGACGGAATTTTGTTTTAGCTTAAAGAAAAACAACTCAACAAGAAAGGACAGGTATTAAGTCTCCATGGGAGAGCACAGTACATGTGTGCGCACCGTGAAAGCAGCCATCTTGAACTGAAAGTGGTCTCCAAAATGGAGGGCCTCCCAGCAGACGAGCAGATAGACTCCATAGAAATTGAAAGGTGAAACATGCAGAAACGAGAGCCCCAACAATTTCATAGCAATAGCCAAGGCTCTAAACTGCTTTAATCTCTCCTCTTTTCTGGTCATAACATTTCATTAGTCTTAAGGTATTATAGGAAAACCTTGGAATAAACAGCACCCAGAAGGACGGAGATAATATTATCTGTAACATCCTGGATGTTCCATGCATTAACATATCAGAAAAACCCAACAGAAGCTAGTATTGGACCCCTACATGTTTGCATGAAATGTGGGTATTAGTGAACACAAAGGCTGTGATTGCCCCAAGATGTGAGGATGTCTTGTAATAGTTCCTTGCTGTAAACTTCTTCTTAGAAGAATTGCCTTGATGATGTGAATTAGCATGAATTTTATTTTGGTTACAGTTGGAGTGGGTAATTGCTGGGCTTTGTACTCTGAATAAATGGGAAAAGAAACGTTTCGTATGAAATGGAAATACCAATCAAACCTTTGCGTGGATGCTTGAGTCCATGCTCCCTATAATGCCAGATGTGAAAATACTCCTGTGTTGGACATAGGGGGACCAGATGTCCCAATTTTATAGGGACAGTCCCGATTTTTGGGTCTTTTTCTTATATAGGCTTCTATTACCCCCCCATCCCGATTTTTCACATTTGCTGTCTGGTCACCCTAGTTGGACAGTGTACAATAGACTGTTGTTACTTCAGATTGGGTTCCTTCAAGGATCTCTGCTGCTATTAGATATTGATTAGCTAAATGGCCTAGGACTTGCCCACACAACAGGACACCTTTCTGTCTGTGCCATTCTGCCACAGTGGAGGTCAATGGAGAATTTTGAGTGAAGGTTTTTGCCGGCAGGGAATTCCCCTTTACTGACTTTCAGGATGTGCTGCGAGGCTCATCTTTTTATGTTGGGTTTTGGGGAGAGGGACATTGCTTGAGGAATATTGTTTAGATGGGATCGGTAACTTTTCCCCCATCATCCCCTGTAAGATCAAACATTGCTACTTACAAGGTGTTTTTGTTTGGCTGTTTTTAAAATAATCATTGAGAATGCTTGATGCCTCGAGTACTATTTCCCATATTCTCTCATACCCTTTCACCCAGGGGCGGCTCCAGGCACCAGCGCAGCAAGTGTGTGCCTGGGGCGGCAAGCCGCGGGGGGCGGCCTGCCAGTCGCTGTGAGGGCGGCAGTCAGGCGGCCTTTGGTGGCGTGCCTATGGGAAGTCTGCCGGTCCCGCGGTTTCGGCGGCAATTCAGCAGCGGGTAGCCGAAGCCACGAGACCAGCAGATCACCCGCAGAAACGCCACCGAATCCGCATGATGGCGGACTGCCCGCAGGCATGCCGCCGAAGGCCACCTGACTGCCGTGCTTGGGGTGGCAAAAAACATAGAGCCGCCCCAGCTTTCATCACCCTTTGTGATTCCCATCTCTTGCTGCATTGTGCCTAGTTTAGGCTGTAGGCTCCTTGGGGCAGGGACCTGTCCTTCATTATTTCTCTGTAAAGGACATGCACACCCATGACGCTATACAAATAATAATCCTGTATGTAACAGGTTATGCTGTCAAGGTGGTTTGAAACTCATTGTAAGCACACCAAAATGGGGTTAGTGTTCTGCACATATCTGCACTTGTTTAAAATCAGGCATATGACAAGTCACCTTAACTGAAGCAACATCCATCTCATGCCTAAGGGTTCTAAAAATGGTAAAGAATGCGCAGTCATCTTTTTTTGGTGAATAATATTCTGAATTTCAAACTGCTTTTGACCTCACCCTGGCCCTCCAGATACTGTCAGACATTCCTAGCACCAGTGGAACAGTCTCGTTCATTTATAATTTACAAAAAATAACCCGTAGCTTTTTGACAAGGTCTGGTGCTTAAGAGAAGGAAGTGATAAGTAGCTGGAGTGGAAGTAATGTCTGATGACACCTTCAAGTTCAGCATGAGTTGGTAAGGCAGGTGTTTTCTTGACCCAGTATATTCTTGAACTACCTAATTGAGAGAGAACTAGAGGTGAAAGAACTCAGTCCTATTGTGCTCTGTCTACTTTAGTTGCGGATTCTCCAACTGGAATTATTGTAGGGAATAGTTTTGTTCCCATTGAGGTCAGTCCCAAACTCCCACTGACTTCAGTGGAAGAGGAATCAGGCCCACTGTGAAGCAAAGTGAGTAATGTCCCTAGAAATCCTTTTTGGCACCTATTGTTGCATGAAAATTGGACAGCTAGTTCCATATCTGTATGAAAAAATCAATTTGTAGATAAAGATTTGTAGCTAATGATATTCATATGTAATATTGCATATATGAAATGCAATATGCTTAATCATAAAACAAAATGATGACTTCACCTTTGTGCCTATTAGCAACTGTACCATAGTCTAGTTCTTTATCAGCAAAATGAGTTGTCTGATATATCATGTGTGCTGAAATTCTCAGATACAATGGGTTGAGTTAAGGCTGCCATTCTTTAATTGGTTTGTTTTAATGATCTATTAATGGAAGGGTTTTTGTAGGTATGTAATTGCATTAAAACATCTAAACAACTGTGAATGCAGCACAAATTAGCATCTCAAAATGTTGTAATTGAGACACAGAAGAGAGCAGGTAGAAATTTTTGTGCACATGCTACGGATGAGCCCTCCTTCCAAAAGCTGTAAAATGTGTTCAAGTGTCTAGGACTTTAAGGAACCTTTCTGAGGAATGCTGAAGCTGATTACCTATAACACTCTGGCATTTCGATTTGCTGTATTCCCACTGGGATTGCCAAAACCATATCGCTCTTTCCTCTTCCAGTTTGTGGATGGACTGGCTTTCTGTCTCGCTCATTAAAGATTGAGAAGTACTTCATCCATCTCATGCCTACATCGCTTTCTTGACATAATCATCTAGCAAGGAGTTCTCACCTGCAGCTAGTGAGCCTCATCATTCAGTACTTTATATAATTACAAATACAAGATATTTAGCACTTCTCTGTCTAGAGCTGGGTGAAATTTTTTTGATCATTACTTTATTCACTGAAAAATGCAGTTTCAGTTGATCTGAAATGATTTGTGTATTTGTGAAATACTTTAGCCCAAGGAAAAAATGCCATGTTAGTGCCACAAAAACGGGGAGTTAGGAAAGGAGGTCATGGTAGTGTCACCCTATAACATTTAGACTGGTGTATTTGCCTGGGACACGGGAGACCCAGGTTTGAATCCCTACTCTAGAGCAGTAAGGTGAGTACACTAATCACCAGGCTATCGGCTATTCTGGGGTTGAAGTCTCTCCTGTTGAAACTGTTTCACTTTGTATAAATAATTAAATATTCATTAGAGAAGGGCCTTGAACTTGGGTCTTTCCCCACCCCCATGAGAATCCTAACCCTTGGTGATAGAGTCATTTTCTCTCCCACTGGCCCAATGACGATTCATGCATTTTGTACAAAGTGGAACAGCTTCAACAGGAGAGATGGAAGGAGACCCACCCCAGATGGAGAGTGTCCTCCCCCCAACTTTTAGCCCAGTTAGGGCTTACCTGGGAGCGGGGAGCTCGGCATTAAAATCTCTGCTCCAGAGTAGTGATTTGAGCACTTGAAACTGGGTTTCCCCCATCCCAGGTGAGTGCCTTAACCACTGGGCTAAAAGTTCTAAGCTGGGTACCAATACCACCTCCCACCCAGTTTTTCACTCAGCTCTCTCTCTATCACCTTCCACCCAGTGCTGTCAATGTGCTTTATTAATATTAAGGTCCAGTTTATGATTAGCCTGGGACCTGGTGCATGGGAGGAGTTCAGTGAACTTACTCTACTCTTTCCCCTGCACACAAGCCAGTTATACTCTTACCCCTGCGTGTAGGCCTGTGGTGGGCCGGAGGGGGAGAAGACACGCAGGCTATGCCTTCCTCTGCATTATCCCAGAGAGCAGACTTGACAAACTGGAGGACTAAGGAAGCAGGTTTTTTCCCTCTGTTAATAACTGGATTTATCCCAAATTAGCAAAACTTCTGCAAGCGTCCATCTTTTTGTATTGCCAGTAGAAATACTCACAAGGCAAGAGCTGCAGGTACAATATGAACACAAGGTCTTTGAGATCATGCAAAACCTTCCTCACGTGATTATCTCCTTCGCGGGGAGCTTGTGCATAAAGATTTGCAGGATCAGGCCTGTTACACAACAAAAAACAGGGCGTTTACAAATTAGCACTGTCTGGTAATAATTTTTCCCCATGTGCAGTAAACGTCACTGACTAGGTGTATTCAGAGTTGGTTTGTTTTTTATTTAACCGTCTTCCAAAGCATACGCTATTAGCCATTGCAAGGAACAGGATGCTGTAGTTGGTGGGGCTGTGGTCTGAGCCCATAGGGTAAATGTTACGTTCCCATCTGTCCTGGAATTCTTATTTGAGGCGATTGAGGATGGGGCAGAAATAAAATAACTGTATTTTAAAGGTTTATTTTTTAACATGTGAACAGCCTGCACTTTCTTCACCACTCTACTTTAGAGCTGAGTTCTCCTCTTCAGATGCATTAATGCATCTCCTGGACTGCTGCCTCCTACTTTCTTGGAGACAACGAAGTGAGGCTCTGTTTCATCTTTGGGTTTTATTCTGCTGCCCATTACCCTGGTATCCAAGTGCTTTGTTTTTCAAGTCTGTGTTGCATTGTGCACTGAGGGGAAAGAAGTGTCTGCATAGTGGGATGAGGAATATACCATGCAGCTGCCTTCCCGCTCTGTGGAGCTCCCTAACTCTTCCATGGGATTTGGGCCATTCAGATGTTCTCTCTGCCACATATGTGGAGAGGTGCATAAATTATGATCCATACTTCCCTCCTATCTTCCTCTTCACAATGCACAGTCAACCTGTCGTGGGATGTTAAGAAGGCCAAAAATAGAACTGGGTTCAAAAAGAATAAGATGAGTTCATGGAGGATAGGTCCATCAATAGCTATTAGCCAAGAGAGTCAGAGATGCAACCCCGTGCTCTGGTGTCCCTAAACCTATATATATATCGATTAATCGCACTGTTAAACAATAGAATACCAATTGAAATTTATTAAATACTTTTGGATGTTTTCTACATTTTCAAATATATTGATTTCTATTACAACACGGAATACAAAGTGTACTGTGCTCACTTCATATTATTTTTATTACAAATATTTGCACTGTAAAAATGATAAACAAAAGAAATAGTATATTTCTCTGCACCTCATACAAGTACTGTAGTGCAATCTCTTTATTGTGAAAGTGTAACACAAATGTAGATTTTTTGTTACATAACTGCACTCAAAAACAAAACAATGTAAAACTTTAGAGCCTACAAGTCCACTCAGTCCTACTTCTTGTTCAGCCAGTCGCTAAGACAAACAAGTTTGTTTACATTTACGGGAGATACTGCTGCCTACTTCTTATTTACAATGTCACCTGAAAGTGAGCGCAGGCGTTTGCATGGCACTTTTGTAGCTGGCGTTGCAAGGTATTTACGTGCCAGATATGCTAAACATTTGTATGCCCCTTCATGCTTCAGCCACCATTCCAGAGGACATGCTTCCATGCTGATGACGCTTGTTAAAAAAATAATGCGTAAATTAAATTTGTGACTGAACTCCTTGGGGGAGAATTGTATGTCCCCTGTCCTGTTTTACCTGCATTCTGCCATATATTTCATGTTATAGCAGTCTTGGATGATGACCCAGCACATGTTCTTTTTAAGAACACTTTCACAGCGGATTTGACAAAATGCAAAGAAGGTACCAATGTGAGATTACTAAAAATAGCTACAGCACTCAACCCAAGGTTTAAAAATCTGAAGTGCCGTACAAAATCTGAGAGGGACGAGGTATGGAGCATGCTTTCAGAAGTCTTAAAAGAGCAACACTCAAATGCAGAAACTACAGAACCTAAACCACCAAAAAAGAAAATCAACCGTCTGTTGGTGGCATCTGACTCAGATGATGAAAATGAACATACATCGGTCCGCTCTGCTTTGGATCGTTATCGAGCAGAACCCTTCATCAGCATGGATGCATGTCCTCTGGAACGGTGGTTTAAGCATGAAGGCACATATGAATCTTTAGTGCATCTGGCATCTAAATATCTTGCAATGCCAGCTACAACAGTGTCATCCGAACGCCTGTTCTCGCTTTCAGTGACATTGTAAACAAGAAGCAGGCAGCATTATCTCCTGCAAATTGTAACCAAACTTGTTTGTCTGAGCGATTGGCTGAAGTAGGACTGAGTGGACTTGTAGGCTCTAAAGTTTTACATTGTTTTATTTTTGAATGCAGTTTTTTTTGTACATAATTCTACATTTGTAAGTTCAACTTTAATGATAAAAACTATTCTTTTGTTTTTTACAGTGCAAATATTTGTAATAAAAAATAAATAGAAAGTGAGCACTGTACACTTTGTATTCTGTGTTGTAAAGGAAATCAATATATTTGAAAATGTATTTAAATATTGAAAATATTTAAATAAATGATATTCTATTATTGTTTAACAGCGTGATTAATCATGTGATTAATCACGATTAATTTTTTTAATTGTGCGATTAATCGCGATTAATTTTTTTAATCGCTTGACAGCCCTAATATATATACAGTATTTCCAAAGGGAACTGGTTTTTCATGCAGTACCTGTATTTTATTACTAGCTAAGTGCTTTATACTGTTACTTAATATTGAGTCTGATAGACGCATCCCTCTGGCTTATTAATCTCCCAGAGTGAGGCACATTATGAATATGTGCTATTATTGAAAGGGAAAGTGCTTACTTATAATTGCAGTTCTCTGACAGTTGGATTGTCTGTGGATTCAGATTCACCATCCTCCCATGTTCTTTAGAGCTAGGATTTGTTAATACTAATAGGTCTGGACCTTATTAGACTGAAAAGAAACAGATGATGAGCATTGAATGGAGGTCTTTATGTGCCCTTGGAAGCATGTCTGCAGAGGGTCTAATGGATTTGTCTCAAGGGAAAAGACTAATCTAACTGAGCTCTGAAGGCAACTCAGATGCCTCACCCTGGGACACCCGTAGAAAGGGAGTCACGCAGAGAACACTATGGTACCTTCCGAGAACTCCAATTACTATAGTTGTCATGCTGGTAGCTACTGCTATAGGTTGAAGCTGACAAACAGTTTAAATCTTAAACTCTCTGTGTTGACATGAGTGTAATGCTGAGATAATTAACAATTACTTTTATTTTTTGGAGGGATAACTCGAAAATAGCCGCACTCTGAAACCTCCCAGGCTGCAAGTAAGTAGTCCCTAGTTTGCAGTCCTTGCTTTGCACCATAGTGTGGAAGGAGCTTCCTGGACAAATGACCTTGATGCTCCAAGGGGTTTATTTATTCTCCAGCAGCAATGCTATGAATGTTTGGAAGTGCTTTAGAAGATTACTTGTAATGCACTTAAGACTGAGGGCTTGTCCACTCTTAAAAGGCTACAGTGGCACAGCTGCTGTAGCACTTCAGTGAAGATATTACCAACACCCATGGGAAGGATTCTCCTTCAGTGTAGGTACTCCACATGTGCAAGAGGCCATAGCCTCTGTAGGCAGCACTGTCTACACCAGGGATTAGGTTGGTTTAACTGCATCACTCAGGGGTGTGGATTCTTCACACCCCTAAGCAATGTATACAGACCTAATTTCCTAGTGTAAACCAGGTCTGTCATAGCGTACATGTGTGTTTCTTGGTATGCATGCAGTGCAACCACAATTATCTGAAGGACCCAGAACACCTGGAACTCGTGGGTCTTGTCTACAAAGGGTGCTCAGGAAAATTAGTCTGAATTCACTTTAAATTCACACTTTTAGTTGACTAATTAAACTGCATTAAACCCCTGTGTGGACACACTCATTCAGAATTAAAGTGGCCTTAATTTGATTTATTTTAAAGTGAATTAAACTAAATCGCATTCAGTAAGATAATTTGGTCTTTCCTGTCAATGTCACTTCCTGAAAGGGCGTGGAATGCTGGCAGTGCAGTGGATTTTAATGGTCTGAGTGATAGGAACATATCTCTGAGGGATACAAAATGCTTCTGCTCTCCAGCAGCAGGCACAAAAACAGAATCTTGTGGAAGACGTGGGTAGCATCTCATAGTGAACACTAGAACATCTGTGTCTTGTGCGAAAATCCAGAGTCAAGTAGCACCAATGCTCTGCGGCAGCTGTTCTCAAACTTTGGGTCGGGACCCTAAAGTGGGTCGCAACCCAGTTTTAATGGGGTCACCAGGGCTGGCGTTAGATTTGCTGGGGCCCAGGGCTGAAGCCAAAGCACCCGAGGGCTTCGGCCCTGGATGGCAGGGCTCAGGTTACAGGCCCCCCACCTGGGGCTGAAGCCCTGGGGTTTCAACTCTGGTCCCCCCACCCGGGGCAAGGAGATTTGGGCTTTGGCTCCTCCCGCCCAAGGCACTGAGGCTTGGGATTCGGCTTTGGCCCTCCTGGGCAGGGCTGAGGCAGGCTCAGGCTTTGGTTCCCCCATCCCGGGGTCATGTAGTAATTTTTGTTGCCAGAAGGAGGTCACAGTGCAATGAAGTTTGAGAACCCTTGCTCTGCGGCATTGATGGCATGCAAAAAATTTTAGTATCAGCCTCCTCGTGGGAACTATGAAGAAACTTCACTGAACAGCGCAAGGCAGCAACTTCATTACGCCGTACAACAACAAAATTCTTCGAGCAATTCTTCACATGCTGGAGCATTTTTTCCTGCAAGGTATGCAGTTCACTTGTCCTTCATGCGAGTATGAGACAGTAGTTTCTTTGTTGTGCCATTGGAGATGTTCATGGAATCAATGATTTTGTATTGGACATGTGCAATATCATGGAGTCTCTTCTTTCTGGTAATATTTTTAATTGATTTCTCTGCATATGCGTCAAGCATGAGGTAGACTTTGTCATAGTTCAGTATTTTCTCTCTAACCTCATAATGAAGTGATCCGCCAAATCTTGGCAGGTATTAGCAGTTTCTTGTTTATTGAGAGCTTGTACCTCAACCATAGCATCTATGATAGCTATACTGAAAGGCCTCTACTGGCATAAGGTATCGATCATATTTGTCATAGGTGCTGGCTTAGAAATACCATACAAGATGTATATTAGTTTGCCTTTCGTCTGGCACATATGCATTGTTCTGGTGCATTTGAATATCGATCGTGGTACCATGGAGAACTGGTACATTCCCACAGTCTCACATACATCAGCATCATGCTGAGACCTGAACGAGACCAAGAGATGAGCAAACAATGAACTGTCTGCGATTCGCTCTATAATTGTCCGTGTCACCTTCCCTCAGACTCTTACTCTTCTTTGCATTCAAGCACAGGTTTACTCTGTTCTTCATGACTGGAGCCTATAGATTGACAGAGCCTTGGATAATTCTTTGGGTCCTGAAGGCTTCATACAAGTCATGACCCAAGTATCCATTCAATAGAATCTTTAGCTATGTCATCACCGAAGACTGCTTTCATCATGATACTAATGTGCTCTGGTCCATCATATGTGAATGGGTTGCCAGTGCCAGTAAGCTCATCCTGTAGCTTTAAAATTGCTCCTTGGCATTTAACAACATCTAATTAGCTTAGATCAGTGGTCCCCAACCTTTTTCGTCTGGCAGGTGCCAGATGATGAGCCACGGAGGACCGTGGCGGCGGACGAGCATCTGCCGAAATGCCGCCGACAAGCGGCAACGTCAATAGGGGTCACCGCCGAAATGCCGCCAACAAGCAGCGTCATCCAGAGGCGTCGCCGCCGAAAATCGGCGGCATTTTGGCGGCGACACCTCTGGATGACACTGCTTGTTGGCGGCATTTCGGCGTATTCCTCCGCCGGCCAGTATGCGAGCGCACTTAGACGCCCCAGCGGGCGCCATGGCACCTGCGGGCACCACATTGGGGACCCCTGGCTTAGATGGTGCTTGGTTATTTTTGGGGAATTCATCCCAGCCATCCTTCATGTTTTGTTTGAAATTCGATGGAGTTCTCAGGTTGTCAGGAAAAACCAGGAAACAACATTTGGATTCTGTGTTATGCCCAGCAAACCCCAATGACTTTCATTGCTGTTTGGGGGTTTCTAGGGCTTCATCTGAACCAAGTGCACAGAAGGGACCTGTGGCGACCTTTTAACAATCCATATTTCCTTTTCAGAATTCCTCCCATATGTCAGGGTCAGACTTTTCTACACCTCTTATTTGAGTGAGGTAAATCTAAAGCAAAAAAGAATTTCACAAAGTCGTCCAGTGCTGCAAGGTGCAGATTCCAATTAGCAGTCATGATGGATCGAATAAAGAGCAGCAAAGACTCAAACAGCTTAATCTATCACTGCACCATCCTGAAAGTTGGCTTTGTCGTCAATTCAACCTTATGGAATTGCTTGATCCGTTCTGTGACATTGCTACTGTCCATCATGAGCAAGAGAGCAGAATGTACACGGAATGTGTGGAACTGGCTTTTGGGAAATGACTTCAAACACACGAGTATTCGCAGGTAGCATTTTGAATGGCAGTGAGTGTTTGGGTCTGTGCTTCTATAATGCATCACAACTTTTGCCCTGAAAGAATTTCGTTCACAGTACTGTCACTGTGCAAAATCCCCCAGATTTAAGGAACACTCGAAGCACTCTTTCTATTTATAGTAATCTGTAACATTAAAAATATTAATCCGGTATCGTGTTCTGAATATTAACTGATAACATAGTACTGTCAATCAAGGGCCACAATTTAACTTTGCGAGGGCTGCATGTTTGACATGCCTGTGTTAAAGTGTAATACAAATAGATTTTTGAGCATTTTCCTGAATATATATCTACATAATTGTTCCAGGTTTGCATGTATGGTACCATTGTGTTCATAAGAGAAAGGGCTTTTGCTTGACCCCTTTCCAGACAACATTTGTATTACCAAAATTTCCACCAACCGGAGGAGCTGGAGCTGGGAACCAGGGGGCAACGAGTGCCCCCTCCCACGCCACTTAGGGTGACACCATTGAAATGATGATTCTGTGTATTTTTACAAATCAAGTGACAGCTCCCTTACCTTTCTATGATTAACTTGCCCACAGAATTACACATGTTCCTAGACTGGAGGGCAAAGGACTGGTTTTTGTTTGGCTTTCACCTTGGGGCGGATTTTCCAGTTTGGCTGGAGGGCAACATTATCTTCAGCTGGAGAAGAGCGCTACGTGGAGAGCGAAGTAAACCACCCAGCTGAGAGGTAGAGAAACTGAGGCAGCAATTGCATCATTACAGGATGAGGCAACAGCTTCATGGCAATGATGATGACTTCCTTGCATTTTCAAAAACAAAGTAATACCCTCTTTTAAAAGGCAAGTTGTTATTTTCTGGTCACTCTTCATATGCCAGCAAATTGTCATCTGCCATGGTTATAATAATAATAATTAATGGAGATATCCTATCTCCTAGAACTGGAAGGGACCTTGAAAGGTCATCGAGTCCAGCCCCTTGCCTTCACTAGCAGGACCAAGTACTGATTTTGCCCCAGATCCCTAAGTGGCCCCCTCAAGGATTGAACTCCCAACCCTGGGTTTAACAGGCCAATGCTCAAACCGTTAGTTGCTTGACAAAAGAAGGAGGACGATAGAAAGAGAATTCAACAGCCTGAAGGGCTATTTGCAACTTATGCATGTAGTAAGGTAGAAAAGCCACCATGTGAAGTAACCTTTTGGGAAAGAAGTGTGCTGTAAGTGTGAAGACTGGGAGACAGGGCTCCTAGGTTCTATTATGAGCCCTGCCACTGAATTGCTCCTTGTACAAGATACATGGGCATGGATTGTCCCCTCACACCTATTTTACACCGTGGTAACTTAATTCACTTCAAAGGAGTTACTGCTGATTTACACTGGTGTGAGAATGAGGAGAAATGGACCTTTAGTTTCTCTGGGTTGTATCATGCCAGACACTTTTTTACGTTGAACTCCCCATTAATTTCAATGGAGAGTTCTGCTTAAATAACAAGATATGGGCCTCTGTGACTCCATTTTTCCATCTGTAAAATGGGGATGATTCATTTCCTTCAGGGGTAATGAGTCTGAATTAATATTTAATATTTTCATGTTAAAGTTAAAGTCCAAGAAAAAGATGGGTACAACTGGAGCCAAATTTGATCATGATAAGTTAAAAGATAGCTCTTTGAGGGAAGCATGCCGGGTGTTGCTTGGAGGGCATTTCTGGCTATTAATTTGTGACGATGAAGAAATCTACTACAATCCAGATGGGAAATAGTCAGGGAAGTGATACAAAACAAAGGAAGTTAGAAGGCGTAACCAAACAAGAAAAAGCTGGATAAACAGTGAAACAAGAATGTTACAGGAAAGCGTAAACAAGCTAAAACGGCCGGGAAAGCAGAAGAAGTAAAAGCATTCTGCAAAGTGGTGACCAAATCACAAGGATTATACAAGCAAAAATGTTGGAAAAAAGACAGTTAATAACTAGAAGAGCTGTCAAGAAAACAAGATATGAAAACAACGTATAAAAAGGTCACGTTGGGTGGAAACACAATCAGGCCAACAACGCAAGTGATAAGAGAGGCTACTAGTGAACTGACAACAAATGCTGAAGAGATGCTGGAAGTATGGGAGGAACATTATGGCAAAGTGCTGAATCCATCCAGCTGCAAGCGTTCTAGACAGGCTAGATGCACAGGGCAGACAGCATGGCAGAATGGATATCACCGCGGAGCCGCCCTCAGAAGAAGAAATAGAAAGACCAGTGAATCAGTTAAAAAATGGAAAAGCTGCAGGAATAGACCATATGACAGCTGAGCTGCTGAAAACTAGTGGGACAAGTGTTATCAAAGCATTGGAAAAAATATACAAGAAGGTCTCGGAGCAATAGGAGGTACCAGATGACTAGCTAAAGACACTAGTTGTACCAATCTTGAAGAAAGGAGATGCAGACGATCCCAATAATTACAGCAGTATAAACGTACTGTCAGAATTGAGAAAAATTATGATGAAAGTAATTAACAGATTAAGGCCAATTTTAGAGGAAGTAGGAGGTGAGGAACAGTGCAGCTTTAGGCTGAAGTTGCATTGATTAGGTATTCACACTTTGACAGGGGATGGAAAAAATAGTGACAATAGGAATTCAAGAGACTTGCTGTTTTTTCATTGACTGCATGAATGCATTTGATTTGGTTTGGAGGGAAGCATTATGGAAAGTAAAGTAAACTAAGGTCAGATTTGACAAAGCCCTGGCTGGGATGATTTAGTTGGGGATTGGTCCTGCTTTGAGCAGGGGGTTGGACTAGATGACCTCCTCAGGTCCCTTCCAACCCTGATATTCTATGATTCTATAAGTAGCAAAATCTTACGGCATTCCAGATAAGATAATTACAATTATAAAAGCTATGTATGAAGACTTCAACAGTGCCATAAGGAATGGTGAAAAACTAAGCAACTGGTCCAGGTAAAAGTTTGGGGTAAGACAAAGGGGCACGGAATCACAATCATTGTGTTAAACTGAACATTAAGAATGTTAGATGAGTTGGAGGGTGTGACATTGGATGTCCCAGAGTTAAATTCCTTATCATCGTTAACTCAAAGATGTCATCGTTCAATGGCCAGACACCTTTGAGTTAATGATAATACTCTTCGCTATTTTGGAAAATTGGTATAGTCTACTTGGACTTACCATAAATGCCAAGAAGACAAAGTTGTTGCATCTTGGAAAAGGGACAATAGGTTAAGTGTTGAAATGCAGCAGCAGTGAAGTCGGAGAACAAGTAAAATCTTGTGTACCTAGGAAGCTTGATCAGTGCTGACAGTTCCATTAAGCGTGAAGTTAAAAGGAGCTATTCCTTAACTACGAGTGCTGCTCAGAAATTAACAAAATTATGCACTTATAAAAAATATTGTGTTTGATACCAAAGTGAAAATGTATCAAACCAGTGTCCTAAGGATATCACTCTATGGTCTGGAAGCAGCTGCGTTAAATAAAACAGACTTCAGAAGGCTGGAGGCAGTAGAGATGAGAGTTCTTCGAAAGATGGCAGATGTAAAATGGAACAATTTTGATATAAATGAAGAAGTTAGAAGGAGAGTAGGATGTGAAATCCGGGAACAGGATTGGCTACAATCAAAAAGATTGCGATGGTGGGGACACTGCAAAAGTCAAAAAGGTGATTTGATGCCAAAGACAATAATGCAAATGCAACCAAGGTCAGATTGATCTAGAGGCCAACTACCAACTTGATGGTGGGACATTTGTACTCGGGGATATGACCAGGCTGGGCTTAATGGAGGAACAAGCCATGGAGAGGAATGAATGGTGAAGCGATACTGCTCTCCCTGTATCTGCAAAGATTCTCTGGGATATGAGAGAGAGAGATTAAAGGTGCTCCCTTGCTGACTGGTGCTTGGACACTTTGGTGTTAAGAGCCCTATAGTCTGCAGACTCTTGTTTGTGCAAGCAGCCTTTTTTCAGAAGAGTAACCCCATTAGCTTTAATGGGACTAGTTGCATAAGTAAAGAATACAGACCTTTGCAGAATGTAACTCAGTTCTGAACTCCCGAGTTTTTAAAGACGTTTTACTCTGGCAAAAAGATCATTGGATCAATCTTGAGAGTTTTACCCAGAGTTTACTCATTAAAAACAATGAGTAAGGACTGAATAAACATTAAGTAAAAGCTGAGTAAGATCCTCTAGATTTGGCCCATTGATTTCAAGGGCAGTTTGGGATGAATAAGGACAAGGATTCAAGATGTGGCCCCTCATTATGTGTTTGTAAGAATACATTACATCTCCCTATTGTAAACTTTGTCTTTGTATTTTACAAAAAAAATCAGAAACACTCCTAGCATTCTCAAAGCTGAACTTCTGATATTCTGATGCTTCACTAAGTATAAATTCTAAATATAGTATGTTGAATAACTAGTATCCTATCATATTATCAGTTTGGCACATGGACTTGTTGTTCATTAAAAATCTAAATAGTGATGCAAGCTAACTTATACCTCTTGCTAAAAAAAGATGTATAGAATGTCATGTTGACATGGGCATTGCCACAAGATACGCCAACATTCTCAAGGCAATTACAGGTGAGTAAGCCAATGTTGCTCTCACAAGTGCAGTTCCATTAAGATAGTCTCCATTCCTCTGTTTATAAATATGAATGTTTTATTGATGCAGAGTTAGATCAAACATCTGCCACTACATTACTTTCTCCCACCCCCCGCTGACATTTCATGTCATTTCATGACATATTGCAGTTCTCCTTTTGAATAGCAGACTTTTCATCTGCTGGACAGCAGAAACATGCCATAGGTGATGTAGGTTAGCAGAATTTATCACATTAAAGAGCTCTGTGAATTGCTGCAAATGGAAAAAAAATGTACCTTATGCATGTCAGACATACAGCAAAATATGTTTTACTTTTACCAGTGAGTGCTGTATTTTTCGTGCCCACGGGGTAGCAGGAAAAGAGGGCACAACATTCTTGGCCGCCTTAGGGAAATGCCCATTTGTTGCTAACATTATTTCAACCTCAGTGGTGATAGCAACTGATGTAGAGGCATCAGAGATATAGACCCTGTTCCAAGGAACCTACAAAGCAAGATGCTGAGCACCTGCCTGCCAGCTGCCGAGTGCCTTCAACTCACAGTGAAATCAGTGGGCCAAAGCTAGAAGCCCTTGCTCTGGTTTTACTCAGCACAACTGCCATAGATGGAGTAGAAAGAGAGTATAGTCTTTAGGGAGTTGCGGGAACTCGGCTTGTTGAAGGAGATGCTCAGCAACATGTGGGATCCATCCTTAAATAAGGAACTTCCAATGTAAATACTAACGTGGCAAATTGTGAGGTGCTTTTTCAGTTTTCACCCACTGAAGCCAAAGAACAGTCTTCCAAGTTGGGATTTCAGGGTTCAGCACAATAATAATAGGAAATTCCTGAAATTTTGGTTAACTCACTGAAATGCCACTTCTGTATCCAGAATGCAGTCTGCTCTCCAGGCTGTGGTAGTTACTTCTCTTATGGTGTAGTGCAGTGGTTCCCAAAGTGGGGTTCGCGAACCCCTGGGGGTTCGCAGGACGTTTCAGGGGGTTCGCAAGAAAAATTTCATTAATGGTGGCCAGAGGACTCTGCTGGGACCCAGTTGCAGGGCAGACAGCCCGAGCCCCAGGGAGAGCGGGGCCGGACAGTTTGAGTTGGCAGCCCGAGCCCTCCCCTGTCAGCGGGGGAGCCGGCAGCCCGAGCCCCAGCCCGAGCCCCAGGAATTTGCCAAATCTCATCTAAAGCCAGAACCACAGCCCTCCTTGTTACCACCAGCCACAACCTCACCCGAAACTAGAGGTGGGTGAAAAATACCAAGCATTTTTCACAGAAAGTTTTGAATTTTGTTCACATTTTTCAAAATTCCCCAAGAAAAATTTACAAAAAACTGAAATGGAAAGTGATCCATTTTCAGAAACTGTTTTCATGAAACATTTTTCTGATTTTTGAAAGCCAAAAATGAATTTATTTTTATTCGAAACCATTTTTTTTAAACAAAAGCCAAAAAAACATTTTACAGAAACATTTTTGGTTTCTGGTTTTTCTATGTTCGTTAAAAAAAGTTTCAATTAAAAATATTTTTCAGAGGTTCATAGATTCTGGGGCCCGGCAATTGGGGCATCCATCACACTGAGGAAATTTAAACTTAAATCCCTGAAAATATTCATTTTTAGGAGGGGGTTCACGAGATTTCACAATTTAGTGAAAGGGGTTCGCGGGCTGTTAAAGTTTGGGAACCACTGGTGTAGTGGATAGAGCAGTGGGCGGGGACTCAAGAGATTTAGGTTCTAGTCCCACTTCTGCCTGACTGGGGGCAAGTCATTTCACCACTTTGTGCTTCAGTTTCCCAAAATATAAGATGGGGATAATGCTGACCTCCTTTGTAAAGAGTGTTGGCAACTACTGATGAAAGGTGCCATAGATGAGCTGGGTTTTATTAATTCTGCACGTGTGCCACGAGTGGGACTTCCACAGACATCTCTGAGGAAAATCCAAAGGTCTTGCAAGTGCAGAATATAGACTAGAGAGAAAAACTGTAAAGATAGCCACACTACGAGTCAGAGAGAGAAACTTTATGTACAGTATATGAGATCTATAACACAGACCCACAAGTGGTAGGCTCTCTATTATAGTTCACTGGAAAAATATAGTAAAAACTATACAGTGCTGGTTCCTATATCTATCGTCCTCTCTTGTCCTTCCTCCTTGGGAGAAGGTGGGAGGAGTGACACGCACACAAGACATTTTTTACCATATTTATTTTTAGTGAACAATATTTAATGGAATCCTTTAACTTAATGTGATGATCTTGTTGCTATAAGTCATGCCAAGAACCAAACTTCTCTCGGGACTTTTCTGACCAGTCGGAAAGGAGCATTTTGTTGTTTTGGGCCCATGGATATTTTATTGCATGGAAAGTGCAGCAGCTAAATGCCTAGCCCATACACATGCATTATGCATTGTGGCTGCTTGGCAACCAGAGGGAGTTTTGCTGGCATGTGGGAGAGACCTGAAGGAGTCAAGTGCAGCATTAGTGTAAATTTCTAGTGGCTTAGAGGGAAGCTCATTACTGAACTGGCTTGTGCATCTTATTCATTTACAGTAACACTTTAAATATTTAATCAGTCTCTCCTCCTTTCTTGTCATGGCCATTTTTCCTCAATTGATCTTTTCTGAGGGGCGGGGCCGGGAGGTGGGGCAGCTGGAATGTGTTCATGGCAGCGGAATTCCATCCGATAGAGTAGGCCACTGTGAAATTAAATAAGGCTTTGTATAGTACCTTTCATTCCAAGCTCTCAGTGTGTTTCACAAGCACTAACTAGTTAAAGGTGAACTGCAAAACTTTTGCTAAAAATGCACAGCTTCTTTAAGGTCCCAAAAGAGCCAGCGAAAAAGAGGAGATTCTGTGGCTGCTGCTTAAAAATTATTGCTGTGGATTAAACAGGATTACCCCCTTCTTAAAATCCCAAACACTCTGAATTGCAGACTACCAGGGTTCTCTGCCAAAGTGAGTGGCAGAATGAGCACCATAAATGGAGTAAATAGGAATTTAGCATGGACAAGGTCATTCAGTCTGGCAGAGAAACTGGGTTGTCTGCATTTCAGATTGTTCAGCAATCTAAGGAGATGTTCCCAAGTGGTGGTACACCAAGGCACTCATTATGTTGAACAATGTCCATATGTTACCTCTCTTACACCTTACAGTGTCTGTATCAGATAGGTACAGTAAGTACCAGCGTCCCCATTTTACAAATGGATAAACTGAGGCACAGAGGAAATAGGAGCCTGAGCCAAACTCCCATTGCAGTCAATTGACAAATTCCGATTGACTTCAGTAGGATTTGAGTCAGCTGTGAGTGCACAATTTTGCACAGCAATCCAATAGCAGAGGCAGTTTTATTGATTTATATTTTTTAAATTGGGATGTTGACTAATCAGAATTAGACACAGATTTTGTGCTATGCAACTGATTGGTTTTTTTTGTTTGTTTGCATAATCTAAATCACCTGTTAGAGCTATATGCGCATACTGTGAGTTGAAAATGACTCAAACTTGGTAATCAGTGATATTTTGTGACAAGGAGAGTTGTTTGGATGTTGGCTCTATAGATGACATTTCCCCTCTGTTAGCACCAGAAAATTCCTGACCCAGCTCCACCAAGAAAACCTACCCAAATGTTCAATTAAGCAGGTGTGTCAAACTCAACACATATTGTATTTCTTAAAAAAACAACAACGAGGAGTCCGCTGGCACCTTAAAGACTAACCACTGGACTCCTTGTTGTTTTTGTGGATACAGACTAACATGGCTACCCCTGATAATTGTATTTCTTAGTTAGAGTTCAGGTTAGAATAAAAGTTGGGTTTACATAGCCTCCGTCAGACCCAAGGTATCTCAGAGTTCTTTGCAAAGAGACAGATGAAATACTAGTCGTACATTGTATGGAGAAGAAAAACAGTGATGGTAATTTTTTTTTTTTTAATTATCAAAGTTGTAACTCCGTGTCATGCCATGGATTTCTAAGCAGAACTTCCCACTGCTTTCAATGAAACCTATGGTTCAGTATAGCCTGTAATTAGGACAAAGCTCCTGTATGCTGGATAGTTCATAACTGTGGGCAAGATGCCAAGGAAGAAGAACCCTTTATAAAGAATAGGATCCCACTGTGGAACAGGTCACAGGGTTAGTTCCCCAATTTCATGGATCCCATAGGACCTACTTGAGATCAGGTCCATTCATGCACAGTGAATATTCTGGTGACCTTGGGAAGGACAATGAATGTGGAAATTACCCTAAAAACACACATTCCCCAAACCAAATAAAACCAACCCCACATTCCCTTGAACTTTTACTGTTTTTACTTTCCGTGATTTACTGAGAAATGTTAAAGTACTTGATAACAGATGTAAAATTAAACTCTTCCCATGTCATCTGTCTCTACACTGTTTATTTTAAAGATGAGTGTCATCGATTATCTGAAACGACGAGGGGAAAAAAAACAAAACAAAATGTATCCTTTTCCCGAGTAACTTAGTGTGAAGTGGCATCTCACAAGTGTTTGTGTTCAAGTCAAATTGATGTAGTACATGGGAGTGCGAAAGCCGGGTTCAAGCTCTGTGTGTATGTGTGACCATGGTTTGTACAGGGATATTTACTTTTTAATACAATACATATGTAATGCTATTGTTTATTATACAATATGATCCTCCACCGTTGATCTCAGAGGCTAGTCTCCCCTAACTACAAGGACTAGTGTCTATCAGCCTTCATTTATGTTATTACCATTTAAGTAACAGGCTCTGTATCCAGTGAAATTGCAGAGACAAATGCTGCCTGTTGTCATTATTGATGATATATGTCCTTGATACAAGTGCCTGTATCTCAAGGAGAGAACTATTCATCTAATTGTCCAATGCTGACATTCTTTGCACCCTTCATTTTATTTTTGCGTGTTAAGTGGTGGAGTCTCTCAATGAAGATGTAACATTTCAATTACTCCTTTCTTTTCTTCTGTGGATGCCATCGAGTGATAAGAGCTTTGATTATAGACAAAAATACCACCTCAAAGGCTCAATTATTACAGATGAAATTAAAATCTGATTCTTTTATTACTGTTAAGGATTTGACTTCAGAATTCCTGTACAACTTCTGCCAAAGAGTTTCATGGCTGTCAAAAATCTTTGAGAGGATTGCAGATCTTGACCATTCGTTAAACTTTAAGAGCACAAGGCTTACAGTGAAAACATTTTGCTGATGTGGATCCTTCTCTGTGTCTTACCACTGGCTATACTATCTTTTCTCTACACCAGTGGTCTCCAAACTTTTTTGATCGCGTACCCCATCAGTAAAAAAATTTTGAGCACGCACCCCCTGCTCCCAGCAGAACTGTCGAAGCAAAAAAAAAAAAAAGAAAAAAAGCCGCTCGGACTCCTGGCCGAACTGCCGAGGGAGGGAAAAGAAAAAAAAGCAGCACTGCTCCGGCGGCGCGCCTCCTGCCGCGCACCCTGAAGGATCCTCTTGCACACCTCCTGGGGTGCGCGCACCCCACTTTGGAAACCACTGCTCTACACCACCAACATTTACTAAAAAAATACTCACTTAATAGAAGCTCTCCTATTCTTTCCTTCTTTCCTCCTTGCTTCAGTTCAGGGACTGGTCCTGCTGTGAGCAGGGGGTTGGACTAGATGACCTCCTGAGGTCCCTTCCAACCCTGATATTCTGTGATTCTATGACTGCTGGTTTAGAACCTCTGACCCTCAAAGAACAAACTTTCTTGAAGTCAGGTAGCAGAATATTGTGGAAATCATCTGAATCCTTTAACTACAAAAAACAATAACTTTCCCTAGCTTACATAGATTATATGGAACCATGGACATAAAATTCACCCTTCTGTCTGAAATTCCACCTGCTATTGATACAAATGGCACCTAAGATCATTAGAACTGGAGAGAAATTGGAGATTCCCCCCCCCCCCCCCCGGTTCTCCCAGTTTATTTATTTTGTGCATTGGGCAGCACTTTGTGTATAATCATTTCCCCCTGTAGGCTCAGGGTATGTTTACGCTGCATTTTGAACCCGCAGCAGTGAGTCTCAGAGATCAGGTCTACAGATTCGGGCTCACGCGACTGTGTTAAAAACAGCAGTTGTGGCTTGGGCTAGAGCTTGGGCTCAGAATCCCGCCCTCTTCCCCAGGCTTCAAAGCCTGAGTCTGAATGTCTATGCTGCTGGTTTTTAGCACTGTAATACGAGTCCAGACTCGCTGCCCCGGATTTGAAAATGCAGTGTAGACATACCCTCAGTCCGTGTCCTGCGTTTTGTGTGGGTGTTTCACGTAGCAATGTGGGAGTGAAAAGCATTTAAAAAAAGAAGTGTGTGATTGTGAAACTATAAAACCTGGCAGATGGACTCTGGGGTAGGTATAGTACCTGAGAGTATGTCTACACTGCAAGTCAACACCTGGGGCTGGCCTATGTCAGCTGTCTCAGGCTTGCGGGCCTCAGGCTGTGGGGTTGTAAAATGATGGTGCAGACATTCGGGCTTGGACTGGAGCCTGGGCTCTGGATCCTCCCCACTTGTGGGGTCCCAGCCTCAGCTTGTCGCCCAAGCCCAAATGTCTACACCACCATTTTACAGCCCGGGAACCTGAGCCCTGTGAGACTGAATCAGTTGACATGGACCAGCGCTGGCCATTCAGTTGCAGCATAGGCTTCCTGGAGACTCCTTCCAACTCATATGTTGTAGGCAAGGCTGGTAGCACTGCCTGTTGTTAAGGGTGCCTGGCACTTACCAGTATAAGGTTATTTTTCTGCTGCTTATAACTTTACCGAACTTTAACCATGTGGGTTGAAATTTTCCCGGCTGGGCGTCTGCCTCCGGATAAATTTCACTGTTAAAAGCTTCAGCCAAAACAGTTCAGCTGTTTCTGAGAACAAAGCTAGAGAAAAAATATGTTGTTTTGCAATGTTAAAAAAATACTGACAGCCTTTTCTTTGAGAAGATCGAGTACCCCCAGGCTTTGGAGCAAGAACTTGAAATTGGGCAGCGGGGGGTGGCCTTTGTGTCAGGGATGAGCCTTTTGCTGTTCTTGTGAAAATCCCTCCAAGTCTGGCCACCTTATATAAACCTTCAAAAAAATCTAGGTTTGCACATGCTCAGTGGAGACGTCTAAGGGTATGTCTACACTACGAGGGTAATTCGATTTTACTTAAATCGAATATGTGGAATCGATATTGCAAAGTCGAACGTGTGTGTCCACACTAAGGACACACTAAGGACAGTAATTCGACTTTGTGAGTCCACACTAACGGGGCGAGCGTCGATATTGGAAGCGGTGCACTGTGGGCAGCTATCCCACAGTTCCCGCAGTCCCCGCTGCCCATCGGAATTCTGGGTCGAGCCGCCAATGCCTTCTGGGTAAAAAAAATTTGTCGTCATCCGTCCGTCACTAACGCCCTCCCTCCCTCCATGAAAGCGCCGGCGGGAAATCAGTTCGCGCACTTTTCTGGTCAGTGACAGCGCGGACGCCACAGCACTGCGATCATGGATCACGCTGCGACCATCGCTGCACTTGTGGCCGTTCTCAACACCTCGCAGCTTATCATACACCTTTCCCTGAGGCAGATGCAGAGAAATCGGGCGAGGAGGCTACGGCACCGCCGTGAGAGCCTGAAGTCGGAGAGTGGCACAGAGCTGTCAGAAACCACGAGCCCCAGCGCCCAGGACATCACGGTGGCAATGGGGCATGTGGATTTTGTTGAACGGCGATTCTGGGCCCGGGAAACAAGCACGGACTGGTGGGACCGTATAGTGCTTCAGGTCTGGGATGAATCCCAGTGGCTGCGAAACTTTCGCATGCGGAAGGGGACTTTCCTCGAACTTTGTGAGTTGCTGTCCCCTGCCCTGAAGCGCAAGGACACCCGCATGCGAGCAGCCCTCACTGTCCAGAAGCGAGTGGCCATAGCCCTCTGGAAGCTTGCAACGCCGGACAGCTACCGGTCAGTCGCGAACCACTTTGGTGTGGGCAAATCTACCGTGGGGGTTGTTGTCATGCAAGTAGCCAAGGCAATCGTGAAGGTACTGCTCCCAAAGGTAGTGACCCTGGGAAACGCGCAGGTCATCATAGATGGCTTTGCCGCGATGGGATTCCCAAACTGCGGTGGGGCTATCGATGGGACTCACATCCCTATCCTGGGACCGGACCACCAGGCCAGCCAGTACATCAATAGAAAGGGCTACTTTTCAATGGTGCTGCAAGCACTGGTGGACCATCGGGGACGGTTTACAAACATCTACGTCGGATGGCCGGGCAAGGTTCATGACGCTCGCGTGTTCAGGAACTCTGGTCTGTTTAGACGGCTGCAGGAAGGTATTTACTTCCCAGACCACAAAATAACTCTTGGGGATGTGGAGATGCCTACAGTCATCCTCGGGGACCCAGCCTACCCGCTAATGCCCTGGCTCATGAAGCCCTATACTGGCGCCCTGGACACAGAAAAAGAACTGTTCAACTACCG
>NW_020664579.1:3239113-3245712 GCF_002925995.2 Terrapene triunguis
ACTGTCTACTGTCGGTAGACAGGATACTGGGCTAGATGGACCTTTGGTCTGACCCGGTACGGCTGTTCTTATGTTATGACTCCAGATATTTGAATTGTATTGTTTTAGATTGTTCCTTAACCACCCCTAACCCCTACACACACAATCTCTCTCTCCTCTCTTTCTCTGGCTAGGGGACAACATGAAATTAACCAAGAGGCTAAAGAAAATGGAGATGAAGCTGATCAGCAAGAAGCAGTGCTCCGAGTGGCTCCCGGAGCTAACGGAGAACATGCTGTGCGCTGGCTCCGCGGAAGGAAGGAAGGATGCCTGCCAGGTAAAGTAAACAAGCGCCCGCAGGACCGCGCTGCTGACGTCAGCAGAAAGAAATCACGACGGAAGCTGATTTGCTATGGTAATGAACATTGATCCCTTCCGCAGCTCCCTGGGGTTGCTAATGTTTCACTGCCTGTGTTCAGGGCATGAGACTCCAAAGAGTGCAGCCAAGGAACTGGCAGACTATCTTGGTGCCTAGTTAAAAAAGGATATTGAACAGGACAGCCAGGGTGCGGGGCTCCTTGGGTTAGCAGGTGCTCGCAGTGCTGCAGAAACAATCCGCTCCGTTCCACGGAGGACACTGCACCTTGCATTCTTTTAAGCAATCCCCCATCTGTCACTCCAGGAGCAGAACTCATGGAGCGGTTTTCACCCTCCTCAGCTAAAAAGAGAGGTGGACTTGATGCAGGGTGTTAGAAGGGGCATGGACAACCAAAAGGAGGAAAAAATGAGATGATCTCAGACTACCCCTTCCCAGAATTATATATTACATGGGGAGGAGTAGCTTGGACGGCCCCGGGGACTGGGAATGTGAGACGGAGCTGGTTGTATCAAAGCAGCTGGTTCAAACCAAAAGCAGGTACAGGCCAAGAGTTGTTACTATCTGCTGGCTGGTCGGTGGCTGATGTGACAAGGAGTGTGGTGGTGGTCTCAGGTCCTGTTAGTATGCCAGTATATTTATATGCCAGCAGAGCCCCTAGTGTAGATGCAGCATATGCTGGCAGAAGGAGTTTTCCTCCTGCCATATCTACACAACCTGCCTGACCAACGTTAGCTATGCTGACAAAAGTACTCTTGGGTCGGCATAGCTGCATCTACACTGGGAGCTTGAGTCATGTAGCTATGTCGGCCAAGGGGTGGTGGTTTTTTCTTGTTGTTGGTTCCACCCTCTGAGCGGGTCTAAACTTGGCAGTGGAGACCGGGCCTCAGTCCAATTCCCATAGACAGGACATGACGGTCTCTTATTGTGATACAGAAAGACAGCGTATGAGGCGTGAGGGGAGAATTGGCTTCTGCACCAGTGGTAACAAATGGAGAACGCCTCTCCCTCTCCTACGGTCAATGCTGCAGAAGACATACGTGTGTCTAAATCCCAGAAGGGTGTAAACACCAAGGGGTGGGGATTGGTTAGGTTTGTCCGGAGGGGTAGGGGGGTAAGAGCAGAAGAAATGGGAAGAAATTCAGTAAAGGAGAGTTCAGGCTGAATATCAGCAACCCTCCTAATAGGGAGGTCAGTCCAGCTCTGAGGGCACAAGGCTTTGACACCACAAAAACACCAGCACAACTGGCAACAATTAGACAGCCATCTCCGTCCTCTTGATGGCTCTCCCAGTTTGAGGTATCAAGACTGAAAGAGCCATGGAGACTGGATGACTGCCATCCGTAGAAGCAATGCTTCCAGTTCAGGGCTGAGTCACCTTGAAAGCCTCGCATGGGTCAGCTTTGCTTTGAGGAATCATTCTTCGGAGAGACGGAGAACCGCAGTCTCCAGAGTTGTTAATCTGTCAGCTTTCACCTACGTGAAATTCCCTTCACATTTTTAAAAAGAAAACTGCCACGGGGTAGCATTAATATCATTAAATAATGCCCTTGTCTAGTCTTGCCATAAGTTGCGCATTTGATTTATGCTATTGCAACAGCTAGACTATCCGTACCAGCATAATGAATCTCATGTAGCCAAAAAGTTGACTAGGTCTTTATTTTGATCTATAATACGCTCGAGTATAATGAGAAATGAGGACGTAACGTGGAACTGAACAGAAAGTGCCGGCGTATAAGAAAACGTTCCCCAGGCCCTGACTCGTGTGTGTGAAATGCCGGGAGTCTGGAGATTAACATGAGCCCAACGTTCTGGCTACTGCCCATCTTCAGCGCAGGGCTGGCAGGTTACTAATGTGGCTCGGCCAGGCAGAAATGTGTTGTAGCTTGAAACTGTGGGAAAACCCTAGGCGAGGAACTAGAGCTGGTGGCAAAAAATCCGATGAAATGCTTTTACATTGGAATTTGCCAATTTGTCCACACTGAAATGTTTTGCAGAGATGGTTCCGTTTCGATGAAGTTCCTGCCTGGTTTCCTGCCAACCGGCCTGCCTGGCTGGTAAACCAGTGGGGAGATGAGAGCCTGGAATCTCTGGGAACCCCAGCCCCTAGACTCCTGGCTTCTCTGCACCTTGGGTTTCTAGGGTCCCTGGCTCCAGGGAAGCCCACCAGGCAGAGTGCCCCAGAGCCAAGGCTCCAGTCTGTTTTGCGGAAAATTTTGAACTATCGAAATCTTCTGCCAAATGGAATTGCCTTTCTCTGCTCCGCTCTAGAAGCAACCTAAACTAGGACGCGGACAGCAGCGCTGCAGTAACATGGATTGGCCCCTGTCCAAACAGGGGTAGGAACTCATGAATCTGGAATTTGTGTTTAAACCTTGTTTTGTTCTTTGAGCCCCAGTATGGATGGGGCCTAGCAAACTTAGAGCAGGGAGGAGGGGAAAGGATGGTATCTCCTGGACTCATTCTCATTGTCATGAAAGGGTTCTGGGTGCTGTTCAGGTGCACGGTAGGGAAGCCCTCTAATCTGTCACATTTAGAGATGGGCTGGACCCAAAATCCTGGATCCAAACACCTCCACACATTGGGGATGTTCAGGTCTGGATATACCAACTGCTGAGATAACAAAGCCACGTATGCATAGCACAGGAAATGGTACACTTCTCTGTCTGCCTCCTCACAATGTTGTATGTCCCTGCACCCTCCTGGATGGATAATCCCAAGCGTGTACTACCCTGGCTCTCCATCTTGTGTTACAACATAATAGTACTTACGCATCACAGGCCGATTTGTTGTTCATGATCACTGTCATGAATGTGGACGTTTTAAGGAGGAGGCCTCCGCGAATGCTGATACAAAACCTTTACACTACTGACTGCTAGAAAGTGTATGTGACTGTAACAGGCTTTGTTGGGGCAAACTATAGAGAATCTCATCTGTTATGCAGCGACAGAAGCATAACTATTTTGTGGGTTGTGGATGGTGTCTCTCTAATATTCCAGGGAAGATTCAGTAGTGAATGTCCCAACTATTTTTACCTTTAAAAAAATCAATTCAATTAAACAAATCTATTGAACACCAGCTACTTAAAGGTTCTTCAGACATCTACAGAATGGCTTTGAATGAATGCTAATAGAATCTGTAATTGACTGGCTCTATTTAGCCGTAAATACTAGCATTCACAGATGATCAAGGTACACATACACTTCAGAACAGGCTGTACAGATTTCCTGTGTGGTTCGAATGTGCTACTTTTCTTCCATGACCCCTGAATTACATATTGGGTTTAGTTCCCTGTTTTCTTAAGCACCCTTTGTTAGATTCTGAAGCAAAGAAAGTGATTAGAGGGCTGGGGCACATGACTTATGAGGAGAGGCTGAGGGAACTGGGCTCGTTTAGTCTGCAGAAGAGAAGAGTGAGGTGGGATTTGATAGCAGCCTTCAACTACCTGAAGGGGGGTTCCAAAGAGGATGAAGCTCGGCTGCTCTCAGTGGTGGCAGATGACAGAACAAGGAGCAATGGTCTCAAGTTGCAGTGGGGGAGGTCTAGGTTGGATATTAGGAAACACTATTTCACTAGGAGGGTGGTGAAGCACTAGAATGAGTTACCTAGGGAGGTGATGGAATCTCCATCCTTAGAGGTTTTTACGGCCCGGCTTGACAAAGCCCTGGCTGGGATGATTTAGTTGGGGTTGGTCCTGCTTTGAGCAGGAGGTTGGACTCGATGACCTCCTGAGGTCTCTTCCAACCCTAATCTTCTATGATTCTATGAAAGGCATTAACAACAATTAACGTCTTTAAGGGCTTTAACTCACAGGGAAAATGCTTGCTAAATTCCTTGCTTATTTAGTGAGCATAAGAACATAAGAATGGCCAGACTGGGTCAGACCAGTGGTCCATCTAGCCCAGTATCCTGTCTTCTGACAGTGGACAGTGCCAGGTGCTTCAGAAGGAATGACCAGAACAAAGCAATTGTCGAGTGATCCATCCCCTGTCGTCCAGTCCCAGCTTCTGGCAATCAGAAACTTAGGGACACCCAGAGCATAGGGTTGTGTTCCTGACCATCCTGGCTAATAACTGTTGATGGATTTAGCCCTCAATGAAGATTTGGGAAATGTCCCAGTTATATTTTTGGAAGGTTTCTGGAAAGGAGAGGAGCTGGATAGGCCAGTGCTTTGGCAAATGGAACAGAGAGCTGTTTACTTTGACGTCAGTTCAAATCTTATTCAGATCATAACTGAAGGAACGATGATCTTATGGATAAGGCATTGGATTGGGACCCAGGACAGCACTGTTTGACTCCAAGTGTGACTCTGGGCAAACGTCTCTGTACCTTAGTTTGCCATCTGTAAATTGGGGGTAATATTCCTATATTGGTGATTTATGGTGTAAGGTCTTGGGGGGCAGGGACTGACTCTACAGTGCCTGACACATTGGGGCCGCTACTCACTACTGAAATACAAATGATTATAACAAACGTTGTTCCCATCTCGTGGCTAGTCTATGTGAAGTGGTGGGTCTCAGTCCAGTTCCCCAGGACCAGGCAGTCAGATACCCTGGTGATGAATGCAAGCTCACCAAACAGCATCATCACAGCTGGCCAGCTGTTGGCAATCTCAGCAGGGAGGCCCAGGTCTGAGCAGTCTGTGGAGTCTAATCTGCCCTCTTACTCCAAGCACACAGTTCAGTGGCTTGGTGGTCTAATGCTAACATTCTTGCTTTGTGTCTTTGTGGTCATGAGTGCTAATCCCTCCCACAAGTGGCAAAGACCCACAACACCTTGCGTCAAACTGAGCTGGCACATAAATGGAACAGAAAGTCTTATGAAAGAGGGAATATTCATTAAGTAACAAATCTGCAAATGACAGATCGGGGCCAGCACCAATGATAATGATACCTTTTGAAAAACTGAAGAGGTTCAGAGAAAAGCTACAAGAAAGATAAAGGGATTGGAAAACATGTCTCATCGTGGAAGATTCAAGGAGCACAATCTATTTAATTTATCTAAGAGAAGGTTAAGGGGCAACTTGATCACAGTCTACAACTATCAACATGGGGAACAGAAATCTGATAATAGAAGGCTCTTCAGTCTTGCAGACAAAGATATAACAAGAACCGACGTCTGGAAGTTGAAGCTAGACAAATTCAGACTGGGAATAAGGCTCAGATTTTTAACAGTGAGGGTAATTAACTAGTGGAACAACTTACTAAGGGTTGGGGTGGATTCTCCATCATTGGAAATTTTCAAATCAACCCTGGAGGTTTGTTCTGAAAGATCTGCTCTAGTACAAACAGGAATTAATTCGGGGAAGTCAGATAAGAGGCATGTCATGCAGGTCAGACTAGATGATCGAAATGATCCGTCTGGCCTTGGAATCTAGCTACTCTCAAGCGCTTACATAGCCCTTTTCATTATTAGATCCTAAAGCACTCAAAGATGAGCTCTTTCTCCAGGTGTTCTCTGTGAAATCTAGTCTAGGAGCTTACACGATCTTCATTACTGTAGCATCTGAGCAGGGCTTAATTTATAATGAAAGAGATCAAGCAATTAGGTGCCGGGACTCAAGCAATTTTTTTACATTCATAACTGATGCAGCACACCCAGAGGTGCCGGGGCTAGGAACTGCCAAGCCTAGAGGTGCCGGGGCTCAGCCCTGGCAAGCCCTGGCACAAATTAAGCATTGCCTCTGAGCACCTCGTGGATTTTGTCCTTACAACATCCCCGTGAGTAGAGCAGTGCTGTTAGCCCCATTGTACAGATGGGGAATTCAGGCACATGGTAGATGAAGCGACTTGTCCAGGCTGTCAAAGGGAGTTTGTGGCTGAGCCAGGAACCCCGAACGCATGAGCCCCAGGCTAGTGCCCTAACCACGAGATCAATCCTTCCTGCCCACATGTTACAAAATATCATTTGCGTGACGGGTTCGATTTCCCCTCCCCACAACTTTCCCTAAAGATGATGCATTCAGAAACAAAATAATTGTGACAGTCACCTGTTCACAAAGGCCTTTACCTCCCTCCCTGCCAATGGCAAATGTCATTGCTTCAAATGCTGGTCCTCGTCGATGTGTAGACCAACATGGAAATGAAACCAGCTATGACTTGTAAAGGCTGTGTATTCACCTATAGAATCATAGAATCATAGAAAATCAGGGTTGGAAGGGACCTCAGGAGGTCATCTAGTCCAGTGGTTCTCAAACAAGGGCCGCCACCTGTTCAGGGAAAGCCCCTGGCGGGCCGGGCTGGTT
>NW_020664579.1:3245812-3266096 GCF_002925995.2 Terrapene triunguis
ACCTGCCGTGTCCGCAGGTTCGGCCAATCGCAGCTCCCACTGGCCGCGGTTCGCCGCTTCAGGCCAATGGGGGCTGCAGGAAGGGCGGCCAGCACATCCCTCGGCCCACGCCGCTTCCCGCAGCCCTCATTGGCCTGGAGCAGCAAACCGTGGCCAGTGGGAGCCGCGATCGGCCGAACTGCAGATGCGGCAGGTAAACAAACCAGCCCGGCCCGCCAGGGGCTTTCCCTGAACAAGCGGCGGCCCTAGTTTGAGAACCACTGATCTAGTCCAACCCCCTGCTCAAAGCAGGACAATTCCCAACTAAATCATCCAACAAGCAGCAGGTGGGTTGTTCTCCCACCTAAAAAGACGTCTGAATGTGTTTCTTTGGATAAATTACAATATTGCCGGCATGAATAAAAATAAGGGGGAAAGTGACTTGGGGCCTCATGGAAGCCCATTGACCTCAATGGACATTGGACAAAGGAGATAATAGGTGGATGCCTCCAAGAAGTAAGGTGCCGTTTTTAAGGGCCATTTCTGCCAAAACTTAAAATTATTTACCAGCAAATATGCCATCCCCATCTCGTTTTTGAATGAGAGAATTCACATGGAGTGCATGAATTAAGCCTGAGATCTGATTTAATGTGGTTGTTTTTACCCGTCCCTAAGCTGAAACGCAGAACACCTGATGCAAAGCGGCTCTTTTTAGCTTACTCAGTGCCCTGGGACTGGGTGCTTTAACTAATTAGCAGCAGCAAATGTATTCCTGTTCTTTTTGCTGACCAAAGTTACGCCACCGCAGGCCGGAAGTGGAAAGTTCCCCCGGAGCTGAGTTTGGTAGGGGCAGAGACGTCACCAAAAATGTTTGTGGAATGAGTCGCGTTGCAGTGAGCTTGGTTTGGGGACAGTGTTCTGCTCAGCAGGACTTGGTCCTTCTCACGCCCATAGGAAGGGTGCACCTTGGGACAGATGTTTAAAGGGATTTAGGCACCTAAAGAGGCAGATAGGTGCCTAGTGGGATTTTCAAAAGCACCGGGGCACCTTAGGTGGAGAACCTTTAGGCTTTTAGGCCTTTTGAAAATCCTGCTAGGTCCCTATCTGCCTCTTTAGGTGCCTAGATGCCTTTCAAAATCTGGTACCTTGAGCCTTTTCCACTGGGAAAGGGATTAGAGGTGGGATTTGGCTCTCAGGAAGGAGGTAAGGCAAAACGGATCTGTGTCCATCCAGTGAGTTTGCAGGACATTGCCTAGCTTTCTCCACGTGCAGCTTGTCAGGGGCCTATTTCTGCTGTTGATGTATCAGGCTGTACCCTGCTCTCTCTCCGTACCTAAGCACTGACTGAATGCCAGCTGCACACCAGGCAGTGCAAAGGAAGAGACAAACCTGCACGATCGTTAATTGGGGGCGGGGGGGGGGGAAATAGTGACGGGGTAAAATGAAAACTCTACGAGCTGCAGCCTTGGCTGTGTGACCTAGAACTTTGAATACTGGATTCCTGGGTTTTATTCCCTATGCTGCCGTTGACGCCCTAGTTTGTACAAACCAGATCACGTCTCTGCTTCTGTTTTCCCAGCTATAAAAGGGGGACCTACCCCGCTAAGCTGGGTCAAGCAGTGCTGATGGTCTCTTGTAAAAAACCCTTCATAAGTGTAAGCCATTGTTAGCAGGCACCCTCTGAGACGATATAGCTTGTAAATTACACCCACTCGACGAGCTTTGCTTTTCATACTGCAGTAGGATGCACGACATGCAACCTCATTGCTACAGCATAAGGCATGCGGGGCCTGATCCTGCCTCTGCTGAAGTCGCTAGTGTAACCCTTCTGCCCATCTAAGTTGGCAGCAACAAGGGCCGGGTTCTGTATCTAGGGGTTCCGTTTCAATAACACAATGCAAAACCGGCTCGAGCCCCCACCCAGTGACCTGGGACAATTACATACCACCCCCCTGGGTACCTCTAAGAGGCAATACTTCCCCTCTCGCAAGCACGGAGTCTGAGTGTAGCAGAAAATGTTTAATAACATGAGGTAAACGACATCAGCACAAAATTGAAAAAAACACCACAAACAGGATTCATAACACAAACCATGAGCAAAACCCACCCCAGCAAATTGGGCTGTGTCCTTTCCCTTTGGTTCTTGAATCCAACAACCCAAAAATCACCCAGAGTCCCCAAAGTCCAACACCCCCAAAGTCTCTTGGGTCCAGCAACCCCCAAAGTCCCAAAAGTCCAACAACCCCCAAAGTCTCTGTCCCTGGTCAGTGCAGCCCCAGAGTAAAAAAGGGGGGGCACGCAGGGTGTTAAGGGGCACCTTACGTGATCCAGGCTGGCCAGCCGTCTGTTTCTCCGTGGGTGTTCCGCCGCAGCCTTTACCACGAGCCCGTCCACTTTCTGCCGTCCCACGAACTGCTCCGCTCTACAAGCTGCTCCGCTCCGCTCCGCTCACCGACCTGTGAGCCGTTCCAGCCGTCCCCGCAAACAGCTCCGCTCGCCGTTCCTTGGGCCACTCCAACCGGCCCCGCAAGGCTCCACGCCGCTCACTGCTCCTCCAGTCGTCCCCACAAATTGCTCCGCCACCTGCTGAGCAATATAGCTTCAGGCTCCCCCACTAGTTAACACAGCACTCAGTGATCTCAGCTCTTAATAACATCAGCTCTTTTGTGATTTCAGCTCTTAGTGATTTCAGCTCATAGTATAGTAGGGGAGCCCCAGTGCTGGTGCACCATTGGCCCAAAGTGAATTCAGCTCAGCAGCCTGTAACTAGACTCCTAAGGGAATCAAAGTTAGCTCTGACATTCAACAGTGGAGAGAGGAGGCGGTGCAATTGGTGCTTCAAACCCTCAGAGGGGGCCCATACCATCAGGTACAAATACCTGTCCCCATCCTCTCTCCATTCACTGGGTTTTGTAACCCATGCCCCTTGACAAGCAAATGCTACTTAGGTAATGGTGAAGGATTCACTCAGTCCTTCTGTCATACAACAGTTCCACTGGCCTTGATTCACAGAATCAGGGTAACAAAACTTTATTCTTCCTGCCCCAATAACAGAGAAACTGGGGATCCCACACCAGCCAAAGTAACCACTTTCGGTTGCTGTGGGCTCATGCTATGCGTGTGGGTGGGCCTATGCAAACAAGATCCGCCCCTGGAGTTCTTTTCCACACTCGCCATAATTCACCACCAGATGTCAGGGTAGAGCTCATCCTGACTCTGCTTACACTAGCAAAGTACCCATTGATTTCAAAGAGTGTGGGCCTTCGAAGCAGTATGGTCAAATGGGACATTGTACCTAAGGCTAGTAAGAGTGCATGAGTCAGAGAACATTGCAAGGAGAGCATCAATACGACCCATTGAACTATATGGTTAAAATGGGGACAAGGCCCGTCTTTGGCTTCTATGTTTGTGTAGTGTCCAGCTCAGATGGGACCCTGGTCTGTGACTGAGGCTCCAAAGTGTTACTGCAATATGAATATGAATAAATAATACAATGAGTTTAGGCAACATTTACTCCACATTTAGCAGTATTTTTCCCTGCAGTTAAAAGGCACCCTGAAAAAAAATATATAAACACCCTGTGGGCCTGAACTCCGCATCCGTTGAAGCCAAAAGGATCTCTGCTGTAGATTTCGGTGGGAACAGCAAGCCCATTCCCTTGCTCATTAGTGAATCCAAGGGAGCGGTTCTGGGGAGCTGCATATGGAGGAGGCTGCGTGTGCCGTCGTCAGAGACACTTTTCAAATGGGGATGAAAGCGAGAGACAGCATTGCCTAGGAAAGCCGGCTCTGCCCGTGGAAACGTGTTCAGACTGCATTCCTTACACGCCACATCAGTTATTGGAGACAAGACAGTAAAATGGTGGGGCCTGGCGAGAGAGATACGTCTGTAATATTTACAGCATCGCCTTGAAAGCACTTAGACTGAAATGAAGTCGTATGAAATTTACAAGAGAGAGGCTGTAGCTTACCGGGTGCTTTTTGATCAGTACAGCATGGTGGTTCGCTCTCTCTTACACAGGGCTGCCTGGCTACATTTGTACTGGAAACTCAACAAATCGTTCTCTTTCAGGCCACACTAGCAAACGCGGGCACCTGCCTTTTCAGTGTGTCAATAATGCAGGGTGGAGGTTTGTGTGCATCAGCTGGTCTCCTCTGTAAATGGGAGCTTGGTCTCCGTGCCCTTTGCTGGGTTACAGAAAGGTTTGATGGGATTGATTGTTCATAGTTTGCTAATGAGCTGCTGAAATGGCATTTCAACCCCACCCCCACCAGCCATGACTGGCCACTAGCTGGCCCCCCCTCCTTCAATGGTGGGTTAGCCAATGGGCCGACTGAGCCCGTGCCCAGGGGCCCTGGACAATTGGGGGGGCCCATAAAAAGCAGAAGCGCCGGGCAGGCGGGGCGGGGGAAGGAGCACTGGGTGGGTGGGGTGGGGTGGGGGAAGCCCCAGGGCCCAGACCTCCGCTGTGGCCCCGGGACTGGAGGAGCTCTCGCTCCCTGCCACGGCCTCAGGGCTGGGGGAGCTCTCACTCCCCACTGCGGCCCTGGGACTGTGGCTGGGGAGAGGGGAGACAGAGCTTCTTCAGTCTTGGGGCCACAGTGAGGAGGGGGGCAGAAAGGAGCAAATGGGTTGCATTACACCAGTGGGGGGGGTGGAATGGGGCGGAACCGTGGGTGGAATGGGGGGGGGCGGGCCTCAGGGGAAAGGGGAAGAATGGGGTGGGGCCTTGGGCAGGTCCACAGGTGGAAGGGGAGAAATGGGGGCGGGGCCGCAGGCAGAAGGGGTGGGGAGGGGCTCCCCACTTGCTCTGGCCCAGAGCCCCATGAAACCTTAATCCGCCTCTGGCCTCATTAGTAGTCTTTGTGGAAGGGCCAAGCATTGAATGGTCTCTCCCATACACTGAGCTACCCTCTCTCTTTCTCTCTCTCTCTCTCTCTCTCTCTTGCAGAGGTTGTCTTTTAAGGTTAAAGCACATTGATGGGGTGGTGTGGGGGTAGCTTGAATTCCTGCTGCCCATGATCCTTGACCGGCATCCTGATCTTACACTGAGAAAGCACCTTCCCTGCTGAATTGCTCCAGGGGGATCTCACAGAGCTGGGCCTGCTCTGTGAAATTTTCATCCTCGGAAGGGCTCGGTATTTAGAATCATAGAATCATAGAATATCAGGGTTGGAAGGGACCTCAGGAGGTCATCTAGTCCAACCCCCTGCTCAAAGCAGGACCAATCCCCAACTAAATCATCCCAGCCAGGGCTTTGTCAAGCCTGACCTCAAAAACCTCTAAGGAAGGAGATTCCACCACCTCCCTAGGTAACCCATTCCAGTGCTTCACCACCCTCCTAGTGAAAAAGCTTTTTCTAATATCCAACCTAAACCTCCCCAACTGCAACTTGAGACCATTACTCCTTGTTCTGTCATCAGGTACCACTGAGAACAGTCTAGATCCATCCTCTTTGGAACCCCCTTTCAGGTAGTTGAAAGCAGCTATCAAATCCTCACATCATTCTTCTCTTCTGCAGACTAAATAATCCCAGTTCCCTCAGTCTCTCCTCATAAGTCCTGTGCTCCAGCCCCCTAATCATTTTTGTTGCCCTCCGCTGGACTCTTTCCAATTTTTCCACATCTTTCTTGTCGTGTGGGGCCCAAAACTGGACACAGTACTCCAGATGAGGCCTCACCAATGTCGAATAGAGGGGAATGATCACGTCCCTCGATCTGCTGGCAATGCCCCTACTTATACAGCCCAAAATGCCGTTAGCCTTCTTGGCAACAAGGGCACACTGTTGACTCATATCCAGCTTCTCGTCCACTGTAACCCCTAGGTCCTTTTCTGCAGAACTGCTTCCTAGCCATTCGGTCCCTAGTCTGTAACAGTGCATGGGATTCTTCCGTCCTAAGTGCAGGACTCTGCACTTGTCCTTGTTGAACCTCATCAAGTTTCTTTTGTCCCAATCCTCTAATTTGTCTATGTCCCTCTGTATCCTATCCCTACCCTCCAGTGTATCTACCATTCCTCCAGATTTAGTGTCATCTGCAAACTTGCTGAGAGTGCAGTCCACGCCATCCTCCAGATCATTAATGAAGTTATTGAACAAAACTGGCCCCAGGACCGACCCCTGGGGCACTCCATTTGAAACCGGCTGCCAACTAGACATGGAGCCGTTGATCACTACCCGTTGAGCCCGACAATCTAGCCAGCTTTCTATCCACCTTATAGAAAATCTGATTTTCCCCAGTCAAGCCCACCTCTGGCTTAACTCTGGGATCCAGCTGCTGTAAAAGATGTTGTTCATCATCCCATTCTGCTCTCTTTTTAACCTCTAGGGAGACCGCGGGGGACCTTTGGTTTGCACCTATGGAGACGTCATGAAGTGGTTTGCACTTGGCATAGTCAGCTGGGGAGAAGGCTGCGGGGAAAAACAGCATCCCGGAATGTACACCTTCATTTTCAACTACTTGGAGTGGATCCAGGTGGAGACGGCCAGGGAAGGGAAGCCTTTCATCCCCCAAGGACTGGATAACATCACGATTTCCAAGCGGCTTCACTCCAGCGCTGGGAAGCAGCCTGCACCTCCTGCTTCTTCGCGCCTTTTGTTTTTCTATGTTATTATTTTGCTAGTGATGATTTTTAAATCATAATAAAAATCGATTTCACCATCCCAACTCTCCTCTCCTTTATAGAAATCTGCATAATAACACCGGTCTCTTATAGAGACTTTTCATCAGTAGCTCTCAAAGCACATCACAGTCTTTAATGGATTTATCCTCACAACATCCCTGCTGGGAAACTGAGGCATCAGGAGGCTAAGTTACTTGCTTAATGTCAGACAGGGAGTGTGTGGAGGAGCTGGGAATTACCAGTTACCAATATGCTCTTGTGTGGGATCATCCAGTTAAGCTCCATGTTAATGATATGAGCTTATGCCAGTGTGATGGGTGATAGATTAGAGATACAATAGAGAGAGCAGAGAGACAGACGAAGACTAGATCAATAAACACAGAAAATCTGGAAAACAAAAGTCCTGACCATTTCAAAAGTCAGCACGTCCCAAACAGTTGCATCAGAGCAAGCAGTTATTTCCTAGTCTAAGTACATTACCAGGAAATACAGTGGTGTCTCAGATATCATTGCAGGAAAAGTTGCTGGTAAATAGACTTTCAATTGCAGCCACTGAAGATGCTTTGAAATTTGGCCTATGACTAACCAGTCAGAATCTCACCTTCATTGCTTTCGAATGTTGGGCTTAGTTGGTACAAGGTGCTGTAGAAAAATTTAAGGTAGCAGAGAACTTTCTGCGATTTGCCCATTAGTCACCATCTAAAGAAGGCATCCATTATGGTAATTTAAACAGGAGGTATTTTAAAAAAAGACAGTTACTAACTTCAGGTTCAAAAAAAGAGCTCAACCAACAAAGCTTGAATTCCAGCTTTGTCTCCTTTGTTTACCAGGGATTACACCTGTCAAGGCTGCTTCCCCACTCTGAACTTTAGGTTATAGATGTGGGGGCCTGCATGAAACTTCTAAGCTTAACTACCAGCTTAGATCTGGTCCGCTGCCACCACTTCCGATGTGCTAATTTCCTTCCCTGGGTAGCCTTGAGAGACTCTTCACCAATTCCCTTGGTCCTTTGGGTCAGGTGTCAGCCAGGTTACCTGAGCTTCTTAACCCTTTACAGGTAAAAGGATTTTGGAGTCTCTGGCCAGGAGGGATTTTATAGTATTGTACACAGGAGGGCTGTTACCCTTCCCTTTATAGTTATGACAACACCCTATTGGGAATTCTGTGCAACACAGCAAGACATCTAGTGGCTGAGTAATCTACTGCAGGTAAATAGATCATCGCACAAAGGAAGGCAAAAGTGAATAGCATTTTATTTATATTAAGGGATCTCTCTTAAGCACATTCGCATTCTCTCAGTGAAACAAATCAGAGTTGAAGGTGCTCAGTGTAACACCAACAGACCCCAGTCATTGTTGGACAGGATTGAACCTAAGACTGCTAGATCTTAATGCATGAGTCTCTACTGCATGACCTCACTCACTATTGTGTCTCGGTGCCACTAGATGGGACAGAACACCACACCCTGGAGGTTTGTGGGTTACATCAACACATGACAGGAGGTATTCAGAACCCTCACACAATCTGTCCCTTACCTCTCAAAGAGGCATGTTGCAAAATGATTTCTGGTCCTTTCAATTTTGAGACCTTTCTTAGATTCTCTTGAGCTATCTTGAAAGAGAATGCTTAGTCATGCAGTAATGGCTATTCAATATCCCACCCTTTGCAACACTATAAAAGCCCAAGGACTTACAGCAATGATAAAACTCTGCAATAGGATTGTGGGAAGCAAATTGGTTTTAATTACCTGGGTGCTTTCTGGCTAGCTAGCAGAGCAGCCTTGTAAATGAGAATTAATTCATCCACCTTAAGCTAATGCAAACCCATCTTGGCATAAGAGTCAGACTTTATTTTCTGTGTCATCTGCAGGGAAAATAATGCCTAATTATTATTAGTACTGAGTAACGCTTATGAAAATTGCTCTACATTAATTTCACATGGCTGACTGGCTAATGGATTCACAAGGGCCTTGTAACACTCTATAAAAAGACTAATAGAAGCTAAAAACAAGGGGAATACATTACTCTAACAGCTATTAGTACACGGTGGTGTCCACTAGCATTAATACCTGTATTTATTTTGCCTCCCATTAATAATATATCAGCCGATTATAGAAGCTGTAGCCATGGTTGGATGTCAAGCAATGTTTCCTAATGCTGCAGTCTATTCAGCTGTGGAATTGTTTCCCCAAGGGACATGATGGAAGGCTTATCGCTTGTGTCATTGCTATGGAGAGGTTCCATAAAGTGCTAGTCTATAGCACACTGCATGGAAGAATCCTTTGTTTACAGGGAGCTGTTGGCTAACCCGGTAGATTGTTCCATCTCTAACAGCTACAATTCTATGCGACTTCAAGAACAATGAAGGATGTAAAGCAATGTGAGCCAGTGTTTAGAGCAGGGCCCTTGGAAACAGCAAATCAAGGTTCTAATCCCGGCTTTGATGCCGATTCACTGAGAGACCTTGGGAAAGTCACATCAACTCCCCATGCCTCCGTTTCCCTATTTGTAAAGTGGAGATGATGATACTCATCCCCTTGGCAATGCATGTTAAACTCCACAGATGAAAATGGCTATTTAGGTAGTAAGTAGTGGTGTCTTTTCTCAGTCTATAATATCACAGAGCTCACTCTTACCAACAGATATGGCTGAGTTATCTCTGGTGTTCCCTGCTCTAAGCATCAGGGAAATCTGTGGTATCTCAGACAGCTCTGCGTGGTAAGTAGAACTGATTGAAAAAAATTTCGACAGAAATTTTCCATGGGAAAACGCAGTGTTGTCAAAAAATGTTCAATAGAATTTTTTTTTTTACTGATTTGAAATAGAAATGGAGAATTTCATTTTGACTTCATTTCATTCTTTTAATTTTTTTTTTAAGTTTTGCCTTCTAATTAGTTGTAGTATCAGCTTAATACATGTAATGTTGCTATCTATAGATTATAATCTTCTACACACATATTATCGGATGTTGGCATTATCGAACTGAAATGTTTTGATAGGTTGGTTTGCTGTTTCTGACTTAATATTTCAGAATTTCCACTCCACACAATTGTTCAAGATTTTGAGTTTTCATCCTGGTTTGGGCCGAAAACAAATTTCAAATGGAAAATCCTTTTTCCGACCAGCTCTAACGCGTTAGCAACTGCTGTTTTTTTTCTCTTGGTCATTGCAGGTGAAATATTAAGATGGCCAATTAAATCACTCCACAGTGCTACCAGCACACCTGAGTTCTAGGTAGATTCAAAGTCTGCAGGAGCGGGAGAGTCAGACCCAGCGTTTTGGTTTGGACCTATCTCTACCAGGGTTGAGCGCCAAGAGCCAGATCATGTGTTCTTCACACAGGCAGAGCTGTCCCTAGGGGACAGCGAATCGGGACGACTGCTCCGGGCCCTGTGCTTTGAGGGGGCCCCATGGGCCGGCATGGTCTTTCCCGGAAGTTAGGGTACCTAAGGAACGGGATGGAAAACAATCCTGCCATTATTACCCTTCTTTGACAGGGTAACTGATTTGGTGGATAGGGAGACTGCGGGGGACATAATATACCTGGACTTTAGCAAGGCTTTTGACACAGTCCTATATTTCATTCTGATAAGTAAGCTGGAGAAATGCAGGCTTGAGAGAATACCATTAAGTGGATACATAATTGATTAAACAACTGCAAACAAAGAGTAACTATTAATGGAATAATGTTGGATTGGAGGGAGATCTCAAGTGGGGTTCCACAGGGATCTGTTCTGGGTCCAGTGTTGTTTAACATCTTTATGACTGACCTGGAGGTAGGTATAGAGAGCATACTGCTCAAGTTTGCAGGTGGCACAAGGTTTGGGGGGGAGGGGTTGCCGACACTTTGGAGGATAGAGCTACATTCAGTGGGATCTTGATAAATTGGAGAAATGAAATTCAACAAAGACAAATGTCAGGTGCTACGCTTAGGGAAGAAAAACCAAATGCACAAATACAGAATGGGGGAAAATTGGCTTGGCGGCAGCAGCACTGCAGAGAAGCTCCGGGAGTTGGGTGGATCACAACCTCAACATGAGTCAACAATGCGATGCCGTTGCAAATAAAGCAAATGCAATTTTGCGTTGCATAACAGAGACGCGGCATGCAAGCCACGGGGAGTGATAGAACTGCTCTAATCAGTGCTGGTTAGGCCTCAGCTGGAAAACCGTGTCCCATTTTGGTCACCAATGTATAGACAGGATGTAGAGAAACTGGAAAGGACCCAGAGGTGAGCGACAGAGATGATCAAAGGGATGGAATGCAAGCCATACGAGCAAAGGCTGAAGGAACTGGGGATGTTTAGTTTGGAAAAGAGGAGATTAAGGGGAATATGATAGTGGTCTTCAGATATTTGAAAGGCTGCCACAAAAAAAGATGGAAGGATGTTGTTCTCTCTTGCCCCAGAGGGCAGGACCAGAGTCAATGGGTCCAAACTCCAGCATAGCAGATTTAGATTAAATCTCAGGAAAAACTTCCTAACGGTAAGACCAGTAGGACGATGGAACAGACTGCCTGGGTGGGGGCGGGGGGAGATTGTGGAAGCTCCTTCCCTGGAGGTTTTCAAAAGGAGCCTGGATGTCCATCTGTCTGGGATGGTTTAGACACAACAAATCCTGCATCTTGGCAGAGGGTTAGACTAGATGACCCTTGCGGTCCCTTCTAACCCTATGGTTCTATGATTCTATTCATGCCATCTAGGAACCAGGTTCAATTCCGATCACCCCATCCCTGAAAGTGGATGGCAGAAACAGAGGATTCAGAGACAGGTGATGAGAATGATTTAGAGGATCGGGGAGGCATCCATTAGAAAGGAGTGGGACTGTTTAGTTTAAAAAAGAGACAATGGGGGGAGGGATAGCTCAGCGGTTTGAGCATTGGCTTGCTAAACCCAGGGTTGTGAGTTCAATCCTTGAGGGGGCCATCTGGGGCAAAAATCTGTCTGGGGATTGGTTCTGCTTTGAGCAGGGGGTTGGACTAGATGACCTTCTGAGTCCCTTCCAACCCTGATATTCTATGAATTGCAGTTCTATAAGTGACTTGATAGAGGCATACAAGATAATGAATAGTATAGAGAAGGTAAACCAGGCTCTGCTCTATATTCCTTCTCATAATATAGAAACAAGAGGACAGGCAACAAATTAAAAATGGCGACGAGAAAATACTGTTTTGCAGACTGTATAATTAGCCTATGGAACTCATCACCAGAAGATATCATTGAGACCAAGCACTTAATATGATTCCAAAAAGGATTGGACATCTCGGTGAATAACAAGAATGGCCACAATTATGTTAGCTGAAGTAATAGGTTTCTGTTAGTGATGTAAATTCTCGTGCTTCAAGGATTAACCAGCCATGAATTTCCAGGTGTTAAGAAGCCTCCCTTACAGGCAGGTGAATTGTCCACTGTGGTGTTTCTTCCACCTACCTCTGAAGCAGCTGGTCAGGGATGCTGCCAGAGATGGGGATACTGGATGGATGGACCAATGGCCTGGCCCCTTATGGCAATTCGCCTGTGGCTATCCACATCTGGTCAGCTTCATGGGCCAGTGCAGAGTGGGAGGGTAGCTTGGCCCCCATCTCCTCCCTACCCCATTCTGGGGAGCCTGTGCTCTGGGGGTTCTAGGAGAGAGCATGCGGCTGTGATTGTACTCTGTCCTTGTGCAGGGAATGTGGGGGAGAGGGGAGACCTCTTCCCTGCCCTGCACATCCACACAGGGACAGGACACAATCCAACCCTGCCTCGGGACCTGACCAGGATGAATACTGAGGGCCTCCTGTAATAGTCACTGGGCGCGCTCAGCGCTGGCAGGCTTGGGCCCTTAGCCACTTAGACAAATACTGAAACACTCCTGTTCTTTCCCTGACTGCGTACAAATGTCTTTTTCCAATTCCCCCTCCCGGATGTCTCTCTGTTCCTCTGAGCGCTAATCTGCCCCACAGACACAAAGCCAGCCCATAGCACGCTCAGTCTGTTTCTTCAACAGCAGCTTCCCATTGTACTTTCAAATAAAACAAATGAACTATGCTGATTGAATACAGCATAGAGATTTTATTTCAGCAGGAGCAAATATCAGAGCGCTTATTCCTTTCCGGCAGGAAAATGCTTCCCCTGCCCCCAACCCTCCTTAAACCCATCAGTTTGCGAGATTATTGTCATCGAATCATAAAGGACACATGTTCATATATTAAAACTAATAGGGCAGCCCTGTATTTTATTTATAATCTATGGTCAAAATGAGAGGGAGTGTTGTCTAGTGGTTAGAGCTAGAGAAATTCTATTCCCGTGTCTGCCCGCTGACTTGCCGAGTGACCTTACAGGCAAGTCATTTAGCAGCTCAGTGCCTCAGTTTACCCATCTGTAAGCATGAGAATAATCACCAGACATTCACTTCTCTTGAGATGATCATCAAGATGTACTGACCAAACAGAGAGATGCTGACTGAAGCCAAGCTGCTTCTGGGACAGAGGGCAGTAGATATTTAACAATGCATGGCAATATGAAGAATGCCAGTGTGACGGGGTGTATTGGGCCCTTTGAGGCTCCTCGCTGGAGGCTTCACAGTCCTACCACACCCCGCCCCAGAGAAGGAGCAGTGAAGTTGGGTCCTCCAGGCCTGCCTAGAAAGGCTGCAGAGAAGCAGCCAATCAGAGTGCACCAGGCTCAGTTAAAAGGAGGTGCAGGGACTACCCAGGTCAGTTGCTGGTTGGGACCAGAAGGGTGGGGGCAGACTGTGAGATTCTTCAGGTGCGGAGGCCTGGGAGAGACCTGTTCAACAGAGAACTTCAGCCTTGAGGTAAGGGTGAAATGAGGAAAGGGTGAAGTGAAAGGGACTATGTGGGCCCAGGGAATAGCAGCAGCTGCAACAACTATTAAAGGAAGCAGCACGTGGTTGCTATTTGTAGGGTCCCTGGGTTGGGATCCAGAGTAGTGGGTGGGCCCGGGTCCCCCCACCAGTCGCTGGGGAAGCGGTCAAAGCCCCACGAAGGGGATAAGACTTAGTACCAAGAGCCCGGGGAAAGGGCTAGAACAGGGGTTCTCTAGCTGGGGGTCATGACCCCTCAAGGGGTCACAAGGTGGTTATGTGGGGGTCGTGAGCTGTCAGGCAGCAGAGCTGGCACTGTCAGTCCTGCCATGCCTAGCGGGGAGGGTCGCACTCGGAGGCTTGCTGTGTGAAAGGGGTCACCAATTCAAAAAGTTTGAGAACCACTGGGCTAGAGTTTAATCAGGGTCAGTGAGCACCGCTGAGGACAAATTGTCTCCAGGGAGGAAGCTCTGGGGGCACGGCTCTAAACCAGGGCAGGGACAGACTTCAAGCTAGCCCAGGAGGGGCTGAGAACGCAGGGCCGGCTCCAGGGTTTTGGCCGCCCCAAGCAGCCAAAACCAACAAAAACAAAAAAAAGCCGCGATCGCGATCTGCGGCGGCAATTCGGCGGCAGGTCCTTCACTCCCAGGCGGAGTGAGAGACCGTCCGCCGAATTGCCGCTGAATACCTGGAACTGCCGCCCCTGTCCGGAACGGCCGCCCCAAGCACCTGCTTGAGAAGCTGGTGCCTGGAGCCGGCCCTGTGAGAACGGAGCCCAGAGACAGGGCTGCAGACGTTACCAGCGACACAGGGACAAGCTCTGTTGGACCTTGTTTGTTGGTGCATGTTGACTGTGGGTGACTTGGCCGGAGGACTGAGCCACTAACGACTCGCCTGATGAGGGAACCAACTGCCGACGGGGGGCACCATGAGCAGAGGGAGTGCAGGTTCGCACACACCCGCCAGGAGGCGCTCAGGAGAGGGGAGTGCGCACCATCACAGCCAGTCTGTAGGAACGATTGTCTTAGGAGGATGGGTTGAAATCTGGAGGTGACCCAGACATGGGACTGAGCATATTTTGGAAGAGAGGCATTCCTAGCTAACCCCGAACAAGCACATTCATAAATCCTTCCAGAGACACAATAGTAAGGAGCGTCTGTGCATTTCCCTGGGATTCTTCACTGCACAAGTGTGTTGGCTTTGCCTTCTGGCCCAGAAGTGGCTTGGCTTCCGTTAACACTTATCTCTTGGAGGCTGCCCTTATTGTAACAATTGTCATGGCCATCCTCAAGTCACACCGCTCTGATTCCAGTGTTTTGCGCTGGTGCTTTGAGCACGCCTTCATTCTGTCCTTGGAGAGGATAATACAAGTCCTGGTTGTCTAGTTGCGTTACTGCCGTGCTGTAGGGAGGCTGGCAGCACTGGCAGTAGCTCAGAAGACTCGTATCTGGACGGGGAGGCTTCCAGAATGCTAATTTGAATATGGACCCAGACCAATGATGCTTGTTGCCTATTGCCAGATTGATAGTTTTCAGTCTGATTTCTGGTATCTGCGTCATGCTTAGTTCCATCTTGGCAGAAAGGGGGAGGCCCAGTTGAGAATGAAAGGTTTGCCATAGATCAGACAACTGGCCGTTCTACTCGAATAACCTTCCTGACAGGGCTAGCTCTGGCTTTTTTGCCGCCCCAAGCAAAAAAAAAAACAACCAGGGTGCAGGGAGGCCAGAGCGGCAAACCAAAAAAAAAAAAACCAGGGTGCAAACTTTCAGTGCCACTTACTTGGCGGCTCGCGGCTGACTCCCCCGGCTGCGCTGGCGAGCCTCTGGGTGGGCAGTGGCTGCACTCTGGCTAGCGGGACTCCCTGTGCTGCAGATATGCCCCGGGCAGCGGAGTGTGCGTCCCGGCTAGCGGGGGGGGAGAGGTAGAAGGGGGGCAGCCAAGGCTTCCTTCAGCTGGGGCGCTTGCCACTCGGCCCCTCCCGCCGCGCTGCCTGCAGGTAACTTGAAAGTCGTCGGTCAGCGGGGAGGGAAGGACGCGGGCTGCCGGGCTTGCTGCAGACCTGGCACTGGCTGGGGCAGACGGAGCGCACAGCCCGCTCCCCTCCTCCACGCCGCCGCCCCCTACAGTGGCGCACTGAAAGTCGTCGGTGAAACAAAAGAAAACCAAACAAACAAAAAAACTCACCAGGGCGGCCAGAGCGGCGAACCAAAAAAAAAAAAAAAAGGTGGCCGTGCCACCCTAGGATTGGGCGGAATGCCGCCCCTTAGAATCTCCCGCCCCAAGCACGAGCTTGCTCGGCTGGTGCCTGGAGCCGGCCCTGATTCTTGAGGCTCCAAAAATGCTCAATATGTCTTTTATAGTTGGTTGTGCAATGATACATCTCGGGATAAACCGCTCCTGCAAGTGCCCACCTTGCAACCAAAAGCATGAAATGTAATGTGCATTAATTAGAACTCCTTGGAAAACAAAATGGGCCTCCCAGGAGAAATTCCACAATTGCAACATTCGTTTTTGGGCTGAATTGGGGAGAAATGATTAAATAGCCACACTTTTTATTAAATTTAAAAGTTCCTGAAAAATTTGGCTTCAGAAATGTCTAAATGTTACATTACGATTTTCTTGATGGACAATTTCACCAAATGGAGTTTTCAAAAGCAGAATATTTTGATTTTGACAAAACCCCCTTGTACGATGGGGAAATGTTTCATTTGAAATTTTTCAGTGAGCCCTAATACCACTAATTTGCACAGAGCCTTGTAGCTGACAATTGCAAACCAGTTTGTAACCATTATAAAGTATTATTAATTTGTATTAATATGGCGCTTAAGAGCCCTAGTCACAGACCAGGATCCCATTGTGCTAGGCTCTTACAAACAGAACAAAAACCAGTCCCTGTCCCAAGGAACTTACAATCTAAGTATGAAACATGAGCCAGCAGACTGATACACACAGACCGAGAGGGGAATACAAGTAGACAATGAGAGGGTATTGGCTGGCATGATCGGCAATGGTCTCTGCACACCAGCAGCCAAACTGTTGTCAAATTTTGTGGCGGCATCACGTCAAAGTAGAGTCTTAAACAGAGATTAGCCGCAGGATAATGTGTCCGTTATGAAGGGCAGCGCGGTAAATTTTTAAAAAATTAATGGAGATATCCTATCTCCTAGAACTGGAAGGGACCCTGAAAGGTCATCGAGTCCAGCCCCCCTGCCTTCACTAGCAGGACCAAGTACTGATTTTGCCCCAGATCCCTAAGTGGCCCCCTCAAGGATTGAATTCACAACCCTGGGTTTAGCAGGATGCTCAAACCACTGAGCTATCCCTCCCCCTAGAAAACACATCCCTCCCCCTAAACAGCACAGCCCTCCCCCTAGAAAGGTAGAAAGCACAAAGGTGCTTTGTCTGAAAATGTTTGTATTTGTTACGAAGTAAGTCTCAAAACACCGCTGTGAAGAAAGCATTAGCATTTTTCAGTTGAAACATGCAGAGCTTAAGTGACTTGCCTAAGGCCTTTCAGTAAATCTGTAGCAGAGTCAAGGAGCGAACCTAAAAGGTCCTTAATCAACATTCTGGCCAGTATCCTCTAGGCCATGCTTCTCCATTACTCTAACACTGGTATACATTACTACCAATGTTATTACGGTTTGCACAATTATTCAGCCCATGTCATTTTGCTTGACAGCATCCTGCATGAGGGAATTCCTCAGGTTGAATATTTCATTTTCTTTGTTTTAACGGTACCAGCCATTAATGTGACTAAGTGAAGCACTGTTCCTTGGGAGAGGGCTGTGTTTACTGGCATCTTCTGCTCTTGCAATTGCTCTTTCTCTTTGCCGTGTGACGCATTTGTTTCAAGAGCTCTTCAGCACGCTGTGACTTTGACTGCTAAGTGATTTAGCAGGTGGTAGTTGCAGTGGAGCGTATTGCATTTGGCATCTCTGGTAGAGTCTGAACTTCAGGATGCAACGTAAAAATCATGTTGTCTCTCTCAAGGATTAAAAATTGGTGCTGTTTCTGAGAATTCTCTGTGGACATTAGGCACAACTTAAGCAAAAGCAAGCCAGCGCCGATGTCTCTAAGGTGGGGCACAACGTGGGCAGAGGAGCAGACGGTTTTGTGTCAGGGAACGACATCAGCTCAGAAGGTCTGAGTTCAATTTCTGTCTCTGCCACTGATTACCAGTGTGATCTTAGGCAAATCTCTTACAGGTAGATTGTCAATCTCTTACTCCCACTGGTGAGCAGTTCCTCACACGAGCACTCCCACTGGAGTCTATGGGACAGCTTACATGAGTAAATCCTTATCAGTAGGATGGGTGTCGCGGGGGTGTGTCAGAATCTGGCACTTAGCCTCTTTGTGCTTCAATTCTCAATCTGTTAAATGGTGATAATACTTCCCTGTCTCCTGTGTTTTGTCTATCTTGTTTGTGTTTGTACAGCACCTAACACAATAGGCTCTTGATCTTGACTGGGACATCCAGGGGCTACCCTTATGGATCTGAATGGCACCCCCATTCCATCCTTCACTCCTGCTCCCATATGGGCTAGGAGGCAGCTGCACATTGTGGTGGTTAGAACAGAGGACTGTAAACTCTTAGCTGGCGGACTAGAACCACACAGATCAGCTGGGAAGAGGAAAGAGGAAACCAGAAAGAGGCTGGCTGGGGAGTAACTTTAGAGAGGGAGGCTGCTTGTTACACTCTGGCTAGCTGCAGGTCTCCTGGGAAGGCTCCAAATGTTAAAGCAGTCTAAAGAAAGCTGCTGGAGAGGTAGGACTGATAGACTGGGACCCGGACTGAAAGGGAGTTCTTGTATGCAAGGCTTCTAATGGAAGCCTTGGCTAACAGTGCCATGGTGGGCGCCCTGAGGTCTTGGCCTATGTGTTCTTTGCTTTCCTTGGTTCACTAATAAATTGCCTTAGTTTTGGAGTTGATGGCTTGTGACCTCATTCAGAACTAGCACTGTCTGGAGCAGCAGCATCCGCTCTGACTGTCGGAGGTTCAAAAAACAGTGCAGTAGCTGGGGTGGCATAAGGGGCTGGCAGAAAGGCTGAGGAAGTTGTGGCTTCAAGGAAAGGAGGTGTGGCCAGTGAACATAAGAATGGCCAAACTAGGTCAGACCAATGGTCCATCTAGTCCAGTATCCTGTCTTCAGAGGGAATGAACAGAACAGGCAATCATCTAGTGATCCGTCCCCTGTCGTCCACTCCCAGCTTCTGGCAAACAGAGGCTAGGGACAATAAGAGCATGGGGTGCATCCCTGCCCATCCTGGCTAATAGCCATTGATGGACCTATCCTCCATGAACTTATCTAGTTCTTTTTTGAACCCTTTTATAGTCTTGGCCTTCACAGCATCCTCTGGCAAGGAGTTCCACAGGTTGACTGTGTTGTGTGAAGAAATACTTCCTAATGTTTGTTTATTTTAAACCTGCTTCCTATAAATTTCATTTGGTGACCCCTAGTTCTTGTATTATGAGAAGGAGTAAAAAACACTTCCTTTATTTACTTTCTCCACACCAGTCATGATTTTATAGACCTTGATCATATCCCCCCTTACTCGTCTCTTTTCCAAGCTGAAAAGTCCCAGTCTTATTAATCTCTCCTCATACGGAAACCGTTCCATACCCCTAATCATTTTTGTTGCCCTTTTCTGTACCTTTCCAATTCCAATACATCTTTTTTGAGATGGGGCGACCACATCTGCACACAGCATTCAAGATGTGGACGTACCATGGATTTATATAGAGGCAATATGATATTTTCTGTCTCATTATCTATCCCTTTCCTAATGATTCCCAACATTCTGTTCGCTTTTTCAACTGCCATTGCACATTGAGTGGATGTTTTCGGAGAACTATCCATAACAACTCCAAGATCTCTTTCTTGAGCTAATTTAGACCCCATCATTTTATATGTATAGTTGGGATTATTCTTTCTAATGTGCATTACTTTGCATTTACCAATGTAGCCACTGCAGTAGTGGTAAAACCTAGATTTGGCTCCATTTGCATAATGGGACATGCAGAATTGCAAAGCACTTATATACACGGCTGAGTAACGTAAGCCAATGTGTGTTCTATCACCCCTGTGCCTGATCCACAAAGGATGTGACTCTGTTACAGCCCCCACCTACAGAACACAGCTCTCCAGCTCAAGCTGTGGAGACGCCTGCTGTCCGCTCTGACGCTGGCTGAGATGGTGGCTATCACACTCGCCCGCCTGGTGCAACGCCAGGTCCCGCCCGAATTCCACAGCTACGTCAGCCCGTGTCAGAGATGTAACTGGCGCATCGCTAGCAGCCTCCAACCAGCCTGGTGCACCCACTCGGGAGACGAATTCGTCTAAGGGCTTTGCAAAGTGACTTAAGATGCTCATGTGTGTTGTTTGTTGGTTGTTTGTTTGTTTTTTTTAAAAGGCGTAACAGGTCCCTGCTGAAGAGTTCTGCCTCCCAGGCTTTCAAATACCTCCCACGCTTGGAATCAGGCCCCAGAATGTGAAAGCCACCACTACGCCATTATATTAATAACCCAATAGATAGAGCCACTTAATTGTTCTTTAAGACAGGCAACTCTCTTGCCTCTTTGCTACATGATCGGAGACCCTCTGATGACTTGGCCAGCCTCCACAGTGGAGGTTACAGTTGCCAGTGAGTCCAAAGGCACCTGCTAATTTCAGCCTGGGCGAGCCCCTATGGCCTTGCATGGCTAGATGGCATCCTTTTCCCAAAACGATTCTCCCAGGTTTGCTAAAGGACAGAAGAATCCCCTTTTGATAGCATCACGGTTCTCCGCATTAGAAAGAACAAGGGCAGGAGTTAAAGTAAGGGGGAGTATGTGGGGAGGGGACATAGCATCTCCTCCTGTTTAAAGCAGAGGGAGAG
>NW_020664579.1:3266196-3298541 GCF_002925995.2 Terrapene triunguis
GGCACGCCCCCCCCCCGGGGCAACTCCCCCCGGCCCGGGGAGTCGTACGGCAGCTCCCCACCCCAGTTCACCTCTGTTCCGCCTTCTCCCCGAGCACACCATCAATGCTCCACTTCTCCCGCCTCCCAGGCTTGCGGCGCCAATCAGCTGTTTGGCGCCGCAAGCCTGGGAGGGAGAGAAGCAGAGCAGGGCGGCATGCTCAGGGGAGAAGGCGGAGCAGAGCTGAACTGGGGCGGGGAGTTCCCCTGCGTGCCGCTCCCCCCTCTTACTTGCTGCAGGTGGCCCTCCCTGCGCCCCCCTGCCCCAGCTCCCTCCGCCTAAATGCCGACAACGACCGGGGCGGCCGAAGATCTGGCCGCCGCGGTCACCGCTGAAGGACCCGAAATGCCGCCCCCCCCCAAATGCTAGTGCCCTAGGCAACCGCCTAGGTCACCTAATGGGTTGCACCGGCCCTGTGTGTCCAGTTCTGGGTGCCACATTTCAGAAAAGATGGGGACAAATTGGAGAAAGTCCAGAGAAGAGCAACAAAAATGATTAAAGGTCTAGAAAACAGGACCTATGAGGGAAGATGGGGTTTTAGTCTGGAAAAGAGAAGACTGGGGGGGACATGATAACAGTTTTCAAGTACATAAAAGGTTGTTACAAAGAGGAGTGAGAAAAATTGTTCTTCTTAACCTCTGAGGATAGAACAAGAAGCAATGGGCTTCAATTGCAGCAAGGGAGGTTTAGGTTGGACATTAGGAAAAACTTCCTGTCAGGTGGTTAAGCACTGGAATAAATTGCCTAGGGAGGTTGATGGAGATTCCACATCGGTGATTTTTAAGAACAGGTTGGACAAACACCTGTCAGGGATGGTCTAGATAATACTCACTCTTGCCATGAGTGCAGGGGACTGGACTAGATGACCTCTCAAGGTCCCTTCCAGTCCTATGATTCTATGAAGATGCATGCTAGCACAATAGCCTCTCTCTCTCTCTCTCTCTCCCACACACAGTATGACTGTGTATTTGAATTCAAGATGAATCATGGCTCCCAAAACTTATATGGCCTGATGCCTCATAATGGCTCTATCAGTGAGTATCGTGTACCAAAAAGACAGTCTTCCTCCAGGCCAAAGGGTTTCAGTGGGCTTGATCCCATAAGCCCTCTGCACAGAGAACTCACACAGAAGCCAAAAAAAGTCCCCCTCCCCTCCCAATGCCATGCTTGCGATTTGGTCCAATGTTTACCTGTGAAGTTTTATTTGCCTAATGCCACCACTCTCTGCTCAAGGGGCACATCCCATATAGTGTTGCCAACTGTGTAATCACACAAACCCAAACACCCTTTCCCCATCCCTTCTCCGAGGCCCTGCCCCTGCCCTGCTCCTTCTCCGAGGCCCTGCCCTGCTCACTCCATCCCCGCTCCTTCTGTCACTCACTCTCCCCCACCCTCTCGCTTTCACCGAGCTGGGGCAGGGAGTCAGAGTGTGGGAGGGGGGTGCGGACTCTGGGCTGGGGCCGAGGGGTTCGGAGTGTGGGAGGGGGCTCCGGGCTGAGCCTGGGGCACGCGGTTGGGGTGCAGGAGGGGTGCAGGGTGCAAGCTGTGGGAGGGAGTTTGAGTGCTGGAGGGGGCTCAGGGCTGGGGCAGGGGGTTGGGGTACAGGAGAGGGTGAAGGGTGCGGGCTCTGGGAGTCAGTTTGGGTGCTGGAGGGGGCTCTGTGATGGGGTAGGGGGTTGGGGTGCAGAAGGGGGTGCTGGCTCTGGCTGGGAGGTGCTTACTTCAGGCGGCTCCCGGGCGGTGGTGCAGCAGGGCTAAGGCAGGCTCCCTGCCTGCCCTGGCCCCGCACCGCTCCCGGAAGTGGCCAGCATGTCTCTGCGGCCCCTGCAGGGGGTGGCAGGGATCTCCACGTGCTGCCAGTGCCGCAAGCACTGCCCTTGCAGCTCCCATTGGCCGCAGTTCCCGGCCAATAGGAGCTGCGGAGTTGGCGCTCAGGGTGGGGGCAGCATGCGGAGACCCCCTACTTCCTCCCAGGGGCTGCAGAGCTGTGCCGGCCGCTTCCGGGAGCGGTGCAGGGCCAAGGCAGGTAGAGAGCCTGCCTTAGCCCCACTGCGCCGCTGGACTTTTAGCGGCCTAAAATCTCCTGGTTTGGCTTCAGTAGCCTGTAGGAGATAGGGCCTGATTCCGGCAGACTCCCAGCGAAACCTGGAGGGTTGGCAACCCTAAGTCCCATACCCACATGTTCCAATGGAAATATCGGCTGGTACCTCTCCTGACAATGGTGCACTACTGTTGATGATGATGCATTGTTCCTCCCAGTTAAGGTTATGCTTTCCTATTGTGTGATACTGAAAGGAACACAGGCACTGCCAGACTGGATCTGACGCTTGTTCCATCCTGTCTCTGACAGTGGCCAGCACCTGCTGCTTCAGAGGAAGCCATAAGAAACCACACGCACTAACAGAAAGGGGGGGAAAAAACAGGCTGCTCTTCTCATGCTAGTTTTAAAGGTCTCTGATGGGCGTCTATAGCCGATAAACAGTCCTTCGCCCCAAGCTGTTGATGAACTTAGTCTCTACAACAAATTCCCCCTGCCAAAAAGAGATCCCCCTTTCGTGCCCCCTCTCCCCTCCAAGTTTCCCCAAAGAATAATAGTTGAGAGGAAGAAACAGAACTTCAGATGCAGCCAACTTGACGGAGCAGCCCTGAGGAGCTAAGAATAGCGCCTGTGTATCACCATGACGACATCTCCTTAGCAGGAACATTGACTTTAATCACACATTACATGAGCGCAGGCCGGCTCTGTTGCTATATAAAGAGCACTTTTGGCAAAGGCAAATGATGGCTCATGCACTGTGCATCAGGAAGCCAAAGGGCTACACGTACCCACCGGAGCCCACCCTTTTGCTGCATGGAGTTGGAAGGAACACAAGTTTTCAAAGCAGGCGTTCTTACTGGCCCCACCGGCGCAGGGCTCCTAGATGCTGCTACACCTGCCATGCCTCAGTAGTACCTCGCAAATAATAGACGGCGCAGTCGGACCCAACTGCAAGACCCCCTGCAATGCCCAGTCAATGAGATGAGTGTGGATGAATGGGGTGTGGATGATCTACCAGTCTACTCCAGCTAACTTTGTTCCCTTCACCCTTGCGGTGAGCACAGCACAGAGGTTTTGCAGACCTCACACACAATCCACTGCAACTCCGTTAGGTCTCCCTTTCTCCTCTGCAGCTGGTCTCTTGCAGGACGAGGCCGTCCATGTCCAAGGGCAAGAATTTGCCTGTGAGCCCATTGCTTGTGCTTCAACAGCTTTTGCTCCTGCGTTACCTGCACAGCACTGTTCCCACCTAGAACATAAGAGCGGCCGTACTGGGTCAGACCAAAGGTCCATCTAGCCCAGTATCCTGTCTTCCGACAGTGGCCAATGCCAGGTGCCCCAGAGGGAAAGAACGGAACAGATAATCAAGTGATCCATCCCCTGTCGCCCATTCCCAGCTTCTTGCAAACCAAGGCTAGGGACACCATCCGTGCCCTTGCTGGCTAGTAGCCATTGATGGTCCTATCCTCCATGAACTTATCTAGTTCACCTGTCTCATACTGGGATGAACCAAACACTCCTGGTCATGTTGAGGGTTACAGACCATAAAAACTGGTTTAGTGGCAAGAACAATCTTTTATGTTTCACCTGTCAAGTGTTTATACTTCATCGGTATTTTCTCAGTCAGACGTTAATGGCAGTAGTGTTGCGTGTGTTCCTCATTTTGTTAGAAACATACCAGCCTGACAGTCCAGTTGGGTAACTAGAGAAACTAGTGTACTCTGGAGAAGTTCAGCCCCAGGATATTAAAGGACCAGTAAGTGGAACTGAGAAACCTTTCAGACCTGCAGCTGTAGGTCAGTGGATGGGGCAGAGAGGGCTGTCACTGTGGCTATTATCACATGCAGCTGAAGATTGTGCAGGCAGCTTCCATCGGTCGAGTGAAAGTCAGCTCCGTACATTTTGATGTTACTGTAGGTGTGTGGAAACCTCTAAACACTCATCGTAGCTGCTCAAGCAACTCCAGGGAGTTGGATCAGCAGCAAGGTGGTGTTTAGAATGATCAGCTGGCAAGAAGTTTCTGCAAGGGGCAATTTGCTACCTCATGCTGCAGCAGCAATTCCCTAAGTGACCTTCTGGCAGAACACTAGGTCTGATTCTCTTTTCACTTATACTGGTGTGAACCTGGAGTACCTCCACTGAAGTCAATGGGGTCACACCACTATAAAACCCTTGCCAATGAGAGCAGAATCAGGTTTGTTCTTCTGATAACTGGTGCGGCAGATGCTCCGCTTTGGGCCTTTCTATAAATGTTAAATATGTAGGAGCTTTGCTTTACTAGTAATTCTGGCATGGGACTCTGGAGATCTAGATTCTCTTCCTGCCTCTGGCACAGAGGTCCTGGGGCAAGTAACTAAGGGCTTGTCTACACTTTCAGTGCTGCACCCGTGCTGCTGTGCTGCTGTAGCACTTAGTGAAGATGCCACCAAGCCAACAGGAGAGCTGCCTCCATCAGTGTAGGTACTGCATCTCTCCAAGAGGTTATGTTAATGGTAGAAGCCCTCCTGTTGACCTAGAGCTGTCCACACTGGGGGTTAGATCAGTATAACTAGGTCTTTCAGGAAGGTGAATTTTCCACCCCTCTGAGTGACAGTTATACCGACTTAAATTGGGACTATAGACCAAGCTTTAAGGCCTTAGTCCAGCAAAGCACTTAAACATGTATCGCTTTAAACACAAGTACTTGCTAATGAGACCCCTCGTATGCTCAAAGTTATCCATATCCTTAAGTACTATCCTGGATGGGCCTTGAGCTCTCTCTGCTTCACTTTCCAGTCTGTAAAATGGGGATAACAAGTCTGCTTTATTTGTGGACAGGTCTACACTCAAAATGCTGCACCGATGCGGCTGCGCCTCTGTAATGCTTCAGTGAAGATGCTACCTATGCCAATGTGAGAGCTTCTCCCGTTGGTGTAGTTAATCCACCTCCATGAGGGGTGGTAGCTAGGTTGAGGGGAGAAGCCCTCCCATCAACAGAGCACTGTCTACACCAGCGCTTAGGTTGGTATAACTCTGTCACTCAGGCGTGTGGACTTTTCACTCCTCTGAGCAATGTAAGTTTTACCAATGTAAGTTTATAGTGTAGACCTGACCTTAGAGTCCTGCTGTGAAGATAAACCCCATCAATGTTTATCTGGCACTCATGCTAGAGTGTTGTGGCATAGAAAAGCCTAGACAATACAGGAGAGACAGTGAAACTGAAAAAAGGCTAATAATGGTGTGTAAGCCCCAGAGCGACAAGGCCTAGAGGGATAGACCTCTTTACTTCCCCCCCTGTGGAAGAAAGGGGAAAAGCTAGCTCTGGCAGGCTTAATTTACATATTGTAATTTCACCCCAGCACACTCCTGCTCAGTGCTTTATGTGTATTTTTGGAAATTATAGGACATGGTGCATATTAACATAAGAGGGCAGGGGACTGGACTAGAAGACCTCTCAAGGTCCCTTCCAGTCCTACAATTCTATGTACTTAATGGGGGAGAACTATGAAAGGTAGAGCCTGGCAAAAAGTGGGTCACCCTGTTCTAAAAGATAGTGAGTGGCCCAAACTCAAGGAAACAGAGACAATGGAAGGATTCAATCTGGGAGACAAGGTTCAGAGATTCAGGTTCTGTGTTGGGTTCTGCTAGGAACTGGGTTTTTTATCCAGAGCTTTAGAACCCTGTGAGATGTTCTTTTGCCACACTAGCAGTGGCATAGACTTGACTCTGCAAGACTGCCCTAGTGGAGTGGGATCTTCTGCTGCTGGACTCTAGACTAAAGCACCCAGGTTGGGAGAGCTGCCTCCCACCATCCACTTGACCACCACTAGATCTATTCAGGGTTATGAGTGAGTTGTAGGTGGGATGGAGTTTGTATAGTGGGCCTTACCCATAGGCAGCAAATTATATGGGCCCGTGGTGCCCTTTCTCCACCGATATGCAGGAATGTGGGCCCGGCTCCACCAATGTTTAGGCTTATATTTAATCAGAGCCATCCCGTTCATAGGATGGACCAGGGCAAGCACCCTGGGTCCTGCGCTTTGGGGGGTCCCACGCTTCAGGGGGATGTGGGATCCAGGGTAGCCTGGGGGGCCATACCCTGCCTCTTCCCACCCCTGTTCTGCCCCTATTCCACCCCTTCCCCCAAGCCCCTGCCCCGCCTCTTTCTGGCTTCTGCTCCCTCCCCCGAGCGACGCCGGTGGGGCGGAGCGGAGCAGGGCAGGCTGGGGCAGGGTGACCCGGGTTGCTTGCTGCTGCCAGTGCCAGGCCCCCCACTAACCCTCCAGGCCGCCCTGGACCCTGCATCCCCCTGAAGTGCAGGGCCTCCAAAGCGCGGGGCCCGGGGCAGTTGCCCCGGTCAGTCCTATGAACGGGACGGCTCTGCTTGGACCCATTCTGGGCACCACCAAAAATTATACAAACCTGGTGCCCAAGGCCCTACCCGTGTACCCTAGTTGGGTTTTGCTGATTTTTATTGTTCTGTAAATATCCACTTGCTGTGTTTTCCCCAAATAAAGGGCTTAGGTGACTTCACATTCCAGGGGATTCCTGAGCTGGAAAGGTAACTGGGGGAGGTTGCACTGTAGTTTCCTGGTGCCAGATCTGGGAGCGCAGTTCTGGGAGGAGACTTAAGGCAAGCCATGTTTCATTCCATTTAGAAGAGGTCCCCTAGATTTACTTAACCTGGCTTCTATTGCTGCCATCTATATCTGGCAGAAGGGTTACAGGTGCAAATAACTTGGTTGCTGCAGCAGCGAGCAGCATCACTTACTATATAGGGATGTATCAAGTACCTCTTGTGGCATCCTTTATACCACTTGAAAGCTCAGATACTCTGCTCTCGGGTGGTATCAGCCATTCACTCTTTGCTTTGGTGGATCAGTCATCAGACATTTAATCTGTCATTTGGTCCCTCAGGTGTTTTCTGTTAGCTCTGACCCAGAGCTCATTCTAGCAGCTCTCAGACCAGAGAAGCTTTGCTAAGCGCCTTGCTAAAAAGCGTTTGTAACCTTTTTTTTTTAACAGCAAGTAACTCACAAATGCTACTGCACGGAGCGATTTCTTTTTCTTTCTAGACAACTGCGATAGCCACGTGTGAACATCATGACGGCCCTGCTAATTTTCTACCAGTTTGGGGAGCTATTGATTTTTAGCCATGTATTATGGGTGCTGAACACTTGAAAATCTGCTGCCAAAGCGCTCTTGAAAATCTGCTCTCAGAGCAGATGGATGATCGAACTTCAAATTGCAAATTTTTTAAAAAAATGAAGAAAAGCCATTTCATCCCTTGGAACGAGTAACTTCAAATTGTATATCAGAAGAAGCTTTCTAATAAGGAGAGCTATTAGACTGTCAACACTAGAAACTCCATCACCTGAGATTTTTAAAATTACGCTGGATAAAGCATTAGCGAATATACTGTGCTGGCTGGTACATGGACTAAATGTCCTATCTACCATTCCTGCTCTAGTGTCCTTATGATATGTGATGAGAATGACATGCAGTAGCTTTTGATGCACTGGTTACATTGCTAGATACATTCCAGCCAGAGATTTTTATGAACAATATGAACTGAAAACGTGGCATGTGTCCACATTAGTGCTTCCTGAAATTTTGTTTTGTTAGTGGCCTTTAGTACGACATACCATGCAAAGGATTCCTTTTGTATCTCGTGATCTACGGGATGTGATGATTCCATCTCCGTTAAGAGCACAAGTCCCCATCTCAATGAGGCTGAAATGTTCAGAAGGGCTCAGCAATCACAACTGAATCCAGATATTCAACAGTGCTAGGGCAGAAGAGATTTTTAAGGGCAGAAGGGACCATTATGATCATCCCGTTTGATCTTGTGCATAGTACAGGCCATAGATGCCACGCAGGCCCATTGGCTGCTGAGCTGTCTTGAGAATCTGGTCATCGCATGCCGCAATAGGAGATGTGGGGTGCACAACACTTTACGTCTGGCCCTCATTTAGGTGTCTAAATGGGAGCTGAATTCTTTTCAAACTCTAGCCCCCAGTTGTAGGTTTTGAACCCTTAAAAATGTGACCGGAGATTAATACAATTCTAGCGCTCATTTCTTTTCAAACTGAAAGCATTTTAAAATATCTCGCTTCTCTGTCTGGAAAACGGAAACAGACTTGTCAGTTTCTCTCACCGGTTCTTATTTGCTAGTTCCACACTACAACATTCCGGCTAGTCTCATTGCCAGGAATGTTTATTTTGTCTTTTGAAAAAATATGTCTATTTGGTAATTTCAAATAAATGTTTTTATTGGCCTTACATCTTGTAAACGCTTATTTTTTTAATCCATAAATATAGGGCAAACCACCTGACAGTGACCCTTTTAATTAATGGCTGTAATTGAGGAATATGAACTCTAGATGGCAGAGTTTCCTTCTTTTGTGCTTTATTGTCTCTAGCTGCTCACTTCCAGTCAACATAACTAAGCTTATTGCAAGAGAATGTTTGATATAATAGATATCTTTTTTTTTATATCTATGGCGTCTGAGAGTCGGTGGCTCAGCAGCTTGCTATTGGGGTTAGAGGTCTTTTCTCCTTTAATTCACCAGATCTAAGCTAGCGAGTGATGGTTTAGTGCACACATCTCAAGTGTCCTTTATATGAGGGCCAAAGTACCCTGCATTCCACCTACAGTTGGTGACCCCCTCACTTTCATTATGGAAAATTACAGACCAGTGCAGAACCTTGAAACCAAGGTTATAGCAGAAATTGCTTCCCCCATTTAGATTGTAAATTCTTACGGGCAGGGACTGTCCCTGTCTCTGTTTGTACAGGGCTTAGTGCCATGGGGCAGGTTGAGGAGAGCGGTTTGGAGGCCTTTGTGAAATGAGTTCAGAGGTTGGCTCCATTTCCCCCGTGGGCGAGTGTCTACATCACCGCTAGCACCAGCAGTGGCCTTGTCAGCAGAGATTGGTGGGGTGAATGGGCCATTCCGAATGAAATATCTACCTGGGCTTTTCCATGGCCTCCAAGGTATCCGAGCATCCCCCAGAGGTATAGGGTTCTTTTTCTCTGGGCAGCCGGGGATTTCATTTTTGGCCTGGTTTTATGCATTTTTCCCCCCCACACACACACCTTTCTGGATTTATTTTACCTCTAACGTGGTGTTCCTGAGACTGTCAAAGAGGTGGGTTTCCACTTTGCTGTGGAGGTGCTGAGGTTTGTGTCATCCCGTGGCCTCCCAGGAGCGAGTCCCAGGTTTGTCAGCTGGCTTCTGAGAAAGCTCTACCTCCTGCACAGGGGAGTTTGACTCTGGAGGCTGACAGTGGAACAGAGCTATGGTGGTTCTTCTGGGAACCTGCTGGGCCAATCCCATGTATGATGAGGAAGCTGAGAACCAAAACCTTGAATGTGACCCAGTATTCTAGGCAGAGCCAGAGCAGATGTGCTGCTGCTGTGATCTGAACCAGCTGTAGCTTTATTTATTTATTATTAAGGTTGGCAATTTCATTCCTACATTTGCAGGAATAGAGTCCTAGATGTTAAGGCCTGAAGGGCTCATGATAGTTGTCTAGTCTGAGCACCTGCACGGCACAGGTGAGGGGATTCCACCCAGCAAGTCCTGCAGGGAGGGAATTATACTTCCTCTCTCCTTAAGCAAACACAGTCAAGCTCAATAATGTGCAGTAATAAGAGCCAGAGGTCACAAATGATCACCACAGCCAAGTCCAAATCCACCAAGATAGGGCACAGTCATCTTGTGAACTGCAGGTGGAAGGACGGGCCAGTGGTTAGGACACTAGCCTGTGAGAGGCTATGTTCAAGTCCCTTCTCTGCCACAACCTTCCTGTGTGACCTTGGGCAAGTCACTTAGCTGTTCTGTGCCTCGGTTTCCCATCTATAAAGTGGGGATAACAGCACTGCCCTGCCTCCCGGCAGCATGGTGAGGGTAAATACATTAAAGATTGTGAAGTACTTTGAGATCTAGTGATGAAAAGGTCTATGTAACACACCTGTATGATTATTATTACAGAGCCCCCCACTCCAAGGGAGCCCTGACTGGCGGGATTTGCTCAGACAGGAGAATCCAGCCTCACAGAACAGGCAGGAAATCCCGCTCCTGCTTCCTGCTGCGAGTTCTCCTGCAATGGGAGAAGGAACTGCAGTTGCATGGGCTGCTGAGAGCACACATGTGGTAGTGACAGCTGCCACTGAAGGGTGCCAGCAGGCCAGGCGTCCAAGCTCTGGGCTGTGGCCTGGGCCCAGGGAGCAGCCTGAGCATGAGGCCCCAATGAGCCTGCACCACAGTGACTGTAAGGATCAGACAGAAGGAGGCCCCATCTCCGTGACTGAGGGTCTGCTTGGCGCTGATGGACGTGACTGTTGCTGATCACAGTGGTGGGGTGATTTCTGGGTGAATTCCTGCCTACCCAAGGGCAACAAGGAGGGGTCTCCATCCCAAGGCAAGGGGTGGGAGTTTGGAACTATCTATCACCAAGGGGAGCCCCCACCACATGTCTCCTTTGGCTTCAACCTGCTGCTCTTGATCCAGTCGCTGACCTCAGCTGGGAGATGGTGTTTGCATCTGATGGGCAGGTGCCGTGGAGCTGAGTGTCACCACCATGTCTTCTCACAATCTCCCCTGGTGGCTCCGTATGGAGACTGTAGCCGTCTTGGCGGGAGGATGAATCTCTGTGGGACTCTACGGGCAGGAGCTCTGGAAGAGGAGAAGCAGGTGCTCGTCTTGCTGGGTTGGGTCTGACAGCAACAGCTGAACCCATCTCAGAGGTGTCCACCTAGCGCCTGCCCCATCTCTGAGGAGGGATGGCAGGAGTCCATGGTCAGCTGTGTCAGATCCAGGGTAGAGCTCCAATCATGAGCATGGATGTGCGGCCCTTGTCCGGGGCCACGAGGAGATCCCCCATCGGAGCCAAGAGCATTACTGCTGTTCCCATCTTGGCCTGAAGCCTGACTGAAAGGGGGCCAGGATACTGGCACCACCTTGGGGGAGCTGGACGTGACCTGGGAGCGATTCTCAGCTGCCTTGCTCAGGAATGGGAGGATGAATACTAGGTGGTTGGAGATCGGTTGTGGTGAGCGATGGTATCTTCCCATCTCTACAGCTACAGCCTCTGAGAGAACTGGGGATAGAAGGGCGACGTGTCCCTCTCTCTCCCAGCTCTGTACTACCCTGCTCCCCTCAACATGCCTGATATTTTGTGCATTCTCACATGGTCCAACTCCCATTGTTGGTTGCAGCTTGGTAGCCTGGTTCAGGTTAGTAGGGAAGCTTGCTGTCTCTGCCTAGAGGCCCTCAGTCTCCGCAGGTGTCGGGCTGGCATGTTTAATCGGCACTAAAGTTATACAAAACTTTTTTTCCAATCCAAGACTATTCCTCATTATACAGAGAACAGTTCAAACAATCAATATGAAACCAAGAGTAAGTGAAAAGATACTTCATCAAATGGTATTTGGAACACAACAGCTCTGAATTTGACTGATAACCACCAATCAGTTACTTAAGTATCAACCTTCAGACAGTTAGCAACATTACAGGACTAAACAGCCTAATTCTGTGTTAGCTTGGTTAAATTAACAATTACACAGACAGGAAGCATGGTCTTATGGCCGAGGCACTAGACTGGGCCTCTGAAAATTTGGGTTTAATTTCCAGTGATTCTGTGCTGTGGGCAAGTCACTTAACAGCCTAGTGCCTCAGTTTCCCCATTTGTAAAATGGGGAGAATGGTACTTCCCTACTTCACAGTTGTGATGAGAGGAGAAAGCCATGAATACCTGGGAGCAACTCCCAGTAAGGGGATGGCAGCAATACAAGTGGATGTTGTGTTTTATTGCAAGCATAATGCTAGAAAAGAGCCAAGAGTGGCCTCTTCAAGCCACCCCCTCTGAACTGGGAAAGGAGGAGTCAGGCAAAGCCAAACCGGGTCCGTGGGCCAAACAGTTCCTGCTCCAACTGAAAGCCATTCCAATGGCACCAATGTTTCTGGTTAGGAAAAACTCCATCATCGAGTGAAAGGTGCATGAGACTGTGAGGAAGGCTGCTGGAGTAAGAGTAGGGTGACCAGATGTCCCGTTTTTAAAGGGACAGTCCCTTATTTAAGCCCTCCTGCAGGTGTCCTGACTTTTCTTCAAAACGGGCAAATACTGTCGTCCCATATTTTCTGTCTTTCCCCCCATCAGTACTGGCCAGATCCCTGCTCGCCAGCCACCCGCCCACCAGGAGTGAGTGTGTGTGTGTGTGGGGGGGGTTCCAGTGGCCAACGATGGGGATGGGTGCGTAAGGCTGGTGGTGGGGTGAAGATGCAGCACAGGAGGCCGGCTGCACAACCCCCCCTGCGTGCCGGCTCTTGGCCAGCAGGGCCCTGCCCCGTTTCTGGCCAGCACTGGCTGTGTGCTGCAGTGGCCGGTGAGTGCGGATAGGCGCCAGGCGGCAGCCGGTTACATGTTGCCTTTGCTGCTCACCCAGCAGCCCTTTGTGTGTTCCCCCTCCCCCGTCCTCTCCCTGCTTTGTCTCCCCCCAGCCTCACTGCTCCTCCATACCCCCCCTGCTCCCAGCGCTGTGCGGAGAACTAGCCCCTGGTCAGAGCGCTCAGCTCACCAACAGCCTGGCCGGCAGGCTCCTTCCTTCCCCCTCCAGCTGGACTGGCACCCCGGGAAAGCCCCAAACCCACCAGCCCAGGGCACAGGCCAGGAGGAGCCGAGTCTTGAACCTGCAGGCTCCACAGCAGCCCCCGGGGCAGGGGCTTAGCACCCTCTTCAACCCCCCCGCTCCATCCCCTAGGTACTCTCCCCTCTGAGCCACCTCTCTGGCCCGGTTTGCTGAAGCCCCTGCAGGCAGGTTCCCTGGGCCCTGGTGCACAATGCAGCCTTAGGGCTTAACCCCTTCCTGCCCAAGCTGTAGCCAGAGGAGGATGGGTTATGTCGGTGGCTAGCAGCAGCCTGGAGGTGTTACCTGTCTTTCCACACTGTGCAGCCAGGAAGGGACGGGGGGCAGGGAGGGCGGGGGAGACAGGAGAGATGAGCTCTGCAAAGACATGGGCTAGGTCATTCCTTCCCCACCTCCTCCTCCCCTGCGGCTGGAAGCAGCTCCTGTCCCTTCCCTCCCGCACAGTGCTGAAAGGATGCTGCTGGCCACGTTGTGGTGTGAACCCTGGCAGAAATCTGATGAGGGGGAGTCATGTGACCCTGCATTGCCCCCCACGTGTTGCCTCGGGAAGATGTGGCGCCAGGTACCAGGAGAGGCGGGTCCATCCCGGGGGCCCAGGCAAGCATGGAGGGCAAAGAGCACCGGGAAGGGAGGGTCAGGTCAGTCAGTCACACTCCCCCCACCCCCCGTATGAGAGAGTGTGTGTGTCTCACCTCTCCCCGTGTGTGTGTGGGGTTAGGCGCATGTTTGTCACCCCTCCCCGTGTGAACCCTAAAGCCTTCCAGATAAGAAGGTAAATGAAAAGAATCCAACTACGCAGTATTTTTTTACCAGGGACTCAGTCAACTTGATGTCAATTTGAACGTTTGTACTGCATAGTTCTGATTGATTGCTGCTGAACTCGTTTGAATACGAGTAATTTTACCAGGTGTCCCGTATTCAGCACAGGGAAATGTGGTCCCCCTAAGTAAGAGGAAAACCTTAGACTAGGTTGTCTTGCATCCGGTCAGGTGTGACACTCACGGAGATTGTCTAAAACCCACTGAGAATTGGGAACATAATGCTACCGAAATTGAAATGCCTTTGAGCCATTCAACCAGAGAGAGAGACATCAAGAGACTGGTTCCAGGGAGACACACGAGGTCATGGGTTCCTGCGTGAGTCACACCTGGGGCTGACTCCAGTGAGAAACTGAGTTGTGCTCTTGTGATCAGTACTTGAGTGCCATGCAGGGAAAAGAACTGGGAAACATCCCTCCTGGCTCCACCTGTCCAAAGCAGGTGAGGATTTTCTTAAAGGGGAGAAAGCTTATGTCAACTTGATGCTAACTTAATCCACTGTCCCTTCTTCATGCACGTCCCAGGCTCTGTGAGACCTAAATCAGAACAGCAAACCCTGCATGGTCATGGTAACCTGTCTGCTAACTCAGCCAGTGAAGTTGTTTGCCTTTGTAACGCTAAACAGCATTAAACCTGTTCAGTCCTTGGATGGGAAACTACCCTGCAGAACCCTTAGTGATGGTGAGGAGCTTAGGCCAAGATGTTGGCAATGATTGTGGGGGGCCCAACCTGAAACACCTTAAAGGTGCCTCATTTTCAGAGGGCAGGTGCCCAGCTTGTTCTGAGCGTCAGGCCCTCTTAAGCTGCTTCAAATTAGGCACCCCAAATTTGTCATCACATGAAAATCTTGGCTGAGGGGTCCGTCTTCCCTGATCGCAATGAACCCATGTCCTACCACAGAGTTAGGGATCACTGTGCTAACTTTCAGACCAGAGGGGGAAACTGTGGCCCTATCTATTCGTGGCAATTAAAGGGATGGTGTGTCCCTGGCTCTGTTGGCAACCGGAAGCCACGCCATTGAAGTCTCTGGGGTTTAAAAATCCAAACAAGTGGATTAAATGAGAGCAGAATCAGGCTCTGTGTCTTGCATGGGGCTGTGTGGATTGGCACTTAAGAAATCATAATAGATGTCTGTCTGGGGATCTGGAGAATATTGTGGAAGCAGAGAGAGGAAGGAATAGAGTTTCACCTTTTATTCTTTCATCTTGGCAACAATACACACCGTGTATGCTGGGAAAAAAAGAAGTTTGTGAATGGCCGAATTAACAATAATATAAAAAGAACACCCCCCCCATACTACCCCTCCCTCTCCCTCTGCCGTCCATTCAGACGGCTGACAATAAACAAGGTCATTTGATTCATTCATTTCTCAGTGTAAACAAGGTCTCACAATAAAATCCCCCTCCGCCCCCCCTTTTTCTCTAAGAATAGATTCCCCCCTCTCCCTCCCCGCCAAGGCCTGGCTTCTCTTCTCCCTTCATCCCTGGATAGCCTGCCACTGCAAATCCAGCCCCACTGCCACTTCCTCGCTCCCAGTCCAGGCTTCGTGAGGCCCTGTTTCCTATTCGGTGTGGGAACCTCAGCTTCCCCGGGCAACATCTGCACGGATGGCCCGGCTTTCTCATATGTGTCAGAACAAATATCACCTCTTGGCAACCAACAACAACAACCTGCCTTGCTGGGGCTTTGCAATCCAGGGATAAACAATCAAGGGACCCGAATCTGCCCTGGGGGAAGAACTCCCAGCAGCCAGAGCTTGGGCTCAGCTTCCTTTCTTCACAGGCTTCTTCACAGTTCTTCCCCCAGGGGGAATTCGGGTCTCTTGATTGTACCTCTTTCTACCTGCGCAGCTGCTGGCTGGGTATAGGTACTGGGCTTGGGGAAGCTTACTCAGGGGAGGTGACTTGCCCTTCCCCTATTCAGGGGCTGCCAGGGGCCAGATCATCCCCTGGAGCAGGCAAGGCCATCCCTGAGGCCTGGCTAGGGTGATCAGGTGTCCAGTTTTTGACCAGAACGGGACTCTGGTGACTCCGGTTAGCACCACCAAGCGGGCCGTTAAAGGTCCGGTCGGTGGTGCTGTGGTGCTAAAGCAGGCTAGTCCCTACCTGTCGTGGCTCTGCGCTGCACCCTGGAAGCGGTCAGCAGGTCCGGCTCCTAGGTGGGGGGCCAAGGGGCTCCACGTGCTGCCCCCCCGCCCCTCCCGCCTACTAGCGTTGGACCTGCTGGCCACTTCTGGGGTGCGCACAACGCGGTGTCAGGACAGGCAGGCAGCCTGCCTTAGCCCCGCTGCACTACTGACCGGGAGCCACCCGAGGTAAGCCCGCACCCCAACCCCCCTGCCCCAGCTCTGAGACCCCCCCAACCAAGCTCCCTCCTGCACCCCAAAGCCCTCATCCCCAGCCCCACCCCAGAGCCCACACCCCCTCCTTCACTCCAACCACTTGCCCCAGCCCTGGGCCCCCCAAACCTGGTGCCCCTCCTGCACCCCAAAATCCTCATCCCCGGCCCCATCCAAGAGCCTGCCCCCCAGCCCAGAGCCCTCACACCCCAACCCCCCTGCCCCAGCCCTGAGCCCCCCACCTCACCCGGAACCCCATCCTGGACCTCAAACCCATCATCCCTGGCCCCACCCCAGAGCCTGCACCCCCAGCCCAGAGCCCTCACCACCCTGCATCCCAACCTCCTGCCCCATCCCAGAGTCCCCTCCCACACCCTGAACCCCTCATCCCTGGCCCCATCCCAGAACCCTCACCCCCTCTCACACTCCGAATCCCTTGGCCCCACCCTCCAGCCTGGAGCCCCCTCCTGCACCGCAAACCCCTCATCCCTGGCCCCACTCCCGAGCTTGCACCCCCAGCCGAAGCCAACACCCCCTCCTGCACCCCAAGCCTCTGCCCCAGCCCAGTGAAAGTGAGTGAGGGTGGGGGAGAGCAAGCCACCGAGGGAGGGGGAATGTAGTGAGCAGGGGGCGGGGCCTTGGGGAAGGGGCGGGGCTAGGGTGTTCCATTTTGTGCCATTCGAAAGTTGGCAACCCCAGGCCTAGCCCAACTTATGTCCTTGTTAAAATGGCCCCTATAGGCCACTACATGGGTGCAGAATCCACATGGTTTGGCCCTGCATGTGTAATCATGCCCCCACCTGCCCCTGACATGCTTCTACTCTGCTCCTACCCCTCCCTGCAAGACTCCTGGTGAACCTAGGTGTGCACTTGTCACCATGGTCTCCTGCGCCAGGGATATTCGCTGCGGAGTTCTTCTCCTGCCCTGTGCCCCTTTGGCCAGCATAGCCACACAGCATGAGTGAAGGGGGCCCCCTGCCTAAGTGTATGAGAGGGAGGTGGTGTGTGAGTGGCCTGAGTTTTCTGCTTTGATCTACATTGGTGGAAATCAGGAACACCACCACTGAAGTAATCAGGGACCTGATTTTTTTACCCTTGGTAGCTCCACTGATTTAAAGAGGGTTTACTCCTGATTTAAGCTGGCGAAAGTGAGAGGACAGCCAAGCCCCGTCTTTGTGTGTCTGAGTCAATATGAGTGTGGTAGGTTCTCATCTCTCTTCCTAGAAAACAGCATCAGACCTTTCCCCTGATACATCATCATCTCACTGCATTTAGCATCCGCGGAAGCAGCAGCGGTAAGGACATTAGGTTTTCACCAGCTTCCCTTCTCCCGCCTCTGGGCTGATACAGAGACAGCTAGGTCAGGAGCTGTGCAGGGAAGCAGAGGGTTTCCCAGAATGCCACGGTTATTGCAGCTGGCTTCTAATTGAGAATGATTAGCTCTGCAGCAGACAGGGTGAATATCTTTCAGCAACACCTTTTGAGAGGGATAATCTGCTCAGTGTTTTGTACTCATTCTGGCCTGCTAGGAAATTGTCACATGGTGTAGTTTGACTAGCACGTGGATGGGAAGGGTGGCTTCATTTTTCCTTTCTTGCAGAAAGGTCTTTATGTTTTTAAAAAAAAAAAGGCAGAAATAAGTGGAAGAGGTTTAAAGTCCTGCTGTGTTTAAAATTAAGTAAATTCCCCACTGTGTGTGTTTATATATATATATTTTTTTTAATCTAAAACAGACCGTATACTGTTAAAGGCTATGCTACAGCTAAGTGAATAATGTCCGTTGTGTAAAAGGTGTGCTTTGTGGCTGAAGGTGTCGAATGGTTAAGGCACTGGGCTCAGGGGAATTGTGTTCAATTTCTGGCTCTGCCACACATTTCCTGTGTGTGAGCTGGGGTCAAGTCATTTAATCTTTCTGTGCCTCAGTTGAGATAAATAATACTTCTTCCCCCCCCCCCCGCACCCCGCCCTTTGTCTTTATTTAGACGGGGAGCTTTCAGAGCAGGAGCTTCTACTCTGTTTGCACAGTGCCTAGCACAATGGGGACCTGATCTGTGACTGCAGCCCCTAAGTGCTACAGAAATACAAATAATACAGCACCTGACACAATGGGACCTTGATCTCAGCTGGAGGCTGCTGGGCGCTACCGTAATACTAATAATATAATTTATTTTCCTCTTACCAGGGCAGAGAGATTATGTACAGTGTTTCCTGTTATTGGTTAACCAATATAACCATTTTTCACAATTCAATTGTTTTTTAAAAAGAATGGATTTTTAGCTATTTTTTAAATGGACTTTTCCATTGAATCCTTTCCCTGAACTTAGTAATGGGGGGTTAAATAGTATATTTAGAGATGGGGGAGCTAATGAATGCTGTTTCACACCTTTTCCTGCATCAAGCAAAAGAGAATTCTCCCCACTGAGAACGGTAAGAGGGAGGAAAACTCAGATGAAAGTGTCAGAACCTGCTTTGCAAATAAATGTAATTGAAAAAACTGAAATCTACAGCTTGATAACAAGTTATTTTTTTTTAATGGAGATATTCTATCTCCTAGAACTGGAAGGGACCCTGAAAGGTCATCAAGTCCAGCCCCCTGCCTTCACTAGCAGGACCAAGTACTGATTTTGCCCCAGATCCCTAAGTGGCCCTCTCAAGGATTGAACTCACAACCCTGGGTTTAGCAGGCCAATGCTCAAACCACTGAGCTATCCCTCCACCCTCATAGGTATAAAACAAACACCCTTTCAGGGTGGAGAACCCCCCCCCCCCCCATCCCCAGGGCCGGCCCAATCATTTTTGCTGCCCCGGGCAAAAAAAAAAAAAAAAAAACCCCTCAAAAACCAAAAAAAAAAAAAAAAAAAAAAATAAATAAAAAAAGCCGCCCAGACTGTGCCGCCCCAAAAATGGACGGAATGCCGCCCCTTTGCATGTGCCGCCCCAGGCACGTGCTTCCTCCGCTGGCGCCGGCCCTGCTCATGCACACACTATACAAATCCTTAATTCAGCTGCCAAAGTGTTGAGTGTTGGCAGGTCCAGCATGCTCTTGCACCAACAGTCCCCGTATGCAAATGAATCCAGTTTAGGTCACCAAGCCCAGGAATAGCTTGCAATAGTTTTGCCTCTGCTTGCTATACATGGATTGCTTCTGGGTTTCCTTGGTGCTTCTGATAAAATGAGAGAGGACTGTAGTCACCGGTAAACTTTCAAAAAAAAAAAAAAGAAAGAGGAAAAAAGAAAAAAAAAAAAAAAAAAAAAAAAGATGGGAGAGAAAGGTTGATCTGAAAGCTCATTATCTGAATATATTAAAAACCTTTATTGGTCTATGGCTGAAAGTGAATGAGGAAATTTAGTTGTAGGCGATGCTGGTTCTGTATTAAAATTCCTAGTACAGTATATTTGATCCTGGGTTACTACCACTGTCTTAGGGTTGGAAAATAAAATACAGCCTCATCTGCCTAAACTTCAGTTACCTGTCACTGAATTGTGGTTCACACAGATATTGTGTCTTGGGGTAGAAAGGCTGTAGGCCCTGTCTGTGTGAGACTGTTCCTGAAATACTTGGTGTTGTTCTGGGTGTCTCAGCACCAGAAAGATGCCCATAAACGGAGAAATGATTAAAAGAACTAAATAGGCCCAATTCATCCCTGTAACCCATTTGACAGCAGTGGAGTTATATCCAGAGTAGATATGGCCAAGATTTAGGGCCAGATTTTTCAAAATTGCTCAGGGCCAAATTTTTCAAGGGTGCAGCACTGACAACTGGAGAGAAGGCATGATCCTCTAATGGTGTAACAAGGAGGAAAGGACAATTTAGGCTCAATATCTGGGGACTCTTCCACAGCCCAAAGACCTCACCATTAGGAAGAATCTCCAGGAGGAGCCAGTGGAGGTATTCAAAGAAAAGACAACCAGGTCACAGCAAGGAAGATGAATGTCGTGGCAGCCTTTGTATGGATGGGAGTAGAGTGATGAGGATGCTGGGAAGGCCAAGGAGGAGGCGGTTACAGTAGGCAAGATGGGAGCCCTGGACAAGAGCTTTGAAAGAAGATTGGAGAGAAAAGAACAGGACTTAGAGATGTAGTGGGGGATAACGGAACAGGAATTAGGGAAGTGATGGTAGGAATGGTGATAGAGAATAAGGTTGTGGGAAGGGATAGGGAGGGAAGATGAGGAGTTTGTTTGGCTGTGTGAAGTCTGAGTTGATGGCAAAACATTCAGGTAAGAGTCCCATTGGTCCTCCCTGTGGCCATGGAAGGTTAATTACAGATCAGCATATCCGTCTTCTCCTCGTCAGATGGGAACCTGTGGCAAGTTACCTAACTTATCTGGGTTTTGCAGACTAAGACCTGGGCTACATTGGTCAGTGCCTAATGTCTCCGACTCAACTCTGTACTCTCTGAGGCTGGGTGACTCCAAACCTTAGCCTTCCAGCCATGGTCCAAGCTACACTGGAATGTAGAATGAGACATGAATGGGAGGCGGGCGGCAGTTTTGCTCCTGGGGCTAGAGTAGAGGTTCATTAGAAAGGAGAAATATGCCTGAAATGAAAACTTTGGACCCAAACACCCCTGAGTACTGGGAAGCTCCCATCCAGATCAAAAGCCTGAAGAGCCTGTGCTCTTGCATTCACTTACAGCAGTGGTGGGGAACCACCATTTTAACAGTGCTAGAGGAGATAAAGTCACCTTTTCTCACATCAGCTGAACTCTAGGCCTTCCAAAAAAAAAAAATTGGCAGCCTCTATCTGTCCAAAGTATGAATGAATAGAAACACCAAAGGAAGCACCTGCTGCTAAAGGAAATCCAGGACAACTTTTATTATCCTTTTTCACAGGTCTATTCAGGACTACATTAGGGGTTTCCTCTTTCCTTTTGTGGTACTTCACACTCATTCACAATGAAAAAACCTATTGTGCTTCTGAGTTATATGCCAGAGAATATGACTGGAGCCTATAAAAGCCCTGGACAACAGAACTTTATTTTTAAACTTTATTCCCCCGCGAATGATTTGCAAAGCTTTGCAATTGTTTGGAGGATTTTTGGTGGTTTTTTGTTGTTGTTTCTCCCTGTGTCTCTCTCTTACTCTCTCTCTCGGATCGTGCTGGGGAATAGGAGGGTGAATCCTGTCCATGCTTTAACAAAAGCTCCCTTTCAGTAAATGCCCAGAAAAGAAGGTAAGCAGGGCTCCTAAAGTAGCTCAGGTACAGGTTACTTCTGACAGATAATCAGCGTGATCTATCCCAATTCAAAGTGCCCTGAAGGAAATAGAAAAAACTCCTATTGTGTATCCTTTTATGGGCTTCGCATCAACCTGCTCTAATCCCCACTGAAGTCAACGGCAGTCTTGCCATTTCCAAAGTAACTAGAGCTGCCTAGGTGGGGGAAGAGAGAACCCCAATGTGCCTCTGCTCAGCTACAGGATTGCAAAGGGCTCATCTGGGGAATGACCCTGAATACTCTGGGAGAGTTCTGTTGAGTTTGCTTATCTAATATATGTGCTCAGTATATATAAAACATGGAGCGCTTCTATTTTTGACATGCATTATAGCCTAAATATATGCATCATGGGCCACATCTGGGCCAAAATGTTTATTCTACCTGGTCATTTACACTGGTGCAAACTAGGGGTCAAACACTCCCCAGTTAGACTGGTAGAATTTGACCCCATTGTGAACAGGTGTAAATGTCTACACAGGTGCAGCGCAGTGGCGAACCAGGGCCATAAACCTGCTTTGTGCTTTCTCCCATCCTCCCGCTCACGCATGGCCGGAGCTCCATGTAAACAGCCCCAAAGCTACTTCATGATCCTCCTTCAAATCCTTAAGTCTCATCTGACATTATGCCTACAAAAAACCTGGCAATGGCTGGGCAGCTGGGGGTGCTGTGACCATGCCGATAGGCATTGGCTCATTGTTACTTGCTGCTCCTCTGTCTGGGCTGTTGTATCCACCAGTTGTATCTTGTCTTATACTTAGACTGCAAGCTCTTCAGGAGAGGGATCATCTGTTCTGGTTTTGTACAGCACCTAGCGCGATGGGGGTCCTGATTCAGGACTGGGCTCGTAGGTGCTATCACAATACAAGTAATTGTGAATTATCACATAAATAGGCAGCCTGATCACATGGGGCCTCTAGATCCCATGCCACTTTTTGCAAGAACACGCCTGTTAATCCTGGTTAAATAATTCCTATGTAGGTGATTACACTCTGGTTCCTAATTTTCCCTTGCCGTTGGAGTTCTTCTTCATCTCCTTACTGTGATGTTGCTCCTTACACAGAAAGTCTGAGTGGCCTTTATTTTAGATGAAGAGACCGAAGCAAGAAAGAAAAGCAGAGTCACGCTGGGAGGGCATACAGCATTGCGTGCATGTCTCTGGTGACAGCCCACACTGAAGTGAAGCACAAGATGGCTGCCTCCCCCTGAAGACAACAGCGTCCTGGCAAGGTGCCGTGTACGCGCATGCGAGAGCACACAAACAAAACCCCCCAACTTACCTCTTTCCTCACCTTTTTGGGGGTGGAAGTGTGTGCTGACAACTGGGGTTTGTGCAAGAAGACTGGAGTGGGTTTTTCTTTTCCTTGCTTGGTTTTTGAAGTGGCTGCCACATTTAGTACGGCTGTTAATAGATAGCAAAGGCACCTAGAGGCCTGGATAGGCGTTCCCTAATGTCTTGTATTAATCTAAACTAATAAATAATAGAGCTTAGTTGAATATACACCCCACTGCTCTACAGTGCAGGGCAGTGATGCTGTATATTAATTGGGGAAACAGCTGCTGTTTTACCCTGCAAGTAGGTGGACAATATCCATGCAGAGGAAGCACAGGAAAGGGCCAGTTGTCTGTTAAAGTCAGTGTAGAGAAGTCAGGTACATTTAATATGTAAATTGTGATTTTATTTGTATTGTGATGGTGCCCAGAGGCTGCAGTCTGGAATTCGGGCCCCTTTATGCGAGGTGCTGCACAGGCATTTGATGAAAAGGCAGTGCCTACCCAGGGAACTTTCAATTTAACTCTACAGTGTCAGACCGCAAGTGGATCCGGCAAAGGGAGAGTGGGAACCACAAGGTTACAGTGAGACAGTTGTAGTTAGGAAGAGTTAATATTTGGAGAGGAAGGATTGTCCAGTGGTGGGTAGGACACTAGCCTGGGACAGAGTCACTAAGGCCGAGATTTTTAAAGAGATGTGGCTGTTGTTGTGCTCAGGATTGCAATGCCTAACTGGTTTAGGAGCCTATGTCTATTTTCAAATGGGATTTAGGCACTTTGTCACTTAGGCACTAGGTTCCTAAGTGCCTAAATCTCTTTTTAAAATGAGACTTAGGCTCCTAAATCAGTCAGGCATTGCAACTCCAAAGAGGATGCAGCATCCAAAGAGGATGGAGCTCGGCTGTTCTCAGTGGTGGCAGATGACAGAACAAGGAGTAATGGTCTCAAGTTGCAGTGGGGGGAGGTCTAGGTTGGATATTAGGAAAAACTATTTCACTAGGAGGGTGTTGAAGCACTGGAATGGGTGACCTACGGAGGTGGTGGAATCTCCTTCCTTAGAGGTTTTTAAGGTCAGGCTTGACAAAGCCCTGGCTGGGATGATTTAGTTGGGGATTGGTCCTGCTTTGATCATGGGGTTGGACCAGATGACCTCCTGAGGACTCTTCCAACCTTAATCTTCTCTGATTCTATGAACTCTGAGCCCAGAACAGACTACGGTCCTTTGACAGTCTGGGCCATAGTCTCTCTGTGCCTCAGTTTCCCATCTGTAAAATGGGTATAACTCCTCTGCTACAGAGGGGTGTTGTGAAGATTAATGCATTTAAAGGTTATGAGGTGCTCAGATATGACACTAATGAGGGGCATATAAGTACCTCTGATGGATGGTATGGTTTAGTGTAATGAGCAGCAGGCCAGTGGTTTAGTCATTACCGAGTGTTTCATAAGTAGAGTTTTATGTAAGATGATTATCATTCATTTAGCCTGCACTTACAATTCATGAATGTACAGAGTGCTGGCGTTTACATGGGTCTTAGTGAGAAGTGATAATACAATGCAAGGGTGGTGTTCATTCTATCTGCTAGAGGTCACATTGCTGTGTGACTCCAACAGAGATGACTAGCCCCTCGCTGTGCCTTTAGCAAAGCTTTTGATACGGTCTCCCACCGTATTCTTGCCAGCAAGTTAAAGAAGTATGGATTGGATGAATGGACTATAAGGTGGATAGAAAGCTGGCTAGATCAGCGGGCTCAACGGGTAGTGATCAACGGCTCGATGTCTAGTTGGCAGCCAGTATCAAGCCGAGTGCCCCAGGGGTCGGTCCTGGGGCCGGTTTTGTTCAACATCTTCATTAATGATCTGGATGATGGGATTAATTGCACTCTCAGCAAGTGTGCGTATGACACTAAGCTGGGGGAGAGGTAGATACGCTGGAGGGTGGGGAGAGGGTCCAGAGTGACCTAGACAAATTGGAGGATTGGGCCAAAAGAAATCTGATGAGGTTCATCAAGGGCAAGTGCAGAGTCCTGCACTTAGGACAGAAGAATCCCATGCACCGCTACTGGCTGGGGACCAACTGGCTAAGCAGTAGTTCTGCAGAAAAGGACCTGGGGATTACAGTGGACGAGAAGCTGGATATGAGTCAGCAGTGTGCCCTCATTGCCAAGAAGGCCAATGGCATATTGGGCGGTATTAGTAGGAGCATTGCCAGCAGATTGTGGGAAGTGATTATTTCCTCTCTGCTCAGCACTGGTGAAGCCACACCTGGAGTACTGCGTCCAGTTTTGGTCCCTCCACTACAGAAGGGATGTAGACCAATTGGAGAGAGTCCAGCGGAGTGCAACGAAAATGATTAGGGGGCTGGGGCACATGACTTACGAGGAGTGGCTGAGGGAACTGGGGTTATTTAGCCTACAGAAGAGAGGAGTGAGAGGGGAGTTGATAGCAGCCTTCAACTACCTGAAGGGGGGCTCCAAAGAGGATGGAGCTAGGCTGTTCTCAGTGGTGGCAGATGACAGAACAAGGAGCAATGGTTTCAAGTTGCCATGGGGAAGGTCTAGGTTGGATATTAGGAAACCCTATTTCACTAGAAGGGTGGTGAAGCACTGGAATGGGTTACCTAGGGAGGTGGTGGAATCTCCATCCTTAAAGGTTTTTAAGGCCCAGCTTGACAAAGCCCTGGCTGGGATGATTTAGTTGGTGTTGGTCCTGCTTTGAGCAGGGGGTTGGACTCGATGACCTCCTGAGGTCTCTTCCAACCCTAATCTTCTATGCTTCTATGCCTTGATGCTTCCTTCACCCAGCTGCTGATGTCTGGCTGCACGCCTCCTTTTCCATAGTGGGTATGTCTATGCTGCAAAACGAAAACCCGTGGCAGCAAGTCTCGGAGCCTGGATCTACAGACTTGGGCTCGTGAGACTTGTGCTATGGGGCTAAAAACAGCAGTGTAGGCATTCCGGCTCAGACTAGAGCCCGGGGCACTGCAACCTGGCGAGGGGGTGGGTCTCAGAGCCCGAGTGGGAATGTCTACACTGCTATTTTTAGCCCTGTAGCATGGCTGTGCAAGCCCCAGTTAGTTGGATTGGGCCCTGAGACTCGCTGTTGCAGGGTTTTTTATTGCAGGGTAACTGCACCCAGTATCATCCTTGGTCCCTGAGATGTGCTTAAAGTATGTGAGGTTTCTCTGCTGGATCTCGCTGAACAGCTCCTCAATCCAGTTTTCATAGACTGGAACTAGCCTGCAGTTTTCTATCTGGACACGGGCTTGAGCTGAAAAATGTAGATCAGGATAGAGAATTCAAATATTCGAGACTTGGGGGGCATTTGGGTCCAGGGTTTTGGTTTGAGCCCATCTGGGCCTGTCTCTGCCCTTTCCATTATTTCAAGAATGGACACTGGCTTTGTTTTTAGAGCATCTTGTGGATACTGAAATGTGTAATGCCTTGTGAACACCCCCCCCCCCCCCCCCCCCCGTGGGGAACACAGGACCACCCTGCAGCCAGGTGTGTGAAGCTTTAGTCAAGGTGCAATTAATCTTTCAGTAACTCTCAGGGAGAGCTGGGGTCAGTCTGAAACAGCCTGGGCTCAGAGGAGCCTTTAGACTCTCCTGTGCTGTAGAATGGCACCTACGCTCCCTTTGAAGACCACCTTGGTTGGAGGATGTGGGGGAGCTTGCCCTCTGCTTGAAGGCAAAAGCTAGAGATCAGATACAAGCTCCCTGCTTGTATCCCACAGGCATTAGGAAGCAGGCCTCTTGTCTGTCCTCCCTGCTCTAGAATCTAGCTCAAGGTCTGGAACTTGTTGGAACATGGGGAGATGGTGAAGAGAGATGATCCCACGGAGCTTTATCCGTTCCAGTTAAGCTCGTTGGGATATGTGGGCTTTCTCCCAAGTTCCCGTCTGACAGTGCAAAACCCCCAAACTCGGAGCAAAACTCAGGAGTGCAAAAGGAGTTGGGAGGGCTTGAAGGCCATGGGATGGTGGAAGCATCACGGAGGGCAGAATATGATGACAGATGGCACAGTAGTTGCTGAGGGCAGAACCTGAGCTGCAGGAACATTGTTGTGAAGAAGTGTGAGAAGGAAAGGACCCAGTTCGACTCCCAGACCTCGGGGGAGGTTTAAGGGCTGGCAGTTAGGGGGGAAAAACAATCGTTTTACTTGTAAACAGAGCACATTTGATATGGAGTAGCTGAGAGTCAATAAACAGGGAGCCCTGTGTTGACCTTCTTCTAGTTGCTTTTCAGAGCAGAGCTACATCTTTCAACAGGTCTCTTCCTGTGGTGAATTCTTCTTCTTCTTCTTGATGTTATTTGTTGTGTTACATTCGCACCAGGAGGTCCCCTTTAGGGATCAGAGCCCTCTTGTGCTAGGCACTGTGTGTACACATAATAAAAGGTATCTACAGCTGCAAAGAACTTACATTAGCAAGATCAGGGAAGGGGGAAAAATTGCCAGTCTCCTCTGTTTTTGCTTCTGAAGTTTAATTCAGCTAGAGAAGGTTAATTTGGGGACAGACTGGATGAGTTCAACAGCCGTTGTCTTGAAAGGGGGCAGGGACCATCAACAGGAAGGGAGAGGAAAATTGTAAATAAACCTATTTCGTGATTTGAGTTTGTCTCACTGACTTATGACGAGGCTTGGCAGAATTCAATGTATGTATTATTTCAACAGATAATATGGATGTTTATTTTTAAGCATTTATTCTTTTAATCTATTTTTAATTTTCACAGTTATGCAAAATTATGAGTTTTAAGCATTATTTTCTATTCTGATCCATTTAAATTTTCATAATTGCGGGAAATTAAGAGTGGGGGGGTGTCAGACAATTATGTAATGATCATAGAGTTTAACTTTTTGAATCTCAAATCTTTATGACCATTAAAGCACAAATTGTCAACATCATATGTCAAAAGTAAATTTCCTTAAGCCAAACTCTAAGTTCTCAAGCAGCATTTTTCTTACTTTGCCTAGCTGTAAATTTTAATTATTATCAATGGAAATATTTTTTCCCGGTTTGTGGCTGTATGATGAAATCGAAGTTCATTGACATTTACCAATAAATCTAATGCTTCCAGGCCTACTTATAACTAAGAAGAGATCTTCAAGATCGGATCCTACTCCACACACCATCCAAAGGTAAAACTAATCAATGTCAGATAATATTGAAAGTGTGTGGGGGGAGATTATTGATCTTAAATATTAAATAAACCTTGTGAGACAGTTTGTGGTATTCAGTTTGTCAGGGGTTATTTCATGTCCTAACCCTCTCCATTGATAGGGCTATTTGCTATTGTGTCTATTACAGCAGATCTTTATCTGTATTGTTTATCATATGTAGTGCATAGATTGACTTTCTGAATGTCAGGTTGTTGACTGTTTTCATAACAGGAAGCTGCTTGCTGTCTTGCCATATTAAGGAACTCCCGTGTGCACAATATTTTCCAAAGCAAAAATCTAAACACACTGCATTGGTTGGGTGACTTCCCTTGACTCAAGTTGCTTTTGTTCCTTGTAAGGCAAAATTCTGTATAGATACAGAAACTTGCTATACGTATGCATGTTGTCTCTTGGTCTAAGATACAGGAAATATGGCTGTCCTCTTGTCAAGTTTAAATACTTCCCAACATCGAAACTAAATATCAACACTTTCATAAGCATCCACTGATCTGGGGTGCCTTCCCTTTTGGTTGCCTAACCAGACACACCCGGTTCCTTATTTTCAGAGGCTTTGAGGACCCACAGCTCCCTCTGATTTCAGCTGGAGTTGAAGTTGCTCATGGTTACAACCTGGCCTAGTACCCCACCGTACAGACACCACTCTGTTGCCAGAGGACCCAGTTACTGGGTCCCATGTACTTTCAAGCCAGATGGGTCAGGGTAGAGTCTAGTCATTGTTTCTGGCTCTGGGTTTCTAGGGCAAACTCCCAGGCTCAGACCTCTTGTTGGTGCCCTTCCTTGGGACAGGGGATGCAGCTGCTCTAGTCCCCCAAATCAGTGTCTCAGACCCCCTGAACCCTCAGTCATTTGCACCTGCCCCCACAGTTCCACCTTGACTGTGGACTGTCTGGGCTAATAAGTTAACCCCATCAGGAATAACATATTTCAGAGTAGCAGCCGTGTTAGTCTGTATCCGCAAAAAGAACATAGCAGAAGAGCCAGGAACACAGGCTTAGCACAGGAATTTCTTAACCTAAGAGACTTTACTCTTAAAAGCACTTGAGAATTACAGATCTTTGAAAACATCAAAAGCCCTGAAACCCACTCTCTTCATGTCTGATCTCACCCCTTCTTGTGAGGCCAAGATCTGTTGGCATTGCAGGCCAGACAGAGCCCTTCTTTCCTCTCTCTCCTGCAAGCCCTTATTACAGGTGCTGATAATAGCAACCTGCATGGAACTTGGAGAGAGGAGTAGAGGTTTCAGGAGGGAAGAGTTTAGAGGAGGCACCAGGAACTCAGTCTCTGTGCACATGGCTGGAATTCTAGCTGCGGTTGAAGCACCTCTGTAAATAGTTCTTTTAAGAAAGACCAGTCTAGTTTTACAAGCTGTGACAGGGGACCCCTCTGCTCCTGTCTTCCTCTGCACCCACAGACCCTTGGAGACGCTCTGCAATAAACACCATGTGTGACTTATTTCCAGTGTTCCCCCATCACCCGTATGGAATTGTGGAGCACCGTATCTACTATAACCGATTATTTCTCAGCCACTTTGGCCAAGTATAGGAGAGGGAAAAGAGATCTCTCTCTGAGCTGTTTTTTTGCTCTGTCTCTCAAAGCCTGCCTGCCTCACCCTGGCTCTCTCTTCCTTCTTCACTTCCTTCCTGTGTCGTCTTCTACTCCTGGAGCAATTAGGCTAATTAGTGCTTTAACTCTCCCCGGCCCATTCTAATCTGCTAAGTAGCCACAGTTTTGCCAGTCAGATTGACTCTGGGATGATTTCATTGGTGACACAGTGATCAGAGTGCTGGTACAGCCGCTGTTGCCCAGCGCTCTGTCATACAAGTATGTGTCCTTTCATGTCATTACTCAGCACATGAAACATGGTGGTAGTGGGCAGTCTAGTGAGACACACACCAAGGAACAGAGTATGATTGACAAGCAAACAAAAGAGCACCTAGAAACAGAGCAAACAGGCAGCATGGAGGGACTCGGCCCACCAGGAATGCTGGCTTTCCAGACAAAATACCCCGCACAAGCATGGAAGCAAGAATTGATTCTGTATACAGAGCTGGCCATCAGGGATAAGCTAGTAAAAAAAAACATTATCTTTATTTTTCCCATCTCAATGGGGTCGGTGGGTGGGGACAAGAAGTGAGTGAGACACTGTTGCCAGAAATAATGCCTGGAAACTAGAGCAGCTGATACAGATGTTTGAATATTGTGACCCCAGACAGAATGAGACTTGTGGAGAGAGAACAATTTTCCCCCTGCCACCCCAAAATGAATAAAGAGAAGAGGGAATGGATAATTACATTACAGAGCTGAGAACTCTGGCATCCCCGTGTAACTCTGGAGACAAAGTAGAGGCAGAATCATTTGTGGGACCTGTGCTTACAGGAGAGATTGTGGATAGAAACATAGCTAAGGCCAGAGAAATGCTCCCAAATAGCAAGGGTAGTTGAACTGTCCAGGGAAAGGATCAAAACAATGACCATCACTAGTGCAGAACAATTACAGTGTCAAACTAAAGGAACACAGGAAGCAGGCCAGAGACAGACTGAGAATGCAGGCATCATGATCCAGTGAATACACTGTGGAAAACAGCAAAAAAAAAAAAAAAAGACCCAAATAAAAATGGTTAGTCTATGGGCAGGGGTGCAAGGGATGGGAGAAACTGAACCAATTTATGTCTCAATGCTGCAGCCACCTTAAGAAGAAAAAAGCATGAATACATGCAGTGATGAGGATGCAGAGACTTCCAGTGAAGGGGAGGATCCCACGATTCTCAGTGTACCCACACTGCAGAAGAAGTCTGCCAACCATTCATCCGGTCCACAACCTATTTGATTCCCACTGGATTGTGGAGCCAGCTGCAATGTAAGCCCAGCAACATTGGTAAGCAGCAGTATTAGACTAGAGAAATGTGGCCAAGTATTGGTGATGAACAGTAAACTCATTCTGAGACCTGAAACAAGATGTCATTGCCTGGAGTATATAGTAGTTGACACATGGGAATAGCACCCACTGCTGGCAGCAGGGCAGTGCAAGCCATGGATCTGATCACAGTACAGCACCACCATATCCTCATTGTGAGATAGGAGGGAGAATAGCCATTGTGGGCCCTATCCAGCATTCTAACAGAAATAGACCCCAATGTGCAGTCCATGAAGTTACCAAAATGCAGAGTTCCATTAGCTCTGGTGGAGCCATTGAAGAAGGAACTGTCCAGCCTGAAAAGAAGAGGCCTCCTTACACCTGTTGAAACTAGCACAGAGTGGATCAGCAGTCCAGTAGTGGTGAGAGAACCTAGTAAAGGGAGGATCGGCATTGATCCAAAACCACTTGATGCAGCAAGGTAAAGAAGTCGCTACTTCTTACCAATAATTGAGGATCTACTACCTGATCTGTCCAGGGCCAAAATATTCATTACTTGTTCATTGTCAATAATGGCTTCTGGCATAGGGAGCTAGATGAGCCATCAAGCCACCTTGACAGCCATTGCCACAGCTTTTGGAAGGTATAGTTGGGCATTAATGCCCATGGGCATTAGCCTGGCCCCAAGGTTTTCCAGTATTAGCTGAACCAGGAACTAGAGGGACTCCCCAGAGGGTAGCTGATGACATTCTTATTGTAGAAGGAGATGACCAGGAAAAGGCAATCCGTGATGATTGCCCATCTATAAAAAGGGAAATAAAAACAACCCAGGAAACTACAGAGCAGTTAGTTTAACTTCTGTGCCAGGGAAGATAATGGAGCAAGTAATTAAGGAAATCATCTGCAAACACTTGGAAGGTGGTAAGGTGATAGGGAACAGCCAGCATGGATTTGTAAAGAACAAATCATGTCAAACCAATCTGATAGCTTTCTTTGATAGGATAACGAGTCTTGTGGATAAGGGAGAAGCTGTGGATGTGGTATACCTAGACTTTAGTAAGGCATTTGATACGGTCTCACATGATATTCTTATTGATAAACTAGGCAAATACAATTTAGATGGGGCTACTATAAGGTGGGTGCATAACTGGCTGGATAACCATACTCAGAGAGTTGTTATTAATGGTTCCCAATCCTGCTGGAAAGGCATAACGAGTGGGGTTCCGCAGGGGTCTGTTTTGGGACTGGCTCTGTTCAATATCTTCATTAATGACTTAGATATTGGCATAGAAAGTACGCTTATTAAGTTTGCGGATGATACCAAACTGGGAGGGATTGCAACTGCTTTGGAGGACAGGGTCATAATTCAAAATGATCTGGACAAATTGGAGAAATGGTCTGAGTTAAACAGGATGAAGTTTAACAAAGACAAATGCAAAGTGCTCCACTTAGGAAGAAAAAATCAGTTTCACACATACAGAATGGGAAGAGACTGTCTAGGAAGGAGTACGGCAGAAAGGGATCTAGGGGTTATAGTGGACCACAAGCTAAATATGAGTCAACAGTGTGATGCTGTTGCAAAAAAAGCAAACATGATTCTGGGGTTTATTAACAGGTGTGTTGTGAGCAAGACACGAGAAGTCATTCCTCCGCTCTACTCTGCTCTGGTTAGGCCTCAGCTGGAGTATTGTGTCCAGTTCTGGGCACCGCATTTCAAGAAAGATGTGGAGAAATTGGAGAAGGTCCAGAGAAGAGCAACAAGAATGATTAAAGGTCTTGAGAACATGACCTATGAAGGAAGGCTGAAAGAATTGGGTTTGTTTAGTTTGGAAAAGAGAAGACTGAAAGGGGACATGATAGCAGTTTTCAGGTATCTAAAAGGGTGTCATAAGGAGGGAGAAAACTTGTTCACCTTAGCCTCTAAGGATAGAACAAGAAGCAATGGGCTTAAACTGCAGCAAGGGAGGT
>NW_020664579.1:3318541-3325282 GCF_002925995.2 Terrapene triunguis
CGCCGGGGGGGAGAGCGGAGCCCCCGCCGGGGCTCGCTGCCCTCCCCCTGGGGCTCCGGCCGGAGGCTTTTTCGCCTGGGGCGGCGAAAAAGCCAGAGCCGGCCCTGAGTGGTTCAAGCGAACATATAAAGCCAGGACAGCTGCTAGTGTAAATCAATGCAGTGCCATTGAAGTCAGTGGACAGATACCGATTTCCACTAGCTGAGGGTCTGGCCCATAAGTCACGGAACACTATTTGCTTGTTTAGAGGGCTGGCCTAACAATGGACTGATTGATTCACGCATCATTAATTTGAATAAAAATTCCACATACCCTCTTCCCAATGAAGCACTCAACCAGCTCTAGTTAAACCACTGAACTGGCAGCTTTGTGGCTGATCCCCACCTCTGCCCCCAAACAATGTCTGTTGTAATGAGGCCTATAATAAACCTGATGCTGTTCACTGGGGCTCTGCTGAGAGCGCCATTGGAAAAGCATCCGTGGAATTTCAGATCGAGTCTTTTTGTCTGTCTTTGATTACAGTAACCAGAGCAGATCGTATTCCTCACCACCAGCTCCACCTCTGCCAAAGATCACTTTGTCTCAAGATCCATGTTTGATGCAGGTGACTGGGAGCAGCCGAGGCATTGCCAGATGATGGGTCAGTAGGTGAACTACTTGGAGTAGGGAGGAATTTTGAAGGGGCACCAGGCACGAAGAACCTCCCCCTGGAGTGCATGACACTGCAGTTGCATCACGCCATCACTAAAATGTTAGGTTGAGCAGCTGTGCTTTGCATTGCATCTTAAAGGTCACCCAATATGGGCCTTTTGAAACCATGAAGACCTGGCACCTGCAGATACACGTAGAAGCTCCCCGCTGATTGATCTAGTATAGGGGACAGGGAATCTCAGAGACAGTCCGTTGTTAGATTAACCCACTTAGAGCTACAGAGAGTTCTTTAACTACAAGAATGAAGCGCTGGTTGCACAGCAATGACTTCAGTATCCTTGCCTTGGACTCTTGCCCTCAGCTAAAGCCGGGCCTACTTGGCTCAGCTAACCACAATGCCCGATGAACACTTTGACTGCTCACCTGTGCTAAGTACTGTGAAAACCTGATCCTTGTCTGTGACAGCAGTACGGCCCCATCTCCTCTCCACCTCCCTCTGAGCATTACTGCTCCTGTCTATGGCACTTATAAGTAGAGCCCTGTGTTTGTTTGCAAATGCAAAATAAAATGAAAAACTCACCCACCACCATGGATCCTATGGCTCCTGTCCCACAAGGCTGGGCCCAACTCCCTGCCCTGGGCATTGCAACCTGTATGCAGGGGTCACAGCGCTGCTTGGGTTTGGCTGCCCCCACACCCTCCATCCTGCCTGGGGGCACCACAGGTCCAATTTTGATTGAATGGCATCCACGCACTCAAATTCATGACCAGGGGGCAGCCAGGCCAAACCTAAGCTGTGACCCCATGTGCCAGGTTGCAACATCCGGCGCGGGGAGTTGGACCCAGTCCTGTGGAACAGAAACTACGTCTGCAACCTGCCCCAGGGTCTTCCAACCCCCTCCCCCCGCCTGGGACAAGACCCAGAACCCAACTCCCCCAGGGCCTCCCTTCTCCCCCTTGGGGACAGGACCCGATCTCTCTCCCAGCCAGGCCTGCCATCCCCACCCTCCCCAGTCCCGAGGCAGGATGTGACCTTGCTTCCCCCAACACCTCCTCCCCCCCCCCGGTCTGGCTAAAATAGATAAAATAAAATAACACAAAATCCCTGAAAAATAAAACAAAACTGTATACAAGATAAAGACGGCCACCAGGCGCTACTTATAAGCTCGCATCACTGGAGTAGCTAAGTACCTCACAGCCTTGCACGGATTTATTGTCAGAAACCTTCATAATTTATCATTAGACAGCTGTGGAAGTGAGACACCCCAAGCCCAAGCTCATACGGGAATTCGATGACAGAACAGGGACTCCTACCCAGGTGGGCCACGTCCCAAATGACGCCCCAGCCATGGGACCATCCTTCCTCCCAGCTATCAGGGTGCCCCTTTGCAGGAGTGATACGGCCTTGTCAGAGGCACTGAGTGGCCGACGCAGTGAGCTCACTGCCATTGGTGTCACTGTTGGGAAAAGCAGCAGTATTGTACCTTTGGGGAGTGACATTGAAGGAAATATCATCTCCAGGTACCTGGTATACAGTGTGCCCTGGAGAGCTGGGTAGTGTGGGGATACCTCTGGGTAACAAGGAAGGTGTGTTATCCCATTACCTGCACCTCCCTAACCTCAGGGTAGTTAGAGGGCTTTACAACATCTGCCATCAAGCCATTTTGTGTACAGCCAGTGCAGTGATACTCAGGTCTCAGTGATGCAGAAGCCAGATTGGTGACCAACATTACCCAAAAGAGTGTTAATAATTAAATCACAGGGTTTCAATATCATGTGCTGCAAAGAGCCACAGGAGACGCATTAAAGAGCCACTTGCAGCTCCCGAGCCTCAGTCTGAGTATCACTGCTCCAGTGACTATTTAACTCAAGAAAAGTTTAAGAAGTTGTGCAGCGTGCAGAACCATAAGACTATAAGAACGGCCATACTGGGTCAGATCAATGGTCCATCTAGCCCAGTATCTTGTCTCCCAATAGTGGCCAATGCCAGGTGCTTCAGAGGGAATGACCAGAACAGGTAATCATCCAGTGATTCATCCCATCACCCATTCCCAGCTTCTGCAGAATCCCATTGGCTAACTCTGAGGTCCTGTAATAACAACGGGGCCCTCCCTTCCTGCAAGGCAGCTGGGATTGTAAAGGACCAGAGCTGCACAGAGCACGGTGTGAGAAAGGAACCACCAGGCACGTGAGATCGTGAGACTGGTTTGCGCCGGGCACACATCTGGAGAAGACTCAGAGAGTTAGAAAGCAGTTTTGTTTTATTTCAGTGGTTTGCAATCTCGTTTTCCGTCACACGCTTCATCACCTTTCATTTAACCTATCACTACATAGTCTTTAAAAACAACAACCCAAACAACGTTCAAAGACAATTTGTCCTGCTTGCAAAGAAAACCACCCAACTATATACAGCCAGACACATTTTATACAACTGTGGAAATGCCATATTGTTCATAATCCCTCAGCCTCAACTCCCCACTGAAAGCGAGCAGCTATAATCCCCCCTAGGCTGCTGACACACGTTATCTTCCCAGCCAGCAAAAATGTGAGGGCTTTTTATCTGCCATTAGCATGCATCCCTGTGGCAAAAGGAGAGGGCAGTTGCAAGATTTAACAGGCAAGTGATTCATATCAGCCAAAGGGAAACGTAAACTTTTGTAGCAGAGCAGGGGTGAGAAACATAATCACAATGTATCCTTTTTCAGCGGTACACTCCATTCACAAAAACTCCGGGCTCTTGAGGGAGAGAAGACAGGAGTGGGAATCAGTGAAAAAGATCTAGTTCAACAACATAAGTCTCTGGGTCCAATCCTGGAACACTTACTCATGGAAATAGCCCCATTGAAGTTGACAGAGTTGTTTGTGTGATTTGGACATAACAGGATTGCGCTCTTACATGGGTGGATGTGCACGCTTTAGGCATTATGATGATACACAAAAGGGGTAGAATTCAAATATTCGCACAGGTTTTCTGTTTCATAGGAACGCGGTTGACTTCAGTATAAATACAAGTTAAAAATCATTTTGTCACCCCATGTCCCCCTGCCAATGTTTGTGGTTTAACGGTTACATTTTTAAAAATACACCTCTAATAGGAAGCTCTCCCAGCTGTCTCTAATGTAGGATGTTCTCCCAGTTGTGTCTAATGTAGGATGTTCTCCTGATGCAGGGCCGGCTCCAGGCACCAGCCCACCAAGCTTGTGCTTGGGGCGGCACCTGGAGGGGGGAGGCGCGGTGCTCTGGCTCCGGCCGCCGGGGAGAGCGGAGCCGCCGGGGAGAGCGGAGCCCCAGCCGGGCTCGCCACCCTCCCCCCGGCGCTACGGCCGCCAGCGGAGCTGCGGCGGTCTTGTCGCCCTCCCCCCGGCACTCCGGCCGGTCGGGGAGAGCGGCCCGCGGCCGGGCTCGGCGCCCTCCCCTGCCGCGCTTCATGTGTGTGTGTGGGGGGGGGGGGCGCGAGTGTGCCGGAGGCTTTTTTGCCTGGGGCGGCAAAACAGCCAGAGCCGGCCCTGTCCTGATGTCTGCTTTTGTCTACTTAGTTACAAGGGATTAAGTCACAATCATAAAATTGGTGTGTCATAGGACACCACCGTAGTAATAAAAATGACCGATGAGATGTGCTGTTTGTCTCTGAACCAGAAAGCAAGTACCATAGTGCTTGCTGGCTCCAGCTGTGCAAGGCACTTAAACACATGCCTAACTTTAAGCATGTGAGTAGTTAATGGGACTAGTCATGTGCTTGAAGTTAAGCACATGCTTAAGAGCCTTGCTGGATCAGGATCATTGGCAGCAGACTGAAGGATCTGGAAAGGGGAAGTAGGAGCTCTGGAAGGAATAGCTAAACATTGCTCATGCCTGTCTGTTTGTGCTTCTTTAACCTGCTTGTAGAAGTGAGAGTGTACAGGCTAAGCCTTCTCTATTTGTCTTAAATTCTCTTGCTCAGTCTGAGACTTGAAACTCTGGGTCCGAGCCAGCAAACATGCGTGTGAATGACTGATGTGATAGTCCCACTTACTACAAAGAGATGACCTCGGTGAATAAAGTTAGTGCGGTGTTCTTCAGTTCTCAGCAGAAATGGGGATAGTGCAGTCTTGGACTCTGGAAGATCCATACATTGGATTTCATCACCTTTGCAGTCACAAAAGTGTTCCAACGTTCCGGTGTTTTCTGCTGGTGACATGTATCCACAAACTTGACTTCAGACTGTGTGGCAGTTAATCAATATTCATGTAGGGTGCAAGTCACCTCTGTGCAGAGGCCCAGCATGACGTATATGCACCACTTCATTCATACTTGGGCCCTCTAAATAGGGCTTAAGTGAGACTTCTGTCATGCACAGACCCTTGCACAGGAGTGTAATTTACCCCTATAGACCAAGGCACATATTCACTTGAGATGTAAGAACTGAGACCATCTGGTGTAATACTGGGATCTTATAAAATGCAAGTATGTTTTTGGGACAGGGAGGGTCAGGTTATCTGATTTTTCTACATTTTTAAGCCCAGATTCAGCAAAGCATTTACGCACAAGCTCAGCTTTAAGCATGTGCTGAAGTCAATTAATTGTATCTGATTTAGAAAATAATCTTGAAAGTGATGCTTTGAGGCCTTATTTGAATGTGGTTTGCAGATAGCTGCACAAAATTGCCCACACCCATTTTAGCCATTTTGTTTAAGGCATTTTCACACTTTACCAATTTTTCTTTTTTCTGTGAATTTTGGTAAAATGGCTTTGTGTATCCCAAAGACGTGTAAAAATTTATATTTTCATATGCTTCTGAGGCAGTGTCACCTCCTCTTGGAAATGGTTCTGTTTCTATTCAGAAAAGAAGTATGAAATTTAGCTATATTTTCCCCCAAGCAGGACCTTGGCTCAAGCTTGTTTTGAAAAGTTCCAGCTTCTGTTGTGACTATTTCATACTCCGCTAGTTGGTACTTTTAGTGGCACTGGGCAAATCTCCTACACTTTAAAGTTGAATTTGGTCAGTTATACTGGGGAAATAAATTATAGGACAAATACTGAGTGGTACTAAGCAATTGCAACTGCTTTTGATTTCAGAAGCACGGTGCCTCTTAGAATATTGTATGAGGGACCTTAGATCAGGGTAAAGTGCTTAGATACGAGGACGATGAGCGCAGTAGAAATGGATGGCTGGGTAGAGCTTGGCTCTACTAAACTGATCCTGCAAGGCATTGAGTGCTTCATTGAAAGGTCAATAGGAACTAAGATCACTCCACATCTCACAGCATCATGCCCTATACTGGAGAACATCTTAGTAGGGATAAGGAATGGACATTTATGCAGGCTCTCAGCAGACTTTGGCAAATGATACAGATGGTGTCAGGGTTCCACAGTTTATCAGTATTTGCAAAAGGATTACGTGCAATACATCAAGGCATCCTGAAGTCAGTCACGACGAAGCCCAGCTGAGACACAGATTACACAGGAAGAAAATAACAGGGCAAGCTAAAGAGTTGGAATAAGAGGGAAAACACACACATGACAGCAGCTCCCCAAACCCACGTTTCTCTTAAACCTCCTCAGTCTACTGAACACGTTGATCAGCCCTCTAGCAATGAGAGTGAGCAAGCTCGATTTTACACATTTCACGTACAGGATTCCAACAGAAGGTTACATGTTTAACTCAGTTAATAGACATGCCCGTTAGGGTGGTCTGACTCATTGGTAATACTGGAATACGTAACGAAAATATATATTAAAAAAAGCCCAGTCTTTGATTAGCAGCTCTAAAAGTCCAAGTCGTCTTGGTCAATCTCATCGCCATTTTCTGCCTTCTTTTTAGTCTCCTGGCCATTATTGGTGTTTTCATTGTTTTGGGGGTCAGCGTCATCAGCACCATTCTTCTCACCATCTACAGGACTGGTGCATGAGGATGGTCTGTCGTCCTCCTCATCGTCCTCCTCGCTGTCAGGATACATCTTTGCAGGCTTGCTGCCTCCATCGCTGTTAGCCTCCCTGTCAGGGTCCTCGTTCAGATTCCCATCATCTCTGCACTCTCCTTCGCTTCCATCCTCTGACCCTTTCTGGGATTGCTGCGAACAGTTTCCCATGGAGGAGTTACAGGAGAAGGCG
>NW_020664579.1:3325292-3351992 GCF_002925995.2 Terrapene triunguis
CACTTCATCTTCCTCCTTTGTTTCCTCCTCCACTACTTCTTCCTCCTCCTTCTCTGCTTCTTCTTCCTCCTCCTCCATCACCACCTCACAGTTTTGATTATCTGAAATTTCATCTCCCTCAGCAAGAGCTGCTGTTTCATCTTCATTCACTTCCTGTTCTCCTTGCTCATCGGTTTCATGTTGTTCTGGCTCTTTCTCGTCATCCGCATCCGGTTCCTGCTCAGGGTGGTCAGGTTCATATTCACCGTCCTCCTCATTTGGGTTGGTCTCCTCTTCTGCCTCTTGCATGTGCTCACTGGGAATCACCTCTCTGTCCTGAACTGCTTCTGAGGCACGGTCCACCATCTTGTTTTCAGTTCCATTTCCCCTCAGGATTTGCTTTAAGTCAAATGCCTTCATGATTGGGGCATTGGCTGCCACCACCGGGTTTCTTATAGGCTTAGATGCCATTTTCTTCCTTATGCAGGTGTCACAGGGGCAGTATTCTTCTTCACTTGGTTGTTCACTAATATCATCGGCAAGAGCTGAACTGAAACCAAAATCCTCCTCGTCAATGTCAAATGATAAGTCTGTTGTCCCCGCTTGCTTATTCTGGGTCATATTCCGGTCATTAAAGAGAGACCTATTACGCATGGTCTGCAGCCGTTGTCTTCTCTGCTCTGTCTGGATTGTTGACTCACGCCTGAGTGTTTCATCTGGAGGCCTTGGAGTCCTCTGCCCTGCTCTGCTTTTGATCTTCCTTAGCTCCTTTTCTATGCTCTTTTGTATTCTTTTACTCACTTCGTCCTTCAGCTCCGATATCATTTTATCCAGCAGTTCATCGTTCTCTAAGTTCCACCTGATCTTGAACTCATTCATGGCACTGATATAGTGAGTCATGAACTCCTTCTCGATTTTCTTTAGCAGCCTCAGCACCCAGACTGGGTTGGGGTCAACTGATTTTTGCTGGGCGATGGAGTATGTTTTCACACTGGTTTCTGGGATTTCCTTGACATTGGCTTCCTGATCACTGGGAGAACCCTCCCCTACCTCCTCTTCCAAATTGGATTCAGCTTCTTTCTCACCATTAGCATCATCAGCATTTGCATCAATTTCAGCAGTGTTGCTTGGTTGCTCAGTTGCCTCATCAGTATTCGCTTCTGGAGGGATTTCATCTCCAGCTTCAGCTTCTGCTTCTCCTTCATTTTCATCTAATTTGCTGTTTTCTTCCACTTCGTTTTCGCCCCCTTCGCCATTTTCACAGTTACTACCCTGATCATCTTTATTGGGGTCTGCTTCAGGTCCCCGCTCTGGAGAGTCCGCTCCGGTAGACTCTGCTTCTTCTTCCTCTTTGGACTTTGAGCAGGATGTTGAAGGCTGAGAACACTCTTCTCCTTCTTTACCCTGTCCCTCGGTCTCACTCAGTTCAGGTTCATTCTCTAAACTTGCCCCCTGTTCAGCTGATTTGGACTTAACTTTCTTCTGGGGCAATAAGGTGCAATCTCTGGCACTGGCCACACTTCCCTCTCCTGAGTCACCAGAACCGCTACTGACATCAACCCCAGAAGATGACATTGGAGTGAAGTCTTTGTATGTTGAGTTCTGGTCTTTAAAGCCTGAGCTCATCTTTGTCTGGTCACTTCCTGGTTGGCCTGAACTCGGACCGCCTTTTTCCACTGTGCATCCAAACCACAGGGCCTGAAAAATGTTCAGCAGTTCTGTATATCTAGGCTTATTCAAGCATTTTGGCTTATCCGATGGACCTAATGGCTCTTCGTCAAGGAGTTGTAGACTGGCAAGACAAGTGATCAGAATATTGGCAGAGTTACTGAGCTTCCTCCCCATGGTGGGGGACACTTCAGGCAAACTGTTTGAGCGGTCAAATTTTGCTTCTTGTTTTGAACTGAGCAATGCCTTCATTATCTGCACCGAAGTCTGGATAGTGCTTGGCAAGTCCTTTTTATTATTATTTTGGCTTGAGGTCTCAACGCAATGGCTGCATTCTGCTTGATTGGTTTCAGCTCCTTCTGATGTCACCCCAGAAGTCTTCTCTTCTTTGGGGCATTCTTCTGCCCTCTCATTAACAGCATTGGCTTCAGCTGTCTCTTTTTTCATTTCCTCCTCTACACCATTTTCACCTTCCCCTGCATCCTCTTTCTCAGCAGTTTCCCCTTCTGAGATTTCTTGATTATTTGCACAGTTTGATATTTCGGTGGTTGTCTCTGCACATTCCTCTTCCCCATCATCCTCCATTTCATATTTCATAAGCAATGTCTCTTGAGGAATTTTGCTTAGCCACTCCTGGACAACTTCTTCTGGAGATGTATTTGGCAGGGCAGAAGGTGCTAAATCACGATCATCTTCCTCTGGTGCACTGGCCTCTTGTAATTTCTCTTTCATTTTCTCTTTGCAAGAGCCACCATCCTTTTTTTGCTTGTCATCTGAGTTATTTTCTGCTGCTTTCATTGTATTAGTTTCCGCTGATTTAGACCCCGAAGAAGTTGGTCTGGAAGAGTTGACTACTTCTTTCTGCTCTTTGTCCTCAGTCAGCATTGACTCAGTGCATGCGCTGGTGCTGGCGGAATTCTTAAACACAGCCGATCGTATTTTTTTGCTGCTTGGTTTTCCTTTTGGTGGGGCTGGGCAGTGCAAACTGTACATCGAGGCAACCTCTGATCCCGATGCTCTGCTAGAATTTTCCACCTCAGCATGAAGATTCTTCATTTTTTTTCTCCTGGGTTTGGATGATCGTGTCACACTGGATTGTGAACAGCCATCATTGCTTGTTCTGAACACCTCTGTCTCTGCACATTGGCCCTGGATGTCTGAGTAAGAAGAGACTCTTGAACTTGTGGGATATCCATTCCCAGCCTCAGTGGTCTGATCGTATTTTGAGCATAAAGACTCTGACATGCTTCCATGTCTTGAGCTTGAGGTCTCGGAACTAACTTTGGCATTTCCCTCTCCATCATTTCTATTAGAATTTGACAAACTTGAGGAAGGGGATGACATCTTACCCCTCTCTTCGGATTGGCTTCCCTGTCTGGTGCCTTTTGAAGACTTACTGTAGCACTTAGAGGTGCTGCTTGTGCTTTGGTCCTCGTTATTAACAGGAGGTGCAGCTGCTTCATTCATAGATGATGTGCTTGAAGGAAGAGAGTCTGAATGAGACGCGTGGTTTCCGAGAGAATTTTTGTTGATTTCACAAGAACTTTTGGAGTAGTTAGATGCCTTGCTGTTTGATCTTGAAACTTCTGCATGGAGAGAATTTTTCTTTTTTTTCTTAGAAGTTGATCCAAGTGATGACATGGACATTTCAGAACGTGCATCCAGATGAATCTTACTGTGCTTGCTTCTCTTTGATGTTCTGGAAGAACAGGAGGCATTGCACACAAGTATTTCGTCACTGTCACTCCTCCTGCTATTCCCATTACAAGCTTTGGAATGGGAAGATCCTTCGGTAGAACATCTTTCACATTCGCTGAAGTCATCTTTGAGCGAGTCACTGGGCACCATTTGTGCTGATACTGAACCGACTTCATTGTCTTCTTGTTTTGCTTCCTTCTCTTCAGCATCTTCCTTAGGGCAGGACTCACTGGAAAAGGAAGAGATCACTGGATCATTGTCAGAATGTTTGTCCTGGTCGCTCTTTGCTCTTGGCACACTGTACTTGCTAGATCTGCTGTAGACACTATGGGCAGAACTTGAGCACGCAGCAATATCTTCTTCTTCTGCCTTTTTCAAACTGCAGGATGACATGGTCCTTGCCATACTACTAGTTTCCTCACACATACTCTTCTTACTTTGTCTGGAGTGCAGAGATGACCTGGACAAGCTACTTCCAACCCGGCTGCCTTCAATTTCATCCGTTTCCTCCTTTGAACACTTCACTGAAGAAACTTCCATGCAGTTTTCATCCTCGTTCTGTGAATCGGTCTTACTGACCTCGGCTTCCTCAACAGCTTCTTCAGTATCCAGGTTGTTTTCACAACTTGAATGTGAGACTGGCCCTAATGATGATGCTTTTCGGCTACTGCTAGTGTTCATTCGGGTGTATTCCTGTGACTCTTCTCCATTGGAGGCAGCTGTAGACAAAGCGCTTCGATAGTTACACTTTTTAATGTTACAGTACTCCACCCTGTTTTCTATAGTCTCTGAATAGCATGAAGACTCCTGTACAACGTGCTCAGAATATTCTTCACTGGATGTGGTGTGGATGCTTTCCACGGAGGTCATCTTTTTGCGGACTACCCTCCTACGGGAAGACGTGCTGGAGCATGAAGACCGTGTGTGCCAAGTTTTTCTTATATCAGGCTCCTCTTTCTGGGAAGTATGCATGGGATTCTTCCAGATGTCATAGTCCTGGTGCTGCTTGCCACAGCTGTGGCAATGAGTTTCCTCAGATTCTGACTCATCGAATTTTGAGATGTAGGAATCAGCATCGCAGGGATATAATGAATCTTCCGCCTCTGAGCTGACTTCTAGGTTCATTTTCTGCATGGGGTCCGCTCCATTGTCTTCCTCTACCCCTGACTCTTCACAGGGCGTCTTACTCATCAAACTGGACTTCTTGATCTGTGTGGACCACTGAAGAGTCTCGTCGTTTAGCAAACGAAAGCGGACTTTCATCTCGACAGATAGGCTGCCATCCTTGTTCACGTGCACTCGTTTTTCAATGTCATCGTTGACTAAGGAGTGGACCAGGTCTCCAGCTTTTCCATGTGGACAGTTGTTTGGGAAAGGAGCACCATTCTCCAGTGATGTGTTGAGACCATTTGCGTAGGACTTTTCTGACGATAAGGAAAATCTCATTGACCTGTTGCTTGAAGCCGATCTTGGGTGGATGACGCTTTTTTTGGCTTTCAGTCCAAAGTTCACTGGAATTGAGAAAAAGAAAACAAAACAAAGAAGGAATAATGAGAATTCATGTAAAGGTAACATGAAACATCCAGGGCCAAATCCTCAGCTTGGGTAAATAGACATAGCTCCATTGAAGTCAGTGATGCTACGCCAATTTATACCCACTGAGGATCTGGACATAGTTAACAGAAGTGCCACAAACTGTAACTACAGAATGAATAGCTTATACTGAAAGCTTCTATTCTTTAGCTTTTCTTTTTAAGTCTAGTTTAAATTACAAATGTTTTGGTAATGCCTTTTATTCTATCCCACGGTGCAGAAAAGAGCATGCTCAACAATGATTTCCCCCCATTTTGTTTAATTGCAAATATGCATTTCCTTAAATATGTTTTCTTTCTTATTAAGCCTAAGGGTACCTGCATTGAGGAACTGCCCAAGCCGTTAGACGAATGTCTGGGTACCCGACAATTATTCTGTATTGTTTGCTGATCCACCTGAATGCTGACAAATGTACGTAGGGCAGAGCACACATTGGTGGGTGCACCATATGGGTACATTACTTTGAATAATAATAATGCTTATCAGGATTAATGGGGCCAAAATGAAGATGTGTACATTGGTGTTAATTGCATATCGGCATGAAAGTACAAGTGGGCGTAAGAGGTCTGATCAAGTGTTGAATACATCAAGTATGCTGAATACATACAAAAGACACAGAAAAGGAAACACACCTAAGAACACAGGCACCGGCTTCCTCCTTTCCCTGGGAGTGCTCAACCGCCCCTCAGCCCTAGGCCCCGCCCCCACTCCACCCCTTCCCCCAAGGCCCTACCCTACCTCTTTCCGCCCCTTCCCTGCCTCTTCCTGCCACGTTCTTCCCCTCCCCCAAACACGCCTCATTCCCGCTCATCCCCTTCCCCTCAGAGCCTCCTGCATGTCGTGGAACAGCTGATTGTGGGAGGCACTGAGAGGGAGGAGGAGGAGGAGTTGATCGGTGGGGCCACCGGCAGGCAGGAGGCACTGGGGGTGGGGGAGCTGGCTGCCAGTGGGTATTAAGCACCCACAAATTTTTTTCCTTGGGTGCTCCAGGCCTGTAGACCCACAGAGTCAGTGCCGATGCCCAAGAAGAAGCGTATATCTCTCATTCAATCAATTCCCTGCCATTTCAGGGACCTCAGTATTGGTGCACATTGGTCCCACCCATTTTCTGTCTGTGACACGCAATAGTTTAGTCTCCTGAGAGCTGTAATACTTTGGTCTAATTCTGGTTGTCGGGCTCGGTGTGGGGGTGGCTGGGTGGAGCTTAGTGGCCTGTGATACACAGGAGGTCAGACTAGAAGATCTGATGGTTGCTTCTGGTCTTGAATTCTATGATTTGGTGACACAAAGTAGTTCCCACCCAACCTTACATAAGCACTTTAATTGACACCTTCTTTCAGTCCCTTGTTTAGGTCTCATTTCCAAAGTGCTCTGCTGATATTAGCTAACTAAGCCTATGTCTACACTGCCCTGCAGGAGGACTATGGGGTTGTAAACAGTAGTGCGCACTAAAGTGCTGCACTGTAACTCCCCGTGTGGATGCTGCAGATATGAATTAAAAGGTTCCTAGTTCACATTAACATAATCCTGTTTGAAGAGAACTATGTTAATGCGAACTAGGAACCTTTTAGTTTGCACCTGCAGGATCCACACGGGAGAGTTACAGTGTAGCACTTAGGTGCGCACTGCTATTCTCACCCCCGGAGTCCGAACTGCACAGCAGGGTAGACAAGCCCTAATCCTCAAAAAGGTGATATAAAGCCTGTCAAGTATCATTCCCCCATTTCACAGATAGGGAAATGGGAGTCAGAGAGGTTGAACCCAAAGCTAGCATAAGCAAGCGCCTCAAATTAGACACCTAATGAAATGGCCTGATTTTCAGCCACAGCTCCCATTGAAGTCAAATGAGAAAATATTGACAAGTAACAGAAGGACTTGGGGGCAGGGGATACGTAGGGAAACACAAGGGCTTTGGGGAGACAGAGGCAGGAAAAGAGGAAGTTCAAGAAGGGAAGGGAGGAGGCAGAGATGCAGGGGAGGGGAAGTTAGGCAGAGAGGGGGCATGTGGAAAGGAAACAGAGGAAGAGGTGCAGGGGCAAATTCAAAAGGAAGAAGCCAGAGAGAACAAGGGGAAAGTGGAAATATTTAAGAGGGGTTAAATTATGCAAAGAAAGTGATGTGCATGCATTGAATGTACACATTAGATTATTACAACATGTGCATATAATCTCCAGAATTCTAGTTGTCCAGAGGGACAGGTATGGAATGGCTGACAGCCCTGGAGCGAGTGGTCTGGGACAACGCAGCTCACCGTCTTTCTTACTTCCGTTGTTTTCACTGATGTTGTTGCCACTGGATTGGGAAGCCAGGCCAGGGAGCTTCTCGGCAGAGCGCTTCCGCGAATTCTCAATGACTAGTGGTTTAAACGGTTCCCGGCCTACGCACACCAGCACGCTTGGGCAGTGGAGCAGAGCCTGCATGCTGTCGATCTGGAGGGAAGAAAACATCTGCTGAGTCACACCACGCTTGTAGGCCAGAACAATCGTCAAATATGTAACCGGTGATAAAGAGGATGGTGTTCTCCGTGTCCACCAAGGAGAGGACAGGAAGGAATCAGCTCAGTTTACAGCAAGGGAGATTCAGGTTAGATACACCTCTACCCTGATATAACGCGACCCGATATAACACGAATTCGGATATAACGCGGTAAAGCAGTGCTCCGGGGGGGCGGGGCTGCGCTGCGCACTCCGGCTGATCAAAGCAAGTTCGATATAACGCAGTTTCACCTATAACACGGTAAGATTTTTTGGCTCCCGAGAACAGCGTTATATCGGGGTGGAGATGTATTAGGAAAAACTTTCTGACTATAAAGCTAGTTCAGTGGTGGGACAGGTTACCCAGGGAGGCTGTGGAATCCCTGTCACTGGACGTATTTAAGACCAGCTTAGACAAACACCTGTCAGGGATGGTTCTAGGTTTATTTGATCCTGACCTTTTGAGGACCCATCCAGCCCTACATTTCTATGATTCTGTCAGCTTTGTTTCATCTTCCAGACCCAGAACCAGGTAGGACATAATGGAACCCACTTATACTAACATGACTTGCAATGATAGGACTTCTAGCAGGGGTGAGTAAGAGCCTCCAATCATTTCAGGGCACTCCAACGGACTTTCTTCTGAGCACATACCCAGTGTGATAAATGGGGGGTGGGGTAGCTCCCTTTTATGAACACCCAGCTAGCCAGCCAGGTATAAAATCCCTCTTAGTAGCTGTTCTCTACTTGCTTTACCTGTAAAAGGTTAAAAAGTTTTAGCCTTTCCATTGGCTCTTTTGGTCAGGTGAACATAAGAACGGCCCTACTGGGTCAGACCAAGGGTCCATCTAGCCCAGTATCCTGTCTTCCGACAGTGGCCAATGCCAGGTGCCCCAGAGGGAATGAACAGAACATGTAATCATCAAGTGATCCATCCCCTGTCGCTCATTCCCAGCTTCTGGCAAACAGAGGCTAGGGACACCATTCCTGCCCATCCTGGCTAATAGCCATTGATGGACCTATCAGCCATGAATTTATCTAGTTCTTTTTTGAACCCGGTTATGGTCTTGGCCTTCACAACATCTTCTGGCAAGGAGTTCCAAAGGCTGACTGTGCGTTGTGTGAAGAAATACTTCCTTTTATTTGTTTTAAACCTGCTGCCTATTAATTTCATTTGGTGACCCCTAGTTCTTGTGTTATGAGAAGTAGTAAACAACACTTCCTTATCTACTTTCTCTACACCAGTCATGATTTTATAGACCTCAATCATATCTCCCCTTAGCTGTCTCTTTTCCAAGCTGAAAAGTCCCAGACTTATTAATCTCTCCTCAGACGGAAGCCATTCCATACCCCTAATAATTTTTGTTGCCCTTTTCTAAACCTTTTCCAATTCCAATACATCTTTTTTGAGATGGGGCAACCACATCTGCACACAGTATTCAAGATGTGGGCATGCCATGGATTTATATAGAGGCAATATGATATTTTCTGTCCTATTATCTATCCCTTTCTTAATTATTCCCAGCATTCTGTTCGTTTTTTTGACTGCACATTGAGTGGATGTTTTTAGAGAACTATCCACAATTACGCCAAGATCTCTTTCTTGAGTGGTAACAGCTAATGTAGACCCCAGCATTTTATATGTATAGTTGGGATTATGCTTTCCACTGTGCATCACTTTGCATTTATCAACATTAAATTTCAACTGCCATTTTCTTGCCCAGTCACCCAGTTTGGAGAGATCCTTTTGTAGCTCTTCACACACTGCCTGGGTCTTAACTATCTTTAGTAATTTTGTATCATCTGCAATATTTGCCACCTCACTGTTTACCCCTTTTTTCAGATCATTTATGAATATGTTAAATAGGACTGGTCCCAGAACAGATCCCTGGGAGACGCCACTATTTACCTCTCTCCATTCTGAAAACTGACTACTTATACCTAGGGAGGTCCTGGAAGCTTCTTCCCTGGAGGTTTTCAAAAGGAGGTTGAATAGCCATCTGTCTGGGATGGTTAGACACAACAAATCCTGCATCCTGGCAGGGGGTTAGACCAGATGATGCTTGTGGTCCCTTCTAACCTTAGGATTCTATGATCTCTGACAGGTGTTTGCCAACCTGTTCTTAAAAACTTCCAATGATAGGGATTCCACAGCCTCCCTCAGAAGTCTAGCCAGTTATTCCCCGTTTTGTAGTTGTGCATTCGATTTTTCCTTCTTTAGTGGAAGTACTTTGCATTTGACTTTATTGAATTTAATCAGAGCAATTCTCCAATTTGTCAAGGTCATTTTGAATTCTAATCCTGTCCCCCAGAGTGCTTGCAACTCCTCCAAGCTTTGGGTCATCTTCAATTTTTATAAGCCTATTGTCTACTCCATAAGCATACTCTCCACTTCATCTCCACTTATAAACATACACTCCACTCCAAGTCATTAATGAAAATACTAAATAGTACCAGACCATGGACTAACACTTATGGGACCCCCACTAGATACGTCCTCCCAGTTTGACAAAGAAAACATTGATAACTACTCTTTGAATATGGCCTTTCATCCACTTGTGCACCCTCAACCACATTTCCCTAGTTTGCTTATGAGAATGTCTCATGGGACTGTGTCAAAAGACTTACTAAAATCAAGATACATCACATCTACAGCTTGCCTGCTATCCACTAGGCCAGTAACCCTGTCAAAGAAGGAAATTAGGTTGATCTGGCATGATTTGTTCTTGATAAATGCATGCTGGCTATACCTGATAACCCTATTATCCTCTAGGTGCTTACAAATCGATTATTTAATAATTTGTTCCAGGATCTTTCCAGGTATCAAAGTTAGGCTGACTGGTCTAGAATTCCCTGGGTCCACTTTGTTCCCCCTTTTAAAGATAGAGACTATGTTAGCCCTTCTCCAGTCCTCTGGGACCTCACACTTCCTCCATGGGCTCTCAAAGATAATCACTAACAGCCCCAAGATTGCTTCAGCTAGTTTCTCAAGTACCCTAGGATGAATTTCATCAGGCCCTGCTAGCTTGGATACATCTAACTAAAGTAAATATTTGTTAACCTGTTCCCTCCCTCCCCCTTTTGGCTTGATCTAGTCCATGATCTAGTCTGATCTTCTGCATAGAATCATAGAATATCAGGGTTGGAAGGGACCTCAGGAGGTCATCTAGTCCAACCCCCTGCTCAAAGCAGGACCAACCCCAACTAAATCAATATTTATGAATATTACAGGCCAGAGAATTTCACCCAGTGAATCCTGCATTGTGGTGTATTGAAAACTGCATAACAATTATACACTACCACTTTAAATTTGCCTGGTCCTGCTTCCTGTAGGGAAGTTGTGTGATCTGGCAAGTCTTCAGCAGTCAGTCTGCAAAGAGCCAGCCTAGAGAAAAGTGGGGTGAGTTGGTAAACAGCCGGCATTCTCTGTAGGTGTGGGTTTGGTTCTTGTGAGTTAAGGTTCTAGATTTTGAGAAATAAAGCTCTCTTACATTGCAACCATCCGAAACGAGTATTTTGTGTTTTTATCTTGCATCAAGCCAATAACTTCTGGTTAAGCTAGAGTATATCTTTCAGAAAGAGATTCAATCTTGATTTAAATTTTTCAAGTGATGAAGATGACATAGTGCTACAAAAAATCCCAAGTCCAGGCTGCATTACATTTCCCACCGATTGAGCTGCACCAGCAGTAACTGACAGTTTTCCTAGGGCCAGGTTCTGCCACCCTTGCTCACTGTTGGGGGCACCCTACTCTGCAAATGGCCCCAGTGAAATCAGTGGGGTAAAGGGTGGAAGAATGTGGCCCCTACTGGAGGTGGAGCCTGTGTGCAGGGCTTGACGGAACAGAGGCCAGTGTACGAATTCAGTCTGCTGCTGCTCCCTGACAAATCCTGAATCCTTGTTCAGATCCGGATTCTGCGCCCCATACTCATGGGACTGCTTGCATGAGTAAATGCTACTCAATGAGCAAGGGCTGTAGAACCAGGGCCTGAGGTAAAATGCTCACTGATTTCCAGGGGGATGCTGCCTGGGATAAGGGCTGCTAGTGCCAAGTGGCCAACATCTCTTATGACCCTGCTGTGTTGGCAGTGCTGTTGGGAATCTGTGCAGCCCAGCTGGGATTTCATGTGTTCACCAGGCAGCTGCAGGTCCTCTGGCCAGGAGCTGAAGCTTGAAGAAAGCCACCAACTATCTCAAGACTTGTGACGAGAATTGGCAACACTCAGGACCTGGCAGCATAGAGCAAGGTTTTAGGATTTGGCTCAGTGTAAATTTTCCTAAGTGAAGACTGGTACATCCGACCCCCTTGACATCACTGTCCTCAGTTTGTGACATCACATTGCAGTTTTATGGAAATCATTAGGCAGTATGCTGGGGGGTTGTATGGATAAATACATTAAAGATTGTGAGGGGCTCAGGCACTGGGGTGATGGGCCATATAAGTACCAGATAGACAGATTAGACAGACATATAGAGGGATGGATGAATAGATAGACAGAGGCCAAATCCTGCAGTCTTTCTGAGTTCTGCCTTAGTAAAGCCTATAGAATCGAGCCCTTAGTGGAGAATAAGCAATACAAGTTGATGATCTACTAATTATTATTACCATATTATTTATCATATGTAGTGCTGTAGCACCTAGAGGCCCCAGCCCCACTGTACCAGGTGTTCTACAAACATGTAACACAGAGAGAGAGAGAGAGAGAGAGAGAGAGAGAGAGAGAATCTGGCCTATAAAGTTTACAATCTAAGCAACACTTTGGCTAAGTACTAAACAAGAAAGATCTTGCTTCTTGTATTTTCTCTTAATTAAAGAAAATTGCACAGAAGGAACCAACCCAGAAAGATCAATCTATCTATATGTCTCCCTAGCAGGTTTGTATTTCTGTCTTTCTGGGCTATCAATAATGATGAAGGTACTTTTGTGCATAATTTTAAAAAGTCCTAGCCATTTTTAATCCACAATTTTCAAAAAGGAGCAATTTTTAGGAGGGGGCAACATTTAATAAAAAAATTCAGTTTAAAAAATGTTCTGGTTTTTCATAGCCTACTGCTTTTTTTTCCTCTTCCCTCTCCCTACATTTCTCCATTTTCCAACCGGGAAGGAAAAAGAGGGGAAAAGAAACAAAATATAAACCAAAACCAACCCCCCTCATACACATTTTTTTCAGATTTCATTAGCAACAACCAAACCAGAAAATTTGGAAAATTATTTTTTGTGGTAATTTTCATTAAAAAAAAAAAAAAGTCATTTTGGGGGATGAAAACTATTTTTATTCAGAATTTTTCTCTCAGCTGTAAGTATATATTTATCTAAGCATTTATACCAAATGCATCACTGTGGCATACTGAATGCAGGAAATATATGGAGCCATCTTCGCTATTGGTGAAAATATGCATAGCTTTAGAAATCAATGGAGCTAAACCAATTTATATTAGCTGAGGACCTGGCTCATGCTGCATAATCATAATTCTTTCTTAAAGAATATGCTTATGGCCACTTTGTTATTTAAAATAAAATGTCTATAACATAGCATATGAAGCATCAGCAGCTTTTTAGCTCTGTATTTATATATAAGCACCATCTCTTTTAATTGATCACTAGTAATAGTTAGGAATTCACCTAGAACTAGGGTGACCAGATGAGATGAAGAAAATATCGGGACACTGGGGTGGGGGGGAAGAGGGGGGAAGCTGAGTGCTACCGGCCGAGCAAAAAAATCGAGATGGTCACGATTTTATCGGGACACTCACGATTTTATCGGGACATCTGGTCACGCTACCTAGAACCCTGATGTTCCTTTAACCATTGCATGTATTTGTAGAGACAGCTGCTGCACATGAAAGGGTTTTCAAAAGTCATTTTGATCACATCATTTGTATTGTCCCAAACTCTCCCACTCCATCTGTAGAACACAGATCTATAGGACTAAACTAACAACTCAGCTCAATCAGCCGCAGCAGAACATTTCACCCAGTTCTCTGCAAATAACCCATCCTGTTAATGACGGGGCATACTCAGGAAAACAGGGGACACCATTCCCGAGGACAATCAATATGGCCTCTTTCACTAAATTATCTTCAAAATAGAGGTCCTGATCCTGCACTCAGCACCTTCTAACACTCAGCATGTTGCAGAATGAAACCCATACATTGCTTCTTAGGGTTTCTTTTTTGTTTCACGGAGATGAAAAATTAAAATGGCAGGTCCACTCTGGCAACTCTCACTAATGCAAGTGTCCACTGACTGCACTAAACTCCCCGGGTGAAATCCTGACCCCACTGACGTCTGAACTCCCACTGACAACCCCACTGTCTGTAACTAAAATGCCCACATTAAAATTATGGGCCTGATTCTGTAATCTTTAGTCACATAAGCAGTCTCATTGACGTGATATGATACATCAATCACTGAGCAGTCAGGCGATAGACCCTCCAAATATGCTCTTGTGAGATGACATCTACCATATAGTTTTCATAGGCAAACTTTTGGGGGAAAACATGGGAATTGATTAAGGTGCTTGAGGGACTGGTTTATAGGGAAAGACTTTTATAAAAAACAAAACTAAATTGGCTAAAAGGAGGCAGGGTAACTATAAACATTTCGGAAGGATGAAAACACCAAAGAAAGAAAGGAATGGTTCAGGGTGATACAACTAGGACTGATGGAATGAAATTAAGGAAGGGTAGCGTTAGGCTGAATATCAGGAGGCAAATAGTGAGATGGGGGAAAACAGTCTCCCACATGCCATGGAGAAAGCTCGAATCCTAGAAACATTTAAACCTAGGTTTCACAAAGAACTGAAAAATTGTCTATAGACCACAATCCTACTCAACTGCTATGACATGGACTAAGTAATATTTTCATCAGCAGATCTCAAAGTGCTTTACAAAGGGTCAGTATCTTTATCCCTACTTTACAGAAGGGGAAACTGAGGCACGGGGAGGTGAAGTGACTTATCCAAGGTCACGCAGCAGGCAAGTGGCAGAGATTGGAATAGAACCAAGAACTTCTGAATCTCAGTGCAGCACTCTGTCCATTCGGCACACTGACTAGATGAATTTATACTGCAAAATGTTTCCATCTCTGACATTTTATGATTATACAATATTAGTTATCACCCGCAGCTGTATAATATCAGATATAACAGAACATTGGTATGAGATAGCCCAGAAACATAACGTACCAGGCTGAGCCTGGAACCCTTACTCACGCGAGTAGTTTCACTGAGTGGGCATCGTTACAGCAAAATTGAAATCTTCTCTTCATGCCACTTCAAAGCTTTTATGCAGCCAGTGAAACCCTGGGACTTTTAGGGCCTACAGCAGATGCTGATATTATTTCATTGGATTGTCACTTTGTTGTAAGAGGGGCTGTTATTTTCCTGGAGTCATCAGCTATTGTGAAGGGCGCTTTATGCTTCATCAACGCCTGATCCGCTCATCCCATGTCCATTCCAAAGAGAAGAAAGGGGTTTCAAGGCCATTGCTTTGCCCTCTATCCTACCCACCCTACCTGAAAGCCATTCTTTTTCAGAAGATGCTACATACAAAATGAAATGATTGGTATTTATTGGTCAGCCCAGCATGCCCCACCCTGAGGTTTTCTTCTTTAACCACCTGTGAGACGCTGTGATCCTTTCTGGCTCTGAGCATGAAAGGAAACTGCCTCGACCGCCAAACTTATCGCCTTTCAGCAGCCACCACAGACAAGCTGTCCAAAGTGTGGTTCTCCATCCCATGTGACCACAGAAAAAAGTTAAGACCGTCCCCTCCCATCTAGCTATGAAGAGAGAGAGATTCACGGTGACCTCTTAAAACCCGTTTGTGACCCCTCCCCCTCAAGTGGAGAACCCATGCCCCTTCACTCACACACAAACTGAAAGATTAACTGTGACAGACCTCAGAACCTTCTGCCTCTAGTTCTTTGGTTCTCTATTCCCATATGCTGTACAGGAGACCCCGTGGGTAACATACTGCAGGAGTTTCCAAGCAGAATTGCCAGGACTGGCATCTAACCTTGGACCAACAGGAGGCAGGAGTACCATTTAGGTGACCATCTCACCTCCCGTGGAAACGATTACCTGTCACACTAGACCACATGCCTAGCTGCAAAAGTGTCTTGCAAGAGAGCCCGGATTGCATTTCCATAGAGCCTTCCACTCCCGGATCTCAGAGAGGCTTTCCAAATCCGAATGAGTCCCCTTATTATTCCCCTCTGATTGGTAACACAATCAAAGCACAGATTGGTTAAGCAACTTGCCGAGAGTCCCAACGTGAGTCAGTGGCCCAATCAGGAGTGGAATCCAGGCCGGCTGACTCTCCAATCCCAGTCCTAGCTGGTAAGCACTAAACTCCGCTCATCCCAGGTACATGGGCAATGGGGAGTGTGGGAGGGAAATGAACAGCTCTGGGAGGAAAGTGATGGCGAAAACCTTCGCATTTTTCTTGGCTGAAGCCATAATTCTGAGACCCTAATGAAGTCACTGGCAGGAGTGTTTCCAGCACGAACAGCTTGAATTTCAAAGAGTAAATGCAGGAAGCAATACTCACAGGGAGCAGTTCGCAGAGTAACCTACAGGCTGAAATATGTTCACATAAAAAAAAAAAAAAACCCCATCAAACAACACTGAGCAACGAAGCAAGGTGTGGAAATCTCAATCTAGGTTGTGATCCGAATCTCCCTGAAATCAGTGAAAAGTTTCCCATTGATTTCAAAAGGCTTTGGATCAGACTTATAGAGAAGGATGGCCTTGTGGGTAAGGTTCTGGACTGAGACTCAGAGATCTAGTTTCAGTTATTGACTGTCAGACTCTCTTTGTGACCAAAGGCAATTCACTCGGCTCCCCATCAGCAAAACGAGGATAACAACACTTCCTTTCCCCCACTCTATACCTGCCTTGTTGACTTAGACTGGGACGTGGACTGTCTCTTACTATGTGTCTGTACAGCGCCTAGCACTATGGGGCCCTGATCTCAGCTAGGGCCTCTACGTGTTGCTAGAATAGAATTAATAATATATTTGCCATCAGTTAGTGAGCGGAGGACAAAACCTAACCAATTTGAAAAGTGGAGTCCAATGGGCACAGAGACGCAGCTGGGTTCAGAGGGATGATGCAGAAGGTGTATTCAGAAGCCACCAGAAAACAAAATTATGTCTATTTCGGCCGAGGGGTACAACATAAGTAACATTCGTTGCTTTTCACCTGCTTGGCAAAAGCCAGCTAAAGAGTTTTGGAAGAGAGGGCTAAATTTAGGAGTGATGCAAAAATGGGTCATACTTACATGCAGAGGGATGAAAGGATGGGGTTGTAGCAGGGAATGCAGCCAACGGGGCGGATGAGATGGTGAAATAAGAAGATAAGGTATATTTCTGGACCTTGCCTTCTCTAACATAAACACATAGCGGTGTGTACATTTTAAGAAACAAAAGCCCTACTAAAAATACCTCACTCCACTGCTTACACGATTTCCCCCCTGCGAGGAGGTTAAGAGGCAGAATAAACCACATAGGCCAGATGTTAGTCGTCTTGCTTAATGTGATGCGGGCATTGTAAGCCTACACAGAACAGAACAGGGGGCTGCTTTATCCTACACGGCCATTACTCTCATTTAATATTTATATTGTGGTAGCCGACCAGGTTGAGCCCTGTCATTCTCAGTGCTGCGCAGACAGAGACAAGGACAGTCCCTGCCCCAACTAACTTACAAGCTAAAAGACAAGGCACGTGACAAACAAGTGACTGGATGAGAGGGGGCAACGAAAACCAATTGGATATGTGCATTTCCTAGCCAATCAGGAGCAGAGATCTTAACTTCCCACCTATCTGGGATGTTGGCTGCTTTTCCCGCCATAACCCCACCCTCCTGTCCCTTGTGTAAATTACACCTACTCACCCCTCTGAATTTGGCCCCAAAGATTGTTTAGGGCGATGCCCCTTTCAGAGACTCCAGAAGGAACATTGCAGCCCTAGGGTTCTGTGACTGTTGAGAAACAAGACCTGGGACACAGGAGAAGCTGAGCTTCTGAGCAGGACAGAAGGACCTAAAGAAGGAAAGGGCTGGCGAGAGGAATACAGGAAAAGCAGGTCAGTTCTTGAGAAATAGGTGAACAGGAGAAAGTGAGGGATGAGGAGGGAAGCAAAGGGTCAAAGTGTGGTTCTACTCTGAGGAGAGTATTAGAATGTCATCATAAAGCTCCATGTTTCTTGTCTCTCAAGGGGACCATTCATTTCCCACTGAAAACAATGGGAGTTGGATTGGGCCCTTAGTGACGCCAGATCAAGTCTGCTCCCTTTAAAAGTAAAAAGACCGTTCTTTCTACCTGCCAGCCCTACAAGCTCCCCCTGGAATCATGAATCCACAAGAGAAATGGTTGGAAGTTTTATTAAAAAATGTGGAGATTTTTGACAGCAAAGGAAGACGGTTATTGTGAAATATGTTCTCCGTTTTCCAACCAACTGTTAATCACCAAGAGTAAAGATTCTGCAGTTGAATTCAGGGCCCAAGTTGGCTCAGCATCTCTTACATTGGGGTAAATCAGGAGCATTTCCAACCCTGAGCATTCAAAAATTACGAATCAGCTCCCCCCACCCCTAAAAAAAAAAAAATCATGAGAGTAGCTTAAAAAAAAAAAAATCACATGCATTTTTCAAATACATTTTAGTTCTTTTTATTTGCCTTCTGGTTTCCGAGCCTTTAGGTGGCACTCGGTTCATGTTTTCAGGCTTTTCTCTGCTACCATGATGGCTACCAATGCCGTTAAAAAAAAGAAAGCTGAGATTCTCACAATCATCTGACTCTAAGAACTGGGACTTACAGAAAAACACCAAGGGTCCTGTCTCCACTGAAATAAATGGGAGTTTTGCCTTCGACTTCAGTGAGGGCAGGATTTCACCCCAACCACTGCAAGATTTGCAATAAAATCCGAAGAGTTGTCAGCAATACAGAAGCTGAAGTCAGCTGAGTTATACTGGTGTAAAAAGGCATAAGTCAGAGGAGAATCACACCCTACCTCTAACTAAACTGCAGCAAAATCCCATGGTATCAGATCAGAGTGTGTGTGTGTGTGTGTGTGTGTGTGTGTGTGTGTATATATATATATATTTTTTTCCCACTAGTGAATATGTGACGATGAAAAAACAAAATGTTCTTTTCATTTCCAATTTTTTTCATAAAAATGAAAGGCTGTTTTCAACATTTGGAAAGCTCTTATGTCTCTCTAAAAAAAAATAAAAATAAAAAAGCAGCTTTGTCTGCCAAAATACCCACAAACAAATCCAGTACAATATCCCTGCAGAAATGGAGAATTTCTTCTTACTGTAAATTCACAGTTTTTCCATCAGGGGGTAGAATTTTGCCATTTTTGCATCATTAAAAAAAATAAATAAAAAGCACCATGTTTGCCAGTCAAAAGTTATTTTAAAAATGGATTAAATTAATAAATATTCAGGAAAAATATTGTTTTGTCACATGGATTTTCACACAGCAAACCTGGTGATTTCCCTTGGTCCAATAGGATTGCTTGCGAACTATTGAGTTGTGAGAATTGGCTGGCCTGAGAATGAGTCCTGCTCACTGTTGGGCAGATTCTCAGCTGGCATAAATTGTCATAGTTGCATTGATTTCAATTGATGACAATTAAGAGTCGCTGAGGAACTGCATGTTAAGTCAGAAAGTAGGAAGGGCCAGATCCACAAAGGTATTTAGGCTAACGGCCACTGCAATCAATGGAAGTTTGTGGATCTGGGCCTAGTAGTCCAGTTTGTGTCACTTAAACTACAGCTTGAAGAGACCCTGGGCAAAATGCTCACAGAGAATCCCAAAAAACCCTGTGTGGATTCATGAGAGATTTGTCATGAAATTGGATAAAATCCAGTGTGAATGTGCTGATTTGTTCTGAGATTATGACCCAGATGCACAACGGGTGTAAAATGGCATAGCTCACTGCCAGGCAGTGCCAGTTTACACCAGCTGAGGATCTGGCCCAATTGGGAATCATTCAGACCCAATTGATCAATGTGAAACAAAGTGGGTTGGGGAGGCTGCAAACCCACTCCGAATGAAACCAAAGAGAATACTGGCACAAGGACTGAAATCCGATACCTTTAGCATAGCTCTGATATTTTCATTATTATTTATTAATAATTGTATTTGGGTAGCCTCTAGGAGCCCAGTCATGGACCAGTGCTCCATTGTACCAGGCACGGTAAGAACAGACAACAAATGACAGCCCCTGTCCCAAAGAGTTTATAATCTAGGGAATTCTTTACACTCCTGATGTAAGGGCCACAGGCTGAGTTGTATGACAGCCCCAGTGACATGAGTAGGATTACTCATTTAGTAAGGCACTACTCAATGTAAGTAACCATAGCAAAATCTGGTCCTTAGGAATTTATAAGGTGCCTTTCACTTTGGTATCTAAGATCTTCTTCTGTCAAGCCTTTCATCCAATGAGCTCTGCTAGCTTTACAAACATTCGAGAATTAATCCTCATGGCATCTCTGCAAGACAGGTAGGAAGTATTATGCCCATTTTACAGATAGATAAATGGAGGCACAGTGGCCCCATAAAAAGATGTTCTAGCTGAACAGCGAGAGGCGACAAAACCAGGGCATCCGCTTTGTGGGTTTATCTCAATCTAGCAGCTAAGAATGGATTGTGACTCTTAGAGCCTTTTTTAATGGGAAGACTGTGAAATTTACCCAGCAAGTACGCTAAGCTTGTCTTAAAGATTCGACTAGCAGTGCAAGTGATGGACCAATTATTTCTCTGGCTTTCCTTGCAGAAGAGAAGCAGGGAGCAGGGAGGGATGAGAGAAGAACTTGATGTAACCCTTGCAGGAGAACATTTGCCAGAGCAAAGCTGAACGTTAAATAGAAAGATTCTGAACTTGGCCGCACGAGTTTTAAAATCTACATTCAGTTCCAATTCCAATGGATTTTAAGGCCAAAAGGGGCTATTATGGTCATCTAGCCGAGTCTCCAGCCTAGCACAGGCCATATGGGACGTCACCCAGGGATTCCTGTATCCAGCACAGTAAGTTGTGGTTGAACTTGAGTGTCTCTTGTAGAAAGACACCCAGTCTTGATTTACAGACTCCAAATGCTGGAGACTTTTCCGTGTCCCTTGGTAAATTGTTCCAAGGTTACTGGTTCTTGGTATCGGTTATTACTCTTGCTTGAGAAGCTGATAAGTAATAGGGGAGCTTGATACCACTGACCATAAGCTACTTGAATTCTTCACCAGAGCAGGTAACGAGCTCATAGAATACAATTCTACAAGGATATTAGATTCCAAGGAAGAGGTTTTTGATTACAACACAAGCTTTAGAATCAGTAGATTGGAGGTCAGAGCCACAGCCAGGCTGCAGCGGCTTTGCACTCCTGCTGTGGCACAAAGCAGCCCTAAAGCCAGCGGAGCTGGCCCCTGGAGGATTGCCCCTGCTTAGAGCAATCCTCCGTTGCTGTTCAGCTGCGGTGGCTTGCCCCTACGCCACCCTCCAGATCCGCTGTGCATAGGCTGTGGCTGAGAACAGGGGGGTGTGGCTGGAGGGGAGGGGGTCTTCTGTATTTCAGTGGACTCCGGCTGCCGGAACAGTGCCTGTGGGCGCACTACCCATATCATGCATGTATCTGCAATGGAGATCTAAGCAGGGAGAGAGTCTTCTGTGGGTAGATTAAAAGGGGAGGGGGGAGAGAAATGATCTGGGCCAACGAGATCTCTTACAATGTAGAATAGCCTCCCACAGAGATGAAAGCCTCTTAACTTGAGTCACTTAGATCCACTGGACAGGGAGGGAGATGATGACCTATTACTTCTTTTCCCACCTCTAATTTCCGTGACTCCGTTCTGTAGCAGCCTACAGAGCTCTTTTTAAATCCAGACCTGAAGTCCCCAGTGAGAGCGAGGAGAGGTCCGGATTATAACAAAGAATCCCCACAGCCTAAGCTCGGGCATCTCCAGCCCTAGAGTCAGCATGACATGTTCTAGGGTAGCAAACCTGTAAATGCCAAACAAACCGATGCCTGATGTCAATTCATTGCACACACAGGCACAAATAGAAGTTTCTTTGGCGATCCATTTATCCAGCGAGTAGCTTTCCCACTGGATGCAGGAAAAAGGTGTTGGTCCAGATCACCGGCTGGTGCAAAACAGAGCAGTGCCATTTTGCACTGCAAAAGAGCTCTATACCCCCTGCGAACCTGGCTGCTGTTTTAAAGCTACAAAGAAACAAATCAACCTCCCTGCCCCAAAAGCCATCTCCGGTTAAATCAGTTCACTGAACTGACTTGTGATTTAGAAACTGACAAAATAGAACCAAATCACTGTTAGTGTCAGGAGGTGAAATCCAGGCTTCAGTGGGGATAAGCTTCCACCTGTGGCTTTTCCCCCCCACCCATTGTCCAATCTGATTGCTGCACAGATTACATGTCTGCTCCTGACTCCAATGGACAGAGGGGTGCAGGGTCTTGTGATCACCTTTGCTCTCACGCTGGTGTAAAATCAGGAGTAGCTCTACTGGAATCAGTCTTACCTTGGTGTAAAATCAGGTGTGCTGATTCCATTGGGGTTGCTCCTGAGTAACACTGGTATGAATGAGATCAGAATCAGGAAAAAGAACAGGAGTACTTGTGGCACCTTAGAGACTCCTGTTCTTTTTGCGGATACAGACGAACACGGCTGCTACTCTAAAGCCTATCAGAATCAGGATCTCCCAGCTAAAATTTCCATTGACTGCAATGAGCTTTGCATCATGATGCTTCATTATTTCTAGTACGGTAGGACCCAAGGACCCACAAAAGCGACCAGGGACTCATTGTACTAGACACTGTACAAACAACACAAAGACAGTCCCTGGCCCAGACAGCTCAGGAAGAAGCATATTTGATGATATGCAACAGGTGAATAAACAAACAAAGGGCAGCGGGGGTGGGAGAGGATAGGAATGGAAGACAAGAGAACAGTAAAAGCAAGTGCGGCTGTAAAAGTTAGCAGCCACAGTGGTTTCAGAGTGGTAGCCGTGTTAGTCTGTATCCACAAAAAGAATGAGGAGTCCTTGTGGCACCTTAGAGACTAACAAATTTATTTGGGCATAAGCTTTCGTACACACACACACACACACACACACACACACACGTTGCCATACCAACTGTAATGAGATTAGTCAATTAAGGTGGGCTATTATCAGCAGGAGAAAAAAAACTTTTGTAGTGATAATCAGGATGGCCCATTTCCAACAGTTGACAAGAAGGTGTGAGTAACAGTAGGGGGAAAATTATCATGGGGAAATAGTTTTTACTTTGTGTAATGACCCATCCACTCCCAGTCTTTATTCAAGCCTAATTTAATGGTGTCCAGTTTGCAAATTAATTCCAGTTCTGCAGTTTCTCATTGGAGTCTGTTTTTGAAGTTTTTTTGTTGAAGAATTGCCACTTTTAGGTCTGTCATTGAGTGACCAGGGAGATCGAAGTGTTCTTCGACTGGTTTTTGAATGTTATAATTCTTGACGTCTGATTTGTGTCCATTTATTCTTTTGCGTAGAGACTGTAGACACAGTAGACAGTTGTTATCACAAATGGATCACGCCCTTTAGCCAATTCTACCTGTCTTATACGGCTGTCCCTCGCCACAAGGTCTGAGCGCCTTCCATGTAAAAGAAATAGCAATGTCTACGTCCTTAGTGGACTTCATGGAATCTCTGGCACTTCTCCCTCTTTGGGGTGAAAACTCAGGGCAAAGCTGAGTCAATACAAGTGAAGAGAAAACAAGGGTTATTAAAACAAACCAGCCTAGAGCAAGAGTTTTTCAAGAAAAGATCATTGCTAGGCAAAATTCAACCGAGCAGAATTCAGTCCAAAAGGTGAATTCCTCAGACTAGTTATGAATAAATTCAAACAGGAGGTGTCAATGCAAACTTGTGCAACTTTAATAATAGTAGTAATTTCCAGCAATCACTATAATAAATAATAATAATTAGGACCAGCTTCTGATCCCAGTTACACCAGTGTAAATCCCAAGGAACTGATCACACTGGTGTAACGGAGATCAGAAGCTGGCCGTAACTTTAGTAACTTAGCTCTGTCTCCAGACGGAGAACACTGCCCCTCCGACCTCTGCCCCCATCTCTACGACTGTTCAAGCTCTGAGACTGCATTGGGGCACTTTGCCTCCTGGCTGCCTCAGAAAGAGGACCCCAGTGAGCATAGGAAAGCCATTGCTGGCTTGCGCATGGTGTCGACTGTTGCACTTTGCCATCAGCATGTGCAGGACTGGTGATGAAATAGCAAGGAAGAAAAAGGCTAATGTCAGAAACAGCCTCGCCAGATGGTGTCACCACGCTGGAAATGGATGCACAATATAAAACCCCATTGCCACTTGGAAACCTGTCCTAGAAAGGGGCCAGATTCTGCCTTCCGACAGACATGCACTACTCTTATTGCAACCCATGACAGTAACCCGCAGCCATCTGCAGAGGGAACACAGTCCAGATTTCTGTGTGCTCTGTTAAAGACCAGAAGGTTGGAAAGTTGTCATACCAATAAAGCAAACAAAACTGAATCAGAGACAGAAGATTCAGTGAAAACTTCTGGGCCAAAGCCCGCAGGTAAGTGGGGAACATGGAGACCTGGGAGATGGGTCGGAGACGAGAGGGAGTGTGGGCTATATTGGCAGAGAGAAAGGAGGGTCAGGACAAAACCGGGAGGAAAGATCAAACCAGTATCTTAGATGCCTATATACAAATGCGAGAAGTATGGGTAATAAGCAGGAAGAACTGGAAGTGCTAATAAATAAATACAACTATGACATTGTTGGCATCACTGAAACTTGGTGGGATAATACACATGATTGGAATGTTGGTGTGGATGGATACAGCTTGCTCAGGAAGGATAGACGGGGGAAAAAGGGAGGAGGTGTTGCCTTATATATTAAAAATGTACACACTTGGACTGAGGTAGAGATGGACATAGGAGACGGAAGTGTTGAGAGTCTCTGGGTTAGGCTAAAAGGGGTAAAAAACAAGGGTGATGTCATGCTAGGAGTCTACTACAGGCCACCTAACCAGGTGGAAGAGGTGGATGAGGCTTTTTTTAAACAACTAACAAAATCATCCAAAGCCCAAGATTTGGTGGTGATGGGGGGCTTCAACTATCCGGATATATGTTGGGAAAATAACACAGCGGGGCACAGACTATCCAACAAATTCTTGGACTGCATTGCAGACAACTTTTTATTTCAGAAGGTTGAAAAAGCTACTAGGGGGGAAGCTGTTCTGGACTTGATTTTAACAAATAGGGAGGAACTCGTTGAGAATTTGAAAGTAGAAGGCAGCTTGGGTGAAAGTGATCATGAAATCATAGAGTTTGCAATTCTAAGGAAGGGTAGAAGGGAGAACAGCAAAATAGAGACAATGGATTTCAGGAAGGCGGATTTTGGTAAGCTCAGAGAGCTGATAGGTAAGGTCCCATGGGAATCAAGACTGAGGGGAAAAACAACTGAGGAGAGTTGGCAGTTTTTCAAAGGGACACTATTAAGGGCCCAAAAGCAAGCTATTCTGCTGGTTAGGAAAGATAGAAAATGTGGCAAAAGACCACCTTGGCTTAACCACGAGATCTTGCATGATCTAAAAAATAAAAAGGAGTCATATAAAAAATGGAAACTAGGACAGATTACAAAGGATGAATATAGGCAAACAACACAGGAATGCAGGGGCAAGATTAGAAAGGCAAAGGCACAAAATGAGCTCAAACTAGCTAAGGGAATAAAGGGGAACAAGAAGACTTTTTATCAATACATTAGAAGCAAGAGGAAGACCAAAGACAGGGTAGGCCCACTGCTTAGTGAAGAGGGAGAAACAGTAACAGGAAACTTGGAAATGGCAGAGATGCTTAATGACTTCTTTGTTTCGGACTTCACCGAGAAGTCTGAAGGAATGCCTAACATAGTGAATGCTAATGGGAAGGGGGTAGGTTTAGCAGATAAAATAAAAAAAGAACAAGTTAAAAATCACTTAGAAAAGTTAGATGCCTGCAAGTCACCAGGGCCTGATGAAATGCATCCTAGAATACTCAAGGAGCTAATAGAGGAGGTATCTGAGCCTCTAGCTATTATCTTTGGAAAATCATGGGAGACGGGAGAGATTCCAGAAGACTGGAAAAGGGCGAATATAGTGCCCATCTATAAAAAGGGAAATAAAAACAACCCAGGAAACTACAGACCAGTTAGTTTAACTTCTGTGCCAGGGAAGATAATGGAGCAAGTAATTAAGGAAATCATCTGCAAACACTTGGAAGGTGGTAAGGTGATAGGGAACAGCCAGCATGGATTTGTAAAGAACAAATCATGTCAAACCAATCTGATAGCTTTCTTCGATAGGATAACGAGTCTTGTGGATAAGGGAGCAGCTGTGGATGTGGTATACCTAGACTTTAGTAAGGCATTTGATACGGTCTCGCATGATATTCTTATCGACAAACTAGGCAAATACAATTTAGATGGGGCTACTATAAGGTGGGTGCATAACTGGCTGGATAACCGTACTCAGAGAGTTGTTATTAATGGTTCCCAATCCTGCTGGAAAGGCATAACGAGTGGGGTTCCGCAGGGGTCTGTTTTGGGACCGGCTCTGTTCAATATCTTCATTAACGACTTAGATATTGGCATAGAAAGTACGCTTATTAAGTTTGCGGATGATACCAAACTGGGAGGGATTGCAACTGCTTTGGAGGACAGGGTCATAATTCAAAATGATCTGGACAAATTGGAGAAATGGTCTGAGTTAAACAGGATGAAGTTTAACAAAGACAAATGCAAAGTGCTCCACTTAGGAAGGAAAAATCAGTTTCACACATACAGAATGGGAAGAGACTGTCTAGGAAGGAGTACGGCAGAAAGGGATCTAGGGGTTATAGTGGACCACAAGCTAAATATGAGTCAACAGTGTGATGCTGTTGCAAAAAAACAAACGTGATTCTGGGATGTATTAACAGGTGTGTTGTGAGCAAGACACGAGAAGTCATTCTTCCGCTCTACTCTGCTCTGGTTAGGCCTCAGCTGGAGTAGTGTGTCCAGTTCTGGGCACCGCATTTCAAGAAAGATGTGGAGAAATTGGAAAGGGTCCAGAGAAGAGCAACAAGAATGATTAAAGGTCTTGAGAACATGACCTATGAAGGAAGGCTGAAAGAATTGGGTTTGTTTAGTTTGGAAAAGAGAAGACTGAGAGGGGACATGATAGCAGTTTTCAGGTATCTAAAAGGGTGTCATAAGGAGGAGGGAGAAAACTTGTTCA
>NW_020664579.1:3352002-3407823 GCF_002925995.2 Terrapene triunguis
TATTTGGTCCTGCCATGCGGGCAGGGGACTGGACTCGATGACCTCTCGAGGTCCCTTCCAGTCCTAGAATCTATGAATCTATGAAATTCTGCTGTAACATATCATCCTGATCCAATTATCAAGCCCTAGGAAAGACCTGTAGAGAGGGGGTAAGCTTACTCTGTCTTTAGCTTATCCCACTGTGAGCCTGAGCCCGTATCATTGAAATCTATCGGATGTTTGCCATGGGTTTCAAGGCAAAAATCAGTCCCTTTGTAAGCAGGTGCTGCAGCTGGAACCACCTGAAATTCAGCTGCTGTCGCTGCAGGGAGCTGTGCAAACATCTTCACTTTCAGTTCCCACCCCGCCCCATTCAGCTCCATTGTGAGGTTCAGCACAAAACTCCAAGCACAAGTCAGTTGAAACCAAGAGCTAGTTATCAGAGGGGTAGCCGTGTTAGTCTGGATCTGTAAAAAGCAACAGAGAGTCCTGTGGCACCTTAAAGGCTAACAGATGTATTGGAGCATAAGCTTTCGTGGGTGAATACCCATTTCGTCAGACGCAAGAGCTAGTTGTGACCCTAAAACATAGACTGGCCCAGGCTGATCCACGAACCTCGGTGAACCTTCCATCGGGGCGGCAGCTTAGAGTTTGTAATGAAACGGGTTGAGTTTTGTATGGTTTCTGATTGCACTGTGCACAGTCCTACCCACAGCTCGTGCCCTGTGTGTCTGGGATCCCACACTGGCTCATGAGCTGCCCATTGGAAGATGACTCCATCCATAACACCTGAATGATCTCGTTTCTGTGAGACTGTCAGGTTCTTATTGCAACACAACTGTTCATGCAGACACTGATGGGAGTCCGAAACGTTACTTGGATTTGCCTGGTGGCTGAATGTCAATCCTCTAGACGGCAGGAGAACTAGGCTTGGTTTTCAGCCTGCTGTTCTCTGACTCCCTACATCAGCAGGGCTGGGAGGTCTATAGCAGAAGGAAGTTTGCCTTCTGAGGGGATAAATTCTTCATGTGCCACAGCAGCAGCTTGTCCAGCTGATATTAGGGAGCTGCACCCATGAACTCGAAGGGAAGTTCCATTTAGCCCTTCTGCTTGACTGACATGTGGGGGCTTGCAAAGGGGGAGGGGAGTTAAAGCCAAACATCGGGGAGAGGGGAAAAAAAATAAGAGGATCCTCAGGGCAGCTGAGGAATCATTCTGAGGAGGAAAAAAGGAAAGAGTTGTACATGCCTGGTCATGTAAAGAGTCCTAGAGATCACCTGTGATAGGGCCTTTTATCATGTCCCCAGCACAGATCTCTCTCTCCTTCTCCCTCTACCTTACAGTTTTCTGTTACTCCCATCACCATATTATCTAAAGCCCACCTTGTTCAGCTGAAGTCCCAATCACTCCCTTGGCACACGCTTAAGGTCAGGGTGCTGGGTGGCTGCACAAGGATGGGAAGACACAAGAAGCTTCCCCTCCCCTGCCCCTAATACAGTAACTAGGCACGGTCATAGTCCCTGCCCACCCCCACGCCAAGGCCCTGCCTTGACTCTGCACTGGCCAGTGCAGAGTCGTCCATATGCACAACAGGAAGCATGCTGCGCTCTATAATAGGTGGTGTCGGGAAACTGCTCCCATTGCACTCTGGGGAGCTTGGGGAACCATGGGACCTCCCTGAATCACAGTGCCTCCTAGTGTTCCCTCAGGGGTGCTGCAGCTCCACGCCACCCCTTCTCCAGGACTGTGACTATCTGGTACAACTGAGCCCTTACTGCCTATAATTTTACACCATGTCAAAAGTGGGCCAAGTCAATGATCTTCCACGGCAGGAAACTAAAAACCAGCCAGTGCCGATCTCTTACCAGCATTCTCTTTGGCACCAGCCTGTCTGGATGTGCAGAACAATTGACTTAAATACGAAGCATTGCATGGCTCATTCCTGGGAAAGGGAACTTCAAGCTCTCCAACAGCTGAAGGCAAGCCCCGGATTTCAGTGGAGGATTAATTTGGCCCAGGGCGCCCGCTGAAGGACCCCTTGTTTTTGTAGTCAGAGATTGCACTGGTGCTGCTGTCCCTGGAACAAATACTTTCCCCAGTGCAAAGCCCAAAACAATGGAGTTTACACAGGTGAGCTGCTCCGAGTGGGACTGTCTGGAATCCTTCCCCCATGCCAGGTGCTTCGTGGGACAGGCCACATCCCTCCAGGCCTACCTCAACCTCATCCCCACAAAACCCCTTCTACATGGAGGCTGATTGAGATCCACGACCAACAGGGGGTCCTGACCATCTCCCAGGCAGCAGAACTGGCTTTGCTGTGTTCTGTGCCTTCGCTCAGGCCAGAGGATTTGCCTTATAGGGCATAAAGGGGACTGAGGAATAAATAGCCAGCACCATGTATCACACAGACTCACCTTCTTCCCATCAACCGTGTAGAGCTTCTTCACTGTGAACTGCAAGAGCTCGGAAATCTCATCCAGGAGAGTTTTGAAGCTCCGGGCGTTCCTGTGATTCAGGATAATTGAGCGCCGGATACCAATGTCCCCGTTTTTAACCAGAGTGATTTTCTTGAGTATTTTGGGGCCTTGCTGGGAGAAAGGCCTGGAATGGTCTTCACGCCTGCCCTCCTGGCCTCCTCGCCTCAGGGCGCTCGCCGGGCGGCCATTCCACTGAGGGCCTACCCTCCGGCCCGTGCCGATGCTAAAGGGCTTGACGTATTTCTTGTCAGAGCAGAGGTAGCACCCGCCGTCCTCCAGCTGGTCCAGCGCGCTGATGCAGTGTATCCCCCGTGGAGTGGTGATGGTCCTCACCCCGAACGGCAGAGGGACCCGGTGGGAGAGGTCATCCATGAGGGCATTGAAGCTCTTGAAGCTGCGCGGGTTAATGGCCATTTTGACTCCCCCGAACTGAGGGTCTCCACTCTTGAAGAAGGTTATTTTCTTGGTCGGAGGAACCCGCGTGATGGCATTTGTCCGCGCCACGGCAGGAAGGGGCTGCTCATCGTTGTAGGGGCTGGAGGTGGTCAGGTAATCCGCAGGTGCCTGCGTCATTCCCCACGCTTAAAGGTACCTGCAACAAAGCACAAACAGCACAGTTTGGACTGTGTCACACAGAACTGACGGCTGACAAGTCACAGGCCCAAATTTTGCTCTCTGGTGCACATGGGCAACCACACTTACCGTATGGGTGTAAGTGAGAGCAGAATTTGGGCCCCTGGTATCATACCATTGAAAATGAACTGGCTCAAATAAATATGCGGGTAGGCAGCTGCAAATGTAACTACAAGCCTTTAATAACTGGCGGACAAATTCTGTTCACAATTACACTAGAGCAACTGCACTGAAGACACCGGGAGGGGAGTCTGGTGCCAAACCCAAGCATTCAAAAATTATGCGTCAGCCCCCCCCGCCGAGAATCATGAGACTGGCTTACATTTTATTTGCCTTTTGGTTTTTGACCCTTTCCAATTCATGTTTTCAATCTTTTCTCCAAAACCGAGGGAGCTAAAAATTTACTGTTCTTTTTTTTTTTAAAAAGGAAGCTGAGATTCTCATGTGATCCCATGACTCCATGAGCTGGGGCTTTAAAAAATGCCAAATATAGTGAGACTTGCAATAGAAGCGTTATAGCAGGCAACTCTGTACAGTGGTGAAACTAGAATGTGGCTCTTAAAATATAGGTGTCATCAGAAAACGATGTCCGACTTGTATAGGAGCTTCTAGGTGCTCAGCTCCCTATTTAGATGCCTAGATATGGAGTAAGGAGCCTAACTTCAGGTGCCCAACCTTGAGAATCTAGGCCTCCATTTTTACTGCTGTCAGTGTTGTCGAGGCATAGACCTAGAGGAGAGCAAGCTGGGTTCTTATTCTCTCTCGTGCTTCTTACATTAAATTGTCAGCTACTTACTGTTTGCAGACTATTACCGAAAAAGTTCAAGTCTCACATGGAGTTACCTCTGCCATTAGAAAAAACTATCCTTTTTGACTTGTGAATTGAAAAGATTTATCTCAATGTCATTTATACCTGCTCAAATAACGTGGTGATGAATGTGAGATGAATGCCTAGACAAACAGAGACAGGAAATCCAACAGTGTCATTTGAGTAAGAGCTTAAACCACAAAAGCCCCTTCAATTAAACAGGAATCAAGACTCCAAAAATAATACTTTGTCAGCCTAATAATCTCCATATTACTGTTCATACATGTGCAACAAAGCACTAAAACTACATGCAAAGTCTATGAAGGCTTTAAGTATGTTTGGATGGGTAGAGGCACTGCAAATTACCAGAGATAATGTGAAAGTGATCAGCAAAGATTATTGGCCTAAAGAAAGAGACCCTGATTGCTGCCAGTAAGGCATGGTGTCCAGGACTAGCGCCCATTTTATCTTCCACATTACATTCTCAGTAGACGGGAACTCTGTCTGAATTACTCTTAAAAAAAGAACTGCTTTTACTTGCCAAAAATTCCCTAGGAAGGTGATAAATATCTCTCTAATTAGGCTTGGTCTACACTAACCCCCCAAATCGAACTAAGGTACGCAACTTCAGCTACACGAATAACGTAGCTGAAGTTCGAAGTACCTTAGTTCGATCTTACCTCGGTCCACACGCGGCAGGCAGGCTCCCCCGTCGACTCCGCGGTACTCCTCTCGTCTAGCTGGAGTACCGCAGTCGACGGCGAGCACTTCCTGGTTCGACTTATCGCGTCCAGACACAACGCGATAAGTTGAATCCAGAAGTTCGATCGCTCGCCGCCGAACTACCGGGTAAGTGTAGACATACCGTACACACGAGTTCAGTTCATACACACGAGTATGCAGTTCTTTGTAGTGTTTCACGGCTACTTCTAATTTCAAGAAAATAATGATTCAACTCCAAATTATTTAGCAGGACCCCAACTCTGCTACCAATAAAGCCAACGGGGATTTTGTCATTGCCTTCAATGGGTGTAACATTTGGGCCTCAATAAATAATGTGATTTGCTCCATTTTACATCTTTTTGGATCCCAAGTATTTTTTTCTTTTTACTGTTATGCTGTAATTAAATATCTGCACACTGATAGTACAGCACATCTACCGTTTCTGTAGATGATGGTTTGACCTAGAATGAGCAAAAAATGAACTTTGGCACCATTTGAAAGATTATTATTTTGATACATTTTTTAATCAGCTCTTTGATGCTCTTTCACATGGACTCGGATTGCAAGGAGTTCCAGATTTTTCACATATGCATCTACTCTCCTTGCTAGAGAAGGACAGGTGATTTTTCTTTTCTTTTCATTTCTTGTTCAATGAAGATCTATCCACCACGCTATCCCTTCAGAAAGCTGTCCCATTCCTATGTATTTCAATGGCATTCAAAAGTATGTCCCTCTCTGTCTGCTCATAAATCCCTTCTCATAGCTTTCAGATATTGGCAGGCATACTTTGCAAACAACCTTGTAACCCCAGAGCTTCCCAGACTGAGATCTGTGGGCCACCGGTAGACCACAAAGAACTTGTAGGTGGTTCATGGAAATTTGTTTGGTTAGATATGGCTGGCTCGCCTTGTTTCTAGCTGCTAAATCACATTAAATAAGAGCTAAAATTACATGAGATACTTTCCTTATATTACTTTTCCACGTAAGCAATTGTACAGGGATGTTAGGTGACTGCAAATGGAATGAGAAATGGTCCATACAGTGGCGAATGGGACAATAGATGGTCCACACAACTGCAGGTGGTACAGGAGAAAGTCAGTCTGTGGAGAAATGGTCCACAAAACCCAGGGAAGTCTCAGTTTGGTTTAAATTTTAACTAGGTCCCAAAGGGAGAATGGTGGAAACATTTGTTTCAAGGTCCAGGGTTAGACTGGGGTTGTATCAAACGTTTGGGCTAGACAACATAATGGCAATTAATGGTCAGCTACAAAACCTTGTAGAAAAATAACACAAACCACCCTCAATGCATGTGTCTGTACTTACACCGAATTGCCGTATGGTTCTTGACCGAGACGACTTTTCCTTAACAAAACATCCAAGAGATTTTTTTAAAAAACCCCGACACCTGAACCACTGGTCAACGCAGTGAAAAGCAATAGCGGGTATAGGCTGTCATTCAAACTGTCCTCAAAATGACTGACCACAGCTCTGAGGGTTAATCAGGACTGTGTTGCTAAGGATAGAAAGCAAAGCTACCTAATCTCTTAGAGAAGGTTCTCAAATCCAACGGGGCTTTAGACACACATTGTCTGATTCTTCTTTCACGCACACCCGGTTACGCTGGAGTGCATCCTATTGATTTCAACGGAGTTACTCTTGATTTACACTAGAGTAAAAGAGAGCAGAATTAGGCTAGAAGCAGCAATGCTTTCTTATTGCATAAAACACGTGGAGCCCAATCTAACTTTCCTGAGTCATACAACAGTAGGCATACTTAGTGATTGAGAGCCAAGTTCGTCCCTGTTGTAACCCCTGTGCTATGTGTTATGGACAGGTGAACCGGCCCCCAAATGCTAGACTGGCACAAGTGTCTTTTATATGGTACAGTATATAAACTAGATGTATTTTTCCATTAGACTCTTTTCTTTGAGCCTTTCCCCCACCCCACAAGTCACCTGATTTTGGATGCCTTTGTTGTTTCTTCGTCCTCACCCCTGTTCTTCCCCCCCCCCCCCCGCCTCAGTTTATCCTCAGTCTCATATGGACCCAGTAATGTTAGAATCAAACTTTCAGCCCCACAATGTGCAAGCGGGTTTGAAATTGGGTCCCTGTTAATAAGCATAAAAGCTTCTGCAAACATCTCTCTCTCTCTCTCTGGTTCTTCTCTTCACTGTCCTCCTCTCCCCTCTCTCTGGTACCTGCACTGTTGTTCGACAATTACGTTTTTCAGTGGAATCACCTTAGTAATAAAACTGGAGTTTGAAGGTCTGAATTCAAGCGAGTTTTGCAAAACCCTAGAACAACTAACAATCCCCCCAGAACCTCCACTTCTGCAAGGTGCATCCCCCCCATCCCTACACTGTGCCCCAGCTTCCCTCTTCCCAATCTGCCATCCCCCACTCTGTGCCTTTTCCCAATAGGAGGGTGGTGAAGCACTGGAATGGGTTACCTAGGGAGGTGGTAGAATCTCCTTCCTTGGAGGTTTTTAAGGTCAGGCTTGACAAAGCCCTGGTTGGGATGATTTAGTTGGGGATTGGTCCTGCTTTGAGCAGGGGGTTGGACTAGATACCTCCTGAGGTCCCTTCCAACCCTGATATTCTCTGAACCCCCTGGGGCAGGCAGAGCCGCCCAAGGATTGTAGGGTATATTCTCTCTTCTTATACACCCTACCAGTTTGTGAATCATTCCATCCGCAATAGGGAGGCGCTGGGGTGCCACGACCACCATGTGTTACAGTAAGCATGACCGTCTCACTGGTACCGGTGCTCTCCTGTCTGTTTGTGGGATCTAGCTGTTGTCTCTCATCATGCACACTGGCTCTGATCCTGCAGTCGGCTGCATGGAGGTGGATGCTACTCCTACATGCAGTCAGTTGTAAAACCAGGGTGTTAGACTGGGGCAGGGACTTTTTTGTAGCTTCTGTACACAACATCTAGCACACCAAGGTCCCAATCTCAGACTGGTGCCTATGGGCGCTACTACAATACAAAGAAAATAATAGTAAGAACCATACATCACACACTGACCATACATCACTGCGTGTTCTCTAGTATACCTGCTCATGCCTTTAAACTGTAAACTCGCCAGGGCACTGACCGTTGTTTGTCTTGCACAGCTCACCCAGCAGGGAGAGCAGTCTATCTTCAGTACTTATGTGTCCCCCCCCCCAAATCACCATAGCATCTGAGCATCTCCCAGTCTTTCAGGTATTTACCCTGACAACACTGCTGGGAAATAGAGTAGAGCTAGAATCCCCGGTTTACAGATGGGGAACTAAACCACAGAGAGACCAAAGTTCTGTAAGAAGTCTGTGGCAGCTCCAGGACTTGAATTTGGATCTCCCAAGTGCCAGGTTAGTGTCCTAACCACTAGACTATCCTGCCTTCCTGTCCTTAATGCTGTATTTCACTCTTGTGGGACTAGCTGCCCCTGTTCATGTTCCAGTTGCAAAGGTAGAACTCTCTCCAGGGGAAGTCTTGTGCTTCTACGCACTGTCATGTCTTACTCTACCTGCGGCTGTCCCTAGCCCCTCCTCCTCCTCCTCAGCCTCCTCCTTATCCAAGGATCTCACCAATTTTTTTCAAAATTAAAGTTGACACTCTCTGGGCAGATGCTCTCTCTTTTCTGTCCTTGCCTCCACCATGTAAGTTCCACCCTCTGCTCCTTCCCACCCCCTCTGACTGAATCCAACGTTTCCCTGCTTTGGTAGCACCTCCGCGGTTGATGCTGCACAAGGAGGAATAGAATCCAGCTCCATGTCCAGTAGCTACATTGGCCCTACCAGGTTACAGGAGTAAAAACCCCTTTTATTGTGACTAAAGTAAGTAGATGTCTCTGAAGCCACACAGGGAGCAGATCTGTTGAATTTATTAACAGATTTTAAATCCAGAAGGGACTGTTATGAGCATGTAGTCTGTCCTCCTGCATAACACAGGTCATAGAACCTCACTCAGCAATTTCTGCATAAAGCCTGTAACTTCTGTTTGAGCTATAGTATATCCTATCGAAAGGCATCCACTCATGATTTAAACACTTTAAGCAAGCGAGAATCCCTCACATCCCTAGATAAGGTGTTCCAAGTATTAATTACCTTCACGGGTAAACGTTGTGCCTTATTTCCAGTTTGAATTTGTCTAGCTTCAGCTTCCAGACTTTGGATCTTGTTATACCTTTTTCTGTTAGATTAAAGAGTCATCTACTATCAGATATCTCTTTTCCATGTAGGTACTTGGAGGTGCCATTGTTGCATAGAATCACAGTTTTATGACACTATCAACCTTTTAAACAAAGCTGATTGACTAATCCAATTATATTTCTGCAAAAAAAATTGATCAAAATGATTTCATTTGAAAATTTTCATGGAAGATTTGGGAGGTTTTTTTTTTTTTAAACAAAAAAAGTTGGAAATGAACTTTTTTTTGTTTTACTTTGATTTTAAATTGTTGTTTTGCTTTGGTTTTTGAAAGCCAAACCAAAACGAAATGTAGAATTTGAAATGATACCAAATTAAAATATCTATTTCATTTTATTTCACTTTTTTCCATTGAAAAATTGTCAAAATTGAACTGTTTATGTGAAACGTTTAGATATTGACAAAACTGGATTTTTGGGTGAAAAGTCACTTGAAAATTTTTGACCAGCTCTACTTTGTAACTACATTTGATTTATTACAATTTACAAGTGTTAAGGAAAAATTAAAATCCAACAATGACAAATGTGTCATCTTTTTCTTCCTGTTTCTATGCCAGGGTAGATCACAATATTTTCCAGTCTATTCATTATTTAATATTATTTGACAAACTTTGTTTGAATACTCTCTCGAAATATTCAACATTTCTTGTCTAAGATGGGTTTGTAGTGATTTGTCAGATAAGTCACATGGTATAGATTGCGTTCTCTGACTGGGTGAATATACAAGCACGTCTGGCACCAGTGCCAGGCATGTGAAGTTAAAATTCTCTGAAGACTTGGAATCAAATAGGAGTATTGTAATGGACACAGACAGACATCTTGGTCATCAGCTGACCACACACATGCACTGGGGATACATCTCAAGGCCTTCAGCTTTGAAAACATTCTACCACTTGAGCTAAACAAGAGTCTGTATTAGGTGTAACATAACAATGAAAGTAATTAACCTTTGGAACAATTTACCAAGGGTCGTGGTGGTTTCTCTATCACTGACCATTTTAAAATCAAGATTGGATGTTTTTCTAACAGCTCTGCTCTAGGAATTATTTGGGGAAATTCTCTGGCCTTGGTTGTACAGGAGGTCAGACTAGATGAACACAATGGTCCCTTCTGGCCTTGGAATCTAGGACCATAAATTAGATAGCACTCGAAGCAGGGTTTATATAGTTTCTATGTATCACCTGTAGCAGATGGAGCACTCACCGCTGCGGCGCCTCCTGCTGGTTGCCTTGGGAATTAGCTCTTTTCCAGCACTCGGAGCACCCCCTGCTGGTCAGGGTCTCGCCTGCCGCAGGCCCCGTGTCCCTCCTGGACCCCGGTGCCCTTTACCTTGGGGTCCTCCCAGGGGATCCCCAATCCCCTATACCCACCTTGCCTCAGTGGCTACTGCTAGTTGTCATCTAGCCCCCACTCACTGGGGCAGACTGCAGTCTGTAATGGACCCTCATCACTGGCAAGGGGGTTAGACCTGCTGCCTCTCTGCCTGTCCCTGGGCTGCACCTCTGCAGCCCCACTACCTCCTTAGGCCTTAACAAGGCCTCAGCCTGGGGAGTTGCCAGGCTGGAGCTCCCCAGCTCCTCTTGCCCTTCCCCAGCACTGCTCTGCTTCAGGTACCTGTGCTCGCAGGCAGCTCAGTCCTTCCCACTCCAAGGCTGGAATGGGACTGACTTCTGCCTTCTGCCCCCGCAGCTCTTTTATACGGCCCAGCCCGGCCCTGATTGGCTGCCTCACAGCCTTTTCCTATTGGCTCTCAGCCCGAGCCCTCTCCCAGGGTGGCCTTTAACCCCCTCAGGGCCGGAGCCAGGTGACCACCCTGCTACACACCCATAGCAAGTAACAAGCCACACACGCATACATAACAATACACCACGGCCTATTAAATTCCAAGATCAACTATCTCCCTCTCTGGTAATGGGACCTAAGAGGAAGGAATTATCTCATCATTAGACCTTCCTCACCCCTACAGCACTGGGGCCCACTGGGGAGGCAACACATGCCTTGGTTATGCCCCACCCCACATCCTGTCCTTACAGCTGAGGCCAGCTCTGGGTTACATCCTAGACTAGGTCACATGCACAAATAGACATGGAGTTTGCTCATTCATCGTCCCCTGCGGACATTCCTATCTACCCATCCACCCAGATTCTTATATTGGTACCTGCCACGGTTGTATATGTGGGTTTTCTCATTGTAAAAATCACAGCACAACAGGCAATCTCTACCTGGCAGAATTTAAGGGCTAGTGAGATATCTTAGCAGTGTTGTGTGAGAGAAGCTTACACAATGCCTGCCTGTACTATGCCTAGTTCAGACCAGTCTGGTGGCTAAGATCTAGTGTGGTATCAGTTTAATATGATATGTCCCTTATTGGGAAACTAAATCCTCCCCTTTGGGGACAGATTCTGTGATCAAATTGGACTTTTCCATTGCTAACCCCTATCGTCCTGTTAGTTCCTCACGTTATTGATCACTGAATTAATTCCCCCAAAAGTTACAGATTCATTTACAAAAGTCAGAAAAGTCCTAGATGATATGACTTTATTCTTTCAGAAAACCATACTAAGTTTTCTTTATATTTGCTTCTCAGATGTTTTGGATTTTATCCATTCATTTAAAACAAATTAATCTTCAAGCATTTTCGCCCAGATTTTCCTCCCAGCTACAAGTTCTCAAAGAATTCTCTTGCACTTAAGCACATAAAAGCTATAAAGCCAGATCCTCAGCTCATGTAAATCAGCAGAGCCCCTCGGGCTTTACAGCTGCTGAAGACCTGGCCGTAGGCTGCAAATCTCCTCCCTCCAGCTCTAGCTGTATTATCTAACTCCTCAGCAATAAATCTGAGGGCATAATCCCGCGGAACAGAAACCCACCCGCCTGAAATGACAAAAGAGCTAAAATTGGTTATTTTTCAATGCTTACTGTTTTTAAAACACTGGATCTGTTGAAAGTGGTGCTGGGGTAGTTGTATGACCTGTTTATCAACTTAAACCAGAACCTGGAACCTTGTTTTAAAATAAACACAGCATGTGCAGAGGAGTCTTGATTTTTACCAACTCGAGCCCTGATCCTGAAATCGGATCTATGCGGGTGAAGCCCTGTGCCCATGTTGAGTCCCATTGATGTCACTGGTGTTCCAGGTGCAAACATTCACCCACGCACGTCTGGTTACAGGACTGGAGCCTCAGAGCGGGTCAGCTCATTTTGCCTAAATCTGAACCCACGAAGATATCCTGGGTTCTAGACGTTGATTCAGACTCCGTAGCTGTGGAGTTTACTTTCTGCTTAGCAGAGACTGTGATGAGAGGAAAAGAGGTGTGGGGTGGGGAGAGAAATATAATAATAAAAATACATTATATATTGTAAATAGAGCATCCACTATGCCAGGGAAGCATGTGTGTGTTGTGGGGAACAGGGGTTCGTTTACCCCAATACAGACCACGGGCTCCAATTTAGATGGAAAAAACACAGTGTTGACCCTTGATAATAAATCATGGGCTTAAATTATAGTGTAGGGTAAAGGCTGTTGTGTACTGCTAACCAGTTACTGTGCACCACCCAAGAGGTGACTGCATTTCGGCAATATATGAAGTGTCCCTTATCATACACTTGTTTGTAATGGGCTCAAACAGCAACATTTAAATCTGGCTTTTTGAACACGTTCAGGAGTGTTTAGATTCAGTTTTGGTGCAGACCCATCTCTAGTAGTTTGTAAATAAATCAGCGTGTACATGGCAGCATTGTTAGTGCTGGACCTATGTCCAGTGCTGCAATTATCCATGAACATTTTGCAAGTTGACAGTTCTATACAGCCACATTCCCACCCCTTCTTATTCACTTTTCTGTGAATATTTGTGTCAGGTGGGTATGGGAGATACTGTATATAAAATATTCCTATATATTGGCAGGGACACTATAGAGCATGGCAGGGACTGTGTTATTCCCCAAACCCCAGGCCAGAGACCTGGTACTAATCACATGAGACAAACAAGGGCATGTGAATGTGTCCGCATCACTAGGACAATACAGAAACCCTGGCTCAGGTGAAAAGATTTAAAAGATCCTAGCTAGAATCCCTAGGCTTGCTACCTCCTGGATCTTGCTCTCCTTCTAAGATGTGCTTATTAGCCTCTCTTGGAGAGAATCAAAGCTTCACTGAGCTGTTCAGTTGAAAAATTTGGAGCAAACATTGTTTCATCAGAATTTGCCTACTCAGCAAAATCAGAATGTTTCACAGAGACGGGGCAATTTCACAAAAATACAACCAGAAACCTGCCTGGTTTCCTGCCAACTCACCCACCTGGCACCCCAGCAGCCCACCTGGCAGACTGCTGGGGGGCCCAGACTTCAAAGGTCCTTTGCTCCTGGGCAGCAAGTCCAGTGGACTACCCCAGGACCCAAGTCCCAGGGCTTCTAGAGTCTGGTGCTCCAGGGCCTTGAGGCCCCATTGCCTTTCACAGAGAATATTGAACAGCTGCCCTCACCCTGTCCGAGAACTTATCAGGTTCACTCGCTGTGAATTACAACTCATGTTACTGTGTATGTGTTTTAACCCCTATCCCTCCTCCCCAACCTCTGGACTCCTTCACCTCTTACCATCATGGTCCTGGGTTTGTCTAACTCAGATTGGGCATGCTCCCACCGCAGCGCCTAGTGGCAGAGGAACACCAGCAGTTCCTGCTCCCCCTTCCTTACTGGCTCTCGACAGCCACATTGATCCTCCTTCAACCTGCAGGGGTTCTTGATGCCTTTTCCCCCTGGCTTCCCCTGATGCTTTCCTCATTCCCCCTCTGCCTGACCCCCAATACCTTCATCACTCACCATCCCCTCTCTGCCTGACCCCAAGTCCCTCACTGCTGACCACTCCCTCTCTGCCAAATCCCAAGTCCCTCACCCCTTCTCCATCTGACCCTGATTCCCTTGCAGCTAACTGCCCCCTCTCTGCCTGAACCCCACAGTGACTTCCCCCAGATACTCTCCTTCCCACTCTCTTTCTGTGTTCCCTCCCTCCCCCAGTAGCCTCCCATCTCCCTGGTTCACTGTTTTTTCAATATGGAGATATACCTATCTCATAGAGCTGGAAGGGACCTTGAAAGGTCAGAGTCCAGTCCCCTGCCTTCACAGCAGGACCAAGTACTGTTCCTGACAGATTTTTTGCCCCAGATCCCTAACTGCCCCCCCCTCAAGGATTGAACTCATAACCCTAGGTTTAGCAGGCCAATACTCAAACCACTGAGCTATCCCTCAAACCACTGAGATATCCTTTTGCTCCAGAAGGCAATGCACACCACAGAATTTGATGTGCAGCCCAGTACTCAGGCAAGGCTGACTTCCCAGTCCCTCCTCAAATGACCCCTGAAACTGCACCGTTTGCTGCACTTCCTCTCTAGTGCCCTAGGGCCAGAGCAGGAAAAGAAACTCCTGAAACTCACTACACACAGAGCTCATTCCCCGTTGCTGTAAAGGAGTGTATCTGGCATAGCCATAGCCCTGGGAGGTTACTTGTCACGCAGTCACAAATGCTTCTTAGCAATGCTTAGATAAGGGACAGGAGCTGAGGTATTACATGCTTTAGTCTGACCTGGCTGAGCAGTTCACATGTTTAACTGAGATAAAGTACAGACAGGTCCACACTGGGAAAACAGAACATTAACAGTAGTGTGGCCGGGCTCACGCTCCCTCAGAACACCCCCTTGTGTCAGTGTGGGGTGTTGCTGCTATCTTCAGCTCCAGCCACCACCTGCTGGCTGCCAGCCTCTGGCCCCAGGGCTCAGCTTACCTGAGTTCAGACCCCTTCTGGGGTATCATAAACAAGTCCAAACAAAAGTCCAGATAAAACTGCATAGTTCTTCTGCCCTCTTGGGCTAACTGAAGTCTTTTCTTCTCCACTTGCAAACCCTATCTCCAGGCTTCTCTTGCAGGAGCCTACACTGCCTCCATTGTCACTGGCTGTGTACTCTAATCCTGGACTTCTCTCAGCCAGAGAGACCTGTCTCCTCTATCATCTCCCCCTCAACTAAGCTCCTTCAATCTACTTATTACGGCTTAGTCCTACCCCCTGTGGCCAGGAGCCAATTAACTACTCACCTCCTCAGGTGCAAAGCATGACAAAGAACCAGGAGTCAACCAATGAAATTAATGAGCAGCAGGTTTAAAACAAACAGAAGGCAGTACTTCTTCACACAACGCACAGCCAACCTATGGAACTCCTTGCCAGAGGATGTTGAGAAGACCAAAACTATAATGGGATTCAAAAAGGAATTAGCTAAATGCATGGAGGATAGGTCTGTCAGTGCCTATTAGCCAAGATGGTCAGGGATGTAACCATATCCTCTGGGTATCTCTAAACCTCTAACTGAGAGAAGTTGGAACTGGACAACAGGGAATGGATTACCTGATAATTGCCCTCTTCTGTTCATTCCCTCTGAAGCATCTGGCACTGGCCACTCCTGGAAGACAGGCTACTGGGCTATTGGTCTGACCCAGTATGGCCATTCTTATGTTCTTACATCTAATGGGGTTCATCCCCTAGTTTTGTAGGTGATGGGGGTTAAGCCACATGACCATAGGCACTGACTTCCTCTCTACCCATGGTTGCTTGACCCCCCACCTCTGCCCCAGGCCCAGCCCCCACTCCACCCCTTCCCCCAAACCTCCACCCCCACCCCACCTCTTTCCGTCGATCCGCCCCCGGCCCCCAGCCCTACTTCATTCCTATTCCCCAAGGCTGGACCCCTGCCCTGCCTCTTCCCGCCTGCCTCTTCACTGCCTCTTTCTGCCCCCGCCCCTGAGCGCACTCCATCCCTGCTCCTCCCCCTCCCTCCAAGCACCTCTTGTATGCCATGGAACAGCTGATCCGTGGCGGGCGTAACAGCACATAGGCTTTTGCAGTGATCTTCCCCCGGACTTAAAGGTACAGTTCCCAATGCCACATCTTCCTTTCCCAGCCATAAATTAACAACAAACACATATAACACATCTTCCAAAAACACATGGTCAACTTATAGCCAACCTACTAACTAAGCTTATTAGCAGTGTTCAATTAATCCCTGAGGTGCCCTCTGCTGTCGCTTGGATTTGCAGGTTTCCCTTGAAATAGGAGTACTACTATTAGGAGACTGCAAGTCCATTTGTTCTGGCAGTGTTGTGTCCTGGGGCTTGGTTGTCTTGACCTGTTGCAGTGGTTGCCTAACTGAGACCTTCTCAAGCCAAATGACAGTGTAAGGGTGTGGGACTCACCCCTGCAGCACCTCCTGCTGCTGGTGGCCTGGGAATTAGCTCTTTTTCCAGCCTTGGAGCACCCTCTGCAGGCCAGTGTCCTGCTTTACCTAGCCCCCTAGTCCCTCCTCTTGCACACCACAGTGCTGCCCCCTGGTAGTACACCCCTCAGTCTCAGGGTCTCCCCTCCCCAGGGAACCCCCAACCCCCTATCCACACCTCACCTCAGTCATAGGCTACTGCCAGTCACCAGCTACTGCCAGTCACCAACTAGCTCCTGCACCCTGGGGCAGACTGCAGTATAAGCCACTCATCACAGGCAAGGTTGGGTTTGGACCTGCTACCTCTGCCTAGCCTTGGGCTATCCCCTGCAACCCCAGTACCTGTTTGGCCTTATACTAGGCCACAGCCTGCGGGTTTCCAGGCCAGAACTCCCCAGCTCCCTTGGCTTTCCCCCAGCCCTGCTCCACTCCAGGTACCTTCTTTAGCTCCCCCAGCAGCCAGGCCTGTCTCCCTCCACAACTAGAGGAGACCATCTCAGTGCCTGGCTTCACTGACCTTTATAGGGCCGGCTGAGTCTGTTTGGGGCGTGGCCACAGCTGAGGCTGCCTCCCAATCAGCCCAGCCTAAGGCTCCCAGCCCCAGCCCTCTCCAAGGGCTGGCTTTTAACCCTTTCAGGCCGGGAGCGGGTGACCACCCCGCTACAGGCAGATTCAGTGCCCCTTATCTCCCTCCCTTCTGGAAGTTGGAGAAGGGGTTCCCCTATTCTTCCTCAGCATGTATTTGTCTGGGATGACCACCTAGTAAACTATGGGACAAACTCACATGACATCAGCGCTCTTTGCCACCACTGATTTCCGTCATAGGTGCCTGCTGCATCAAGGTCATGAAGTGGTGGCATCTCCTGGGACTCCCAAGTCATATTGCTTTTTTGTTTAGCTCTATTTATCTTTATGCATTTGCACATCCCCAGTTCCTCTGACATCAGCCCCCACCATTATAGGTATACTAGTTCTCAGTTTTCTGTTAAACAGAATGTCTGCACGTGACAAACCATATTGTATTGGTGCCAACCTGTAATTTAGCAGTAGTAAATCTGGATCAGAGTCTGACTCTGCAACCTTTTTCAGTACAGTAGTGCTTTATTATTTTAACATCATTTCCCATCCACCTGCAGGACTGGGGATAATGGGGACTAGTGGTTACATGTCTAAACCAAAGCTCCATTTCAAACTACTTGAACTCATGTCCACTAAATTGCGGCTTATTGTCAAACATTGCTATGTCAGATATACCAGGTATAGCAAAAATAGACTTGTCATGCACAATCACCTGTTTAGCTGTAGTATCTGCAAGTAAAGCTATCTCAGGGAAGTGAGAATAATAGTCTAGAATTAGTACATTTTTTTCCAGTCACTGTAAACATTTTCATCTAGTAATAGACCACTATAATTGTTAGGGTTCTTTTTGTTCCTATTATACATTAAAAACTGCTTTTAGCCTTAACTCTGCTGGCCATAGATTTCTCCTCATGTCCCTTTGCTTCCCTGATCAGTTTTCTACAATTCCTTGCTTCTGATTCATATTCATTACTATCAACATCCCCTTTATTCCATTTGTTTTATATATATATATATATATATATATACACACACACACACACACACACAGAGATACATATATTTATATATATAATTTTTTATAGCTGCCTTTACTTCCTCCACTCTAAACCAGGTCTTTTTTTAACCAGTGTGGCCTTCTTGCTCAATTGTGGCTTTCTGGGCACCTAGTAAAGTGTTCTTAAATAATTCCCAATTATCATTCATATATTTCTGATGAACTTCTTCCTCACCACTGATTTGGCTCATACTTGTTTTCTGGTTTGTCAAATCTGCCCTGTTAAAGTACCAAGTATATATATATTACCGGTTTGAATATTGTTCTGTTTGCACATTATAAATGTGATCAAGTCATGAGCACTTGTACCTAATCTACCATTGATCTCTTCCTCTTTATCTGTCAAGATAAGGTCTAATATAGAATTCCCCTGTGTTGTTAGTTAGGGAATTGTCATCTATAATATTTAGAAATTCCAAGGATGATTTAATTCTAGCAGCATGAGACACCCAGCATATGTCACTCAAACTGAACTCTCTCGTGATCACAGCTTTTTTTCCTACACACTATAGATACGTGTGTATGGCAGTGGTCATCCTGTTCCCTAGTGTGATTTTGTGCTCTATTGCAGACACCAACTAATACCTCATCTTATGCTTTATCTATTAGGTCATTGATCCATACACATTCCAGATCATTTTCTTCCAGTTATTGGTGACTCTGAAACAGGTAATGCCATTTTTGACAGAGTGCTATTCCCCCTCCCGTTTGGCCAGTCGATCCTTCCTAAACAAGTTATAACCGTTGATGTTAACATTCCAATTGTGTGAACCATCCCACCAGGTTTCAGTAATACCACCTAGAGCAAATTTATGCTCATGAATGAGCAATTCCAATTCTTCTTGTTTGTTACCCCAGATTCCTAGCATTGGTGTATAGGCAATTCAAGAATTTCTTCTCTTCATATCCTTTGGTTCCTTGATTAATTTTGTTCTGAACACCTTGATTCTGTGCTGAATGCTCATATCTTCCCTCTTTTTACCTTCCCTTTTTGTTATTAGTTATTACCCTCCTGACTACTCTAACCAGCCTGTCCCCAAGGAGATTGGTTGCCCTTCTACAGAAGCCATTGAAACTATACAGTCCCCTCTCTCAATAGAGGGTGGACCTGTGTTCCACAAGACCCAAACCCTCTACTCTACATCACTTACCTAGCCAGTGGTTCACTTCCAGAATCTTCTGTCTTCCTTCATTCACAGGACAGGAAGGATCTCAGAGAAGATTGCTTGGACATCTCCCCCCACAAACTCTTCCCTCTCCCACTGTCAATAATCAGCTCACCCTCCTTGTATTCAACCCAAGTTTATTATCTTGGTGTCATATTCATCTCCTTTCTGTCCTCCTCCCCGAACCCCCGCATGTGAGTCGTTGCTCCTCCTGGTTCTTTCCAAGATCTATTCCTTCCTCTCTCCATCTGTTATTGATAAAATCCTGTGGAGTGCTGGGGTATCTTGCCTCAGCTACTGCAAACTCTTCTCTGGTCCCCCGCAGTTTCCACAATACTCCCCTCACTCCTATTGAAAATGCTGCCACTCAAAACATATCCCTTGCCTGCCACCACCTCAGCGGCATCCCTCTTCCTTGAGTCTGATCTCTTTCCATGTCATGTTCACATAGGGTTACCATATTTAAAAATTTTAAAAAGAGGACACTCCATGGGACCCCGGCCCCGCCCCGGCCCCGCCCCCGCCCTTCCCCGGCCCCGCCCCAACTCCGCCCCTTCCCCCAAGTCCCCGCCCCAACTCCGCCTCCTCCCCTGAGCGCCCCGCATTCCCCCTCCTCCCTCCCAGCCACGCGAAACAGCTGCCCGAGCGCTACCGGCTTCACGGTTTACCGGGCAGCCCCCAGACCTCCAGACCCTGCGCCCCCAGCCGGGCGCTTCCCCTCCCGGGCTCCGGCTGCGCTACACAAAGCCGAGATGTCTGGGGGGAGCAGCAGCAGCCACCGCGGGGGAATCCGCCTGCAGCTCGCAGCCTGCCGGAGCCGCTCTAAGGTAAGCAGGGGACTAGTATTTTCCCGGACATGTTCGGCTTTTTGGCAATTCCCCCCGGATGGGGATTTGAGGACCAAAAAGCCGGACATGTCCGGGAAAATCCGGACGTATGGTACCCCTAGTTCACATCCAGGGCCGTGTACAGCTCTGTCCAGGCTTCCATCTCATCTCTAGTTGCTCCTTGCTTCCCTGCATGTGTTCTGTGCTTGGCCAGCTCTCTTTAAGGTACACCAGCTGATTCCACACCTCCTCTCATGTGCCTGAATCGTTAATGGAAGGTGCTCAGATACCATGGTGGTGGGTAACCTTGTAAAAACTTAAGTAGATAGATCAAGGGTGGCCAACGTGAGCCTGAGAAGGAGCCAGAATTTACCAATGTACATTGCTAAAGAGCCACAGTAATATGGTAGCAGCGCCCCATCAGCTCCCCACCCCTGCTCCCAGCAGCTCCCCCTCCCTCCCCACACCTCCTGATCAGCTGTTTTGTGGTGTGCAGGAGGCTCTGGGGGGAGGGGGAGGAGTGAGGGCACTGCAGGCTCAGGGGAGGGGGTGGGAAGGGGTGGAGTGGGGGCAGGGCCTGTGGCAGAGCCAGGGATTGAGCAGTGAGCCCCCCCTGGCCCATTGGAAAGTTGGTGCCTGTAGCTCCAGCCCCGGAGTCGGTGCCTATACAAGGAGCCGTATATTAACTGCTGAAGAGCTGCATGTGGCTCCGGAGCCCCAGGTTGGCCACCCCTGAGATAGATGATCCTCCATAACCCAGTGCACCACGCATCCTCTCTCTGCCGTAAACCTGTCCTCAAAGCCCACTTCTTCCAAAAAACGTACATAGAAGCCAGCATGAAGTTTGCATAACACTGAGCTCATCTCAGGGATCTTCCTCAGCCCAATCCCCAGCGTATCCCCGACCCTGACCTGAATTCAGATTTGACCACTGCCCTCTTTTTCCTATAGCCACTTCAAAGGCAGATGGGCCAAAAAAATTGAGATTAGTTATTAAGAGGCTTTGGGTGCATTTGAGAAGGCTTAAAATAATAGACTGTCTATGAGTCTAGGAAGTAAACACAAAAGCTTGCAGTGACTAATGCAGCTGGAAGAATACAGCAAAAATATTGAGGAACATTTGTTCAAATTTTTAAATGAATTGGCTTCGAGCCACATTTGCACACGGTTTGTGTCCACTTTGCATGAACGCTCATTTTTACCAGCATGAATCGTTGCAGAATGTGAATGTCAAAATTGCTCAGCTGCTCGTACAAAGCAAATCAGAATTCACTTTCCACCGGATTTCACGCCAAAAACCTCACGATACGATTATGTTCGTGCTATCAGGAAGCAGGAACACTCTCATGGGACACCTGTGACCTATCACAACTAACCAGCACAGCATGAGATTTAGATTTCAAATCTGGCCACGGAGTAAATGAAATTTGCAAATGTTTTCAATCACGTCATTTCGAATAACAAATTCAAGACAATTGTGATGTGTTAGCGAAGGTCCATGAAGAGGGGAAAAAGGCAAATTCACCAACTAAATTATTTGTTACAAAGTATTGATTCAGCTCTACCAGCTGCTATCTGTTATAGTCATGCTATTTTGCAATTTTGAAGGGCAACTGGAGTCCAAAAGGTGACTGTAAAATTAGGTATTAATTTTTTCAAAGGCTCTAGATCAATTTTTTCTCAATTTATACACCAGGAGATTCTTTTTCTTGCTGCCCAAGCCCTATCACTCAGCCTGGGATCTGACAAGCCATGATCTTTCTGCCACTTACATTATCACCCCGGTGGAGATTCTGCTGTTGGAAGTTAGCTGACAATTTGTTTGCTGATACGTAAGTCATGTAGTACCGCTGTTGAGCAAGAAGATGCCCTTTTATATTGTTAGCATTATTATTTACTTATTTGTATGACAGTGCTGCTTAGGGGTCCCCACTGAGATTGGGGGCCCATTGAGCAAGGTGCTGCATTTGCCATAGTGAGTGACAGTCCCGACCCCAAACAGTTTGCAGTCTAAATAGACAGAACTGACAAAAGTAGGAGGGTGAAGTGACTTGTCCAAGGCCACACAGCAAGGCAGTGGCAGAACTGGTAACAGAGCTCCTGTCTCCCAGGTCCCAACCCAGTGTCCTCTGCACTTGGCAATATGGCCTCTCAAAAAATGGTCAATTTTCTACATACATGCATGGTTTCCAGTGTGTTTTTTTCTGAACCCTCCTCCCCCGACTATTTTGCACAGAATTATTTGCTGTGCTCCATGTGTACACTTAGGCCACCTCTCCTGCAAAGCACTGAAGTATGCATGTAGCTTTGCTCACGGGTAGCAATGGAAATGTTCATGTGAGTAAAGTGATGCATGTGCTTAGGTGCTTTGCAAGATCAAGGCCTTAGAATATTGCATACAGTGGAGGATATCTGCAAGCCAGAAAGACTTTGAGAGACATATTGGAGATTAAGATGTTGTACGTATGAGAAAGATTAAAAGAACTAAATATACATTACTTGGCCAACCAGTGTGTAAGAGAAACTAAAATTGTCTGCACGTATTAAAAAGTGTCAATGGTGCCTTGAGGGAAAAAGATGGAAGATGCATCACTTGGCACATTTAAAATTAGACTGGATAGAAAACTGCTAAATGTACAATAGGGAACAATCATGTATTGGCGAGTGAAGGGAAATTGAGGCCATTTAGACTGGAATAATCCACCAAATGAAGTGGAGGAAACCCCTTCCTTTGGGTCATATAAAATTAAACTGGATGCAAGAGTGGAGAATAGACTGGATGCAAGAGCAGAGGGAACACTTTTGCATTAACAGGAGAATGGAGTCAATGGACCACCTTTTCGAAAATAAACACCTAAATTGCACCTGCATAAATGAACATTTGTGCACTCAGAACGGACCGCTAATTTACACGTGCAGTTTTCCGCATTTTCCATATGCGTGTGGGCAATGGGTGTGTGACCACAAATACTACTAATTATGGTATTTATAAAGTGCACCCACTTGGCTCTTCACAACAGAACAATAACATAATTAAAAAACAATAAAGGGATATTCACATCCACAGATACAATGGATCAGAGGGCGGCCCAGTACAACAAGGGAAAACAGGAGGTGGAGGAAGGACCATACCATGACTTTTTCTTTGCCCTGAAAAGCGCCTAATGCATTTTGGGCACTATCTAAAGAATGATGATGATGACAAATGCTAATAGTAAATAAGTACAGTAGAACCTCAGAGTTACGAACACCTCGGGAGTGGAGGTCGTTCATAACTCTGAAATGTTCATCATGGTCCCTTCTGGCTTTACATTCTGTTATTCTCTGAGTCCATGTTCCGTCCAGATAATTAATCCATTTTCCGTGATAAGTCACCCAGGTACAGGGATGAATTAATGACCTGTGGCTTGGACAGGCCAAAAATCTACAGACTTGCTTCCAGTTAGAAGCAGAGATGGGAGTTGAGGGTTGCGACTGAAAAAGGTTCTGTCCCACAGAGACCCCTTCCAAGCAGAAGGCCTGGTTCAGCCTCTGTAGGCAATGTAAGGGGTGCTGGTGAAAAAGGCACATGCCCCATGGGCCATCAGAGACCGATTTCACAGCAGGGATCCCAAGATCAGCCAATCTAATCAAGGTGGGGGCATGCTATTAAAAACAGATAGGATCAGTTGGGAGCACTGGGCGCCCCCTTCAGTGCATGGGAGCCCATATCAGCTTATCTGGTTGATCTGCTCTTAATCTGCCTCTGTCCCTGAATATCACGTGGGATTTCAACCAGCCGTGACAGGTTAGATCAGGAAAGTTCAATCCGGCGGTAGGTGAACAGGAAAACTCTTTGCATCTGAAATGCCTCACCTGGGGCCTGGCCCAAAGCACATGGATTTCAATGGAAAGACACCCCCTGATTTCAATGGGCTTTGGATCAAAGCTTTTTAAATCTGCCAACTAGGACAGTGGTTCTCAAACTTTTGTACTGATGACCCCTTTCACATAGCAAGCCTCTGATTGCGACCCCCCCCCCTTATAAATTAAAAACACCTTTTTATATGTTTAACACCATTATAAATGCTGGAGGCAAAGCGGGGTTTGGGGTGGAGGCTGACAGCTCGCGACCCCCCTGTAATAACCTTGTGACCCCCTGAGGGGTCCCAACCCCCAGTTTGAGAACCCCTGAACTAGAAGACCCTAAATAGCTCAAAAGACACTCATCAGTAATACTTGTGGCCCACTCTATCATCCGTCTCAAGTGTCCTCCCCTCAGAGACACGGCCCTCATTTTAAAAGCAAGTTCAGGTTTGCCCCATGCAATCCCAGAATCACCTCGCTTTTATTACTGCAAATGATGGGCGTCCAAAGGGAGGACAATCAAGCTACTGAAAAACACGATTGAGACTGACATTGATCTTGCATCCATTCCAGCTTCCTGCATTGTTACCTTTCGAATGTGTCTCCCCTTTTGGCTTCATTTCCCACACTCAGCCTGACATTTGGGCCTCCACCGTTGGAGAGGCATATCCCTTAAGAGTAAAAATACATATATTCCTCGACTTACCCCGCTGCAAGCAATCCAAGAACATCGCTTTGCTCAGGCCAATAATCCAGCGCCGTGCCTGTCCCTCCTGAGCCCTGACATAGAAAATCCAAGGTCAAGATAAAGATCCTTCCCTCTTCTTGTTGCTCTTTTTGTGAGCTAACGATGAAGCACTTTCCATCAAGTGTTGGCTGTCCACAGAGCAGGGAAAGGGTCCTGGCATTGGTTCCTAAATCTTTACAGCTCTTCCCTGGTGCAGCCTTCTCATCTCACCCCGGGAACCGCTTCTCTGCAAACGCAGAATAAGTGGGCTACTGTCACCTGAGTGGCCACTGTGAATTGGATTAGGATGAGCACAAAGAGGCTTAGGGCTGGGTGCCATCTGCAGCAAAGATAATGAGGTTGTGAAGACTGTTTGTCTTGCTGTTCACATGGATACGTCTTACTGGGGCTGCAGAAATGTTGCGCTGAAGGCCTGGAAAGAATGCGTTTACCTGGTCTCCACCGCCATGGTACCCTGCAAAGAGATGCAGACTGTGAGCCGCATTCTCCCTGGGTCGTGGATGCACAGATCTCATTCACCTCAGCCAGCGCCATGAGCCTGAATCCAGAGGCAGAGTTGGCTCCTTCCTATTAAATGCCTGGTGGCACAGGCTTCCTTTGGCTAGATGAAAATAAGCCATATGTTTTATGCTGTGCTAGGCAGGAGGTCAGACTAGGTCAGGGGTTCTCAAACTTCATTGCACCACAACCCCCTTCTGACAACAAAAATTACTACATGACCCCAGGAAGGGGGGATGAAGCCTGAGCCCCCCTGAGCCCTGCGGCCCCGGGTGAGGGGGCCAGGGCCAGAGCAAAAACTTGAGCCCCACTGCCCCTGGCAGGGGGCCAAAGCTGAAGCCCAAGGGCTTCAGCTCCAGGCAGGGGGCCTGTAACCTGAGCCCTGCCATCTAGGGCAGAAGCCCTCAAGCTTCAGCTTTGGGCATGGGCAGTGGGGCTCAGGCTTCGGCTTCAGCCCTGGGCCCCAGCAAGTCTTAAGCCAGCCCTGGTGACCCCATTAAAATGGAGTCGTGACCCACTTTGGGGTCCCAACCCACAATTTGAGAATCCCTGGACTAGGTGATCATAACGGTCCCCTTTTGGCCTGAAAAGTCTATGAATATATATAAACCATAATTCAAGAACAATCCTTTAACCTTGTCTAGTCCAGCCCACCTGAGGATCTCAAAGCATTTTATAACCCTTGATGAATTAACCCTCAGAACTCCCAGGGAGGCAGGTGGGTCTCGTTAGTCCTAATTTACTGATGACAAAAGCAGGGGCATAGAAAGGCTAAATGACTTGCTCACTGGCAAATCAACAGCAGGGCCAGAAAGACAACCCAGATCTGCTGAGTCCTAGTTTTCTGCTTTTACCACTAGACAGTGCTTGCTCTCTGAAAGACCCCAATGTATTTTCTTGAATAAAGATTGTTTTCTTCATTCCTGATCCCAACATATTGTTCACTATTGCTGTTAAATAGCTGCTGCATTCTACCCCAGAGGTGGCTACATTTCAGTGGTGGGTGAAGTGTATCCCTTCCTGTGTAACCCCACAGTCAACCTGTGGAACTCCTTGCCAGAGGATGTTGTGAAGGCCAAGACCATAACAGGATTCAAAAAAGAACTAGATAAATTCCAGGAGGATAGGTCCATCAATGGCTATTAGCCAGGATGGGCAGGAATGGTGTCCCTAGCCTCTGTTTGCCAGAAGCTGGGAATGAACGACAGGAGATGGATCGCTTGATGATTACCTGTTCTGTTCATTCCCTCTGGGGCACCTGGCACTGGCCACTGTCGGAAGACAGGATACTGGGCTAGATGGACCTTTGGTCTGACCCAGTAGGGCCATTCTTATGTTCTTCTATTATAATTAATGAATAAATAATAAAACAGTGAAACCTGCATTGAAGGCCATGTCTAACAGGCAGTTCCCTGTTTTAGATTACCACTTTAAAGGATATCCAAAGCTTTTAGTGCAATTTTGTTTGATCTTTGTTTGATGCAGTTAACTCATGTGATTAACTTGAAAAAATTAATCGTGATTAAAAAAATTAATCGCGATTAATCGCAGTTTTAATTGCACTGTTAAACAATAGAATGCGAATTGAAATTTATTAAATATTTTGGATGTTTTTCTACATTTTCATATATATTGTATTCTGTGTTGTAACTGAAATCAAAGTGTATATTATTTTTTATTACAAATATTTGCAAATGATAAACAAAATAAATGGTATTTTTCATTTCACTCATACAAGTACTGTAGTGAAATCTCTTTGTCGTGAAAGTGCAACTTACAAATGTAGATTTTTTTTGTTATATAATTGCACTCAAAACAAAACAATGTAAAACTTCAGAGCCTACAAGTCCACTCAGTCCTACTTCTCGTTCAGCCAATCGCTCAGAGAAACAAGTTCGTTTACATTTACAGGAGATAATGCTGCCTGCTTCTTGTTTACAATGTCACCAGAAAGTGAGAACAGGCATTTGCATGGCACTTTTGTAGCCGGCATTGCAAGGTCTTTACGTGCCAGATATGCTAAACATTCGTATGCCCTTTCATGCTTCAGCCACCATTCGACAGGACAGGCTTCCATGCAGATGAAGCTCATTAAAAAAACAATGCGTTAATTTAATTTATGACCGAATTCCTTGGGGGAGAATTGTATGTCCCCTGCTCTGTATTACCCGCATTCAGCCATATATTTCATGTTATAGCAGTTTTGGATGATGACCCAGGACATGTTCGTTTTAAGAACACTTTCACTGCAGATTTCACAAAACACAAAGAAGGTACCAATGTGAGATTGCTAAAGATAGCTACAGCACTCGATCCAAGGTTTAAGAATCTGAAGTGCCTTCCAAAATCTGAGAGAGACGAGGTATGGAGCATGCTTTTATAAGTCTTAAAAGAGCAACACTCCGATGTGGAAACTACAGAACCCGAACCACCAAAAAAGAAAATCAACCTTCTGCTAGTGGCATCTGAGTCAGATAATGAAAATGAACATGTGTTGGGCCTGGTCTACACTACGACTTTAATTCGGATTTAGCTGCGTTAATCCGAATTAACCCTTCACCCGTCCACACTACAGAGCCAGTTAATTCGAATTAAAGGGCGCTTTAAATCGATTTCTGTACTCCACCTCGACGAACGGAGTAGCGTCAAAATCGATTTTGTTAATTCGAATTAGGGTTAGTGTGGCCGCACACCACCGAATTAATGTGATTAAAATAAATGGGGTAGTGTGGCCGCACACCACCGAATTAATGTGGTTAAAAACCGAATTAATGTGCTTAGTGTGGCCGCGCACAATCGAATTTATACAACCTGTTTCCCAAATTTGAATTATCTAAATTCGGATTAATCCTGTAGTGTAGACATACCCTTGGTCTGCTCTGCTTTGGATCATTATCGAGCAGACCCATCATCAGCATGGACACGTCCCCTGAAATGGTGGTTGAAGCATGAAGAGACATATGAATCTTTAGTGCATCTGGCACGTAAATATCTTGCAACGCCGGCTACAACAGTGTCATGAGAATTCCTGTTCTCACTTTCAGGTGATTTAAACAAGAAGCGGGCAGCATTGTCTCCTGCAAATATAAAAAGAAACTCGTTTGTCTGAGCAATTGGCTGACCAAGAAGTAGGACTGAGTGGACTTGCGGGCTCTAAAATTTTACATTGTTTTATTGTTGAATGCAGTTTCTTTTGTACATAAGTCTACATTTGTAAGTTCAACTTTCATGATAAAGAGATTGCACTACAGTACTTGTATGAGGTGAACTGAAATATACTATTTCTTTTGTTTTTTACAGTGCAAATACTTGTAATCAGAAATAAATATAAAGTGAGCACTGTACACTTTGTATTCAGTGTTGTAATTGAAATCAGTGTATTTGAAAATGTAGGAAACATCCACAAATATTTAAATAAATGGTATTTTATTATTGCTTAAGAGTGCGATTAATCGCGATTAATTTTTTTAATCGCTTGACAGCCCTAATCTTTAGTTAAAGACCATCTTCCTTTGACTATATAATGGATATGTGTAGATTTTAAAGGTGCATTTATTTACGCAACATCTTATTTCAGAGGGATGCAGAAATATCCCGTGTACAGAAGACACTAGTGCTGTATTACATGTGGATTAAGAATTCTCATACTAGATTATTAGTCCATCTAGTCCTGAATCCTGCTCAGTGCTTCAGAGGAAGGTATTAAATGCACACACTGCATTTAATTATGCAATCAGACATTTACAGGCTAGGAGCATTGTCTAGTGGTTACAGCAGGGGGGATGGAGTTTGGAGATTAGATTTCTATTTCTAGCTCTGGTATTGACTCAGCATGTGACGTCACACTAGTCACCGTACCTCCGATTCCCCATACATAAAATGGGAGTCATACTATGTAACAACTTTTTAAAGCACTTTGATATGCTTGAGTGAAAGCTGCTAGGCACATACAATCATTATTATTCGTAATGCACCAGAGTCTAGGTCCACCGTTATGGACCAGGACCCCATTGTGCTGGGTGCTGTACAAATGCAGAACAAAAAGACAGTCCTTGCTGCAAGGAGCTTACAATCCAATTGCAATGTATAATACCATAATATGGGCAAATGCCTTCTTGCCCTCCAGCCCTGCTGCAGATCAGTTTATGCCCTTAAATTCTTAAAGACCGAGTTGATTCTAAGTTACAGTAGTGACTACCGTGACTGCATTGACTTCAGTGGAGTTACCCTAGATTTACAGTGCTGTAACAGAGAGCAGTATCGGTTCCTGAATTATTTTCCTAGCTAGAGTAACTGCAGATGCTACTATTTTCAGATGTGTCCTATTAAAAAGTGCTCGCTAAAGGCCCAGTTCTCTCACCCTCACTCACATTGAGCAATCCTTTGCTCCAAGTGAAATTGTAGCCTATGCGAGTAGTCCCATTGGTTTTATTGGGACTACTCATGGAGTAAGGTTCTACTCAATGTGCATAACTATATCAGTCCAAAGTGATTTGTCTAAATAATAGACTTAGAGATTTAGGTTAGATATTAGGAAAAACTTTCTAACTCTAAGGGCAGTTAAACTCTGGAATAAGCTTCCAAGGGAGGTTGTGGAATCCCGGTCATTGTAGGTTTATAAGAACAGGTTGGACAAACGCCTGCCAAGGATGGTCTAGGTTTACTGAGGCTAGGTCTACACTACAGCGGGGGGTCGACCTAAGATACGCAACTTTAGCTACGTGAATACCGTAGCTGAAGTTGCGTATTTTAGGTCGACTTACCTGGCTGTGAGGACGGGGGAAAGTCGACCGCTGCCGCGCTGCCGTCGACTCCGCTGCCGCCTCTTGCCGCGGTGGATTTCCGGAGTCGACGGCAGAGCGATCAGGGATCGATTTTATCGCGTCTTCACTAGACGCGATAAGCCGATCCCAGAACATCGATTGCCTGCCGCCGGACCCTCCGGTAAGTGTAGATGTACCCTTAGTCCTGCCTGAGTGCAGGGGGCTGGACTTGACAACCTCTTGAGGTCCCTTCTAGCCCTACATTTCTGTGATACCCTGAAGCACAGGACCATGAGGATAATTGCGTAAATAGAGGTTTTTCTTTTATGTGTTGCCTTTTCATTGTTCTTGTTTGATGGCCTGGGATACACAGGAACATCTCAATGGCCTTTTCCATCCCTAGTTATTTGGTCTACCTCTGTTTTATTTCCTCTTGCTCTTCTCCTGGCCAAACTGAATTGCCCTATATTATATGGAATCTCTCTCCCCCCAGCCTCCCTCACCCCTCTGCACTCCATGGAGTCTGAAGCAGGTGTACAATGATATTCAGGATAATGGCATGTGTAATTGTAGGCAGGCGTTGTTTTAAGTCTCTTGAGGGATTGCTTGCTGATCAGCATGTGAAAGGAAGGGAATCCCTCAAGTTTTAGCCTGTATGGAGCGCGGGCTGTGTAAGTTAAAGCTGTACAAAATCAGCTTTACCTGATGCGGCGGATGGATCTTTTTTCGACTGGCATTTTTTCCAAAAGGAGATGACACGCCAAGTTGCTTGGAGTGGGGATTTCCAGTCCTTTTCTCCAGCCTTCTTCTGAGACCTTTAAATAGTTCAAGTATTACTATTATTAACGGCACTTTGCTGTTCTCTGCAGCCCATCTACCTGGAGATCTCAAAGCACTTCAAGGTATTAACAGAAGTTGACACACGACACCCCGGTGCAATAAGGAGGTATCATTATCCCCATTTTACATATGTGGAAAGAGAGGCTCAACATTCCACCATTTGCAAAGCCAGGTACAGAACCCACAAATCCAGACTCACGGTCCCCGTCTCTAACTCCTAGACAACACACCGTTCCTTAGTCTAAAGTAATCATTCTATTGGCTATAAGTGCTCTATAAGAGCTAAGGGCCAGATTTTCTGAGGCACAAAGGGCAATTTGGGGAGGGATAGCTGAGTGGTTTGAGCATTAGCCTTCTTCTAACCCCAGGGTTGTGAGTTCAATCCTTGAGGGGGCTGCTTAGGGATCTAGGGCAAAATCAGTACTTGGTCCTGTTAGTGAAGGCAGGGGGCTGGACTCAATGACTTTTCAGGGTCCCTTCCAGCTCTATGAGATAGGTATATCTCCATATATTATAATTAGAGATCTAGCTCCTATAATCTACCCCTAAGGATTATTGATTGTCAACTTTTTCTCACCCATTTTTATTTTAAAACCGAAACTGCCCAGCTTGACAGATCTAACAATGACGAGGGGATCAGAGTGCAAGGCTCATGTGAGCTTGGGCAAGTCTCTTACGCCTCAGTTCAGCGAAGCCCATAAGCACATGCTTAACTTTTGACACCAGCTTCAATCCCATTCAGGTCATGCTTTGCTGAAGTGGGAGCTTCGCCTCTCTGTACCTCAGTTCCCCCTCCGTGAAATGGGGATAATAGCACTGTCCTGCCTCACAGGATAAATCAGTGAATAGTTGAGATACTACAGTGACGGTGCCCGGTATTATAGATAGAGGTAGATGAATCTATCTTGACTTTGTTTCCTGGAGGAAGGTCTTACATTAAGGTGACCTACAAGCCTGTAAATTGTAAAATAATTGATAATAAATACATTGATTATAATAAAAAAGGAACACTTGAAAACTGTGCCATGAATGGGAAAATAAAACATGGAAACCATAGAAATGTAGGGCTGGAAGGAACCACAAGAGGTCATCTAATCTATTCCTCCACACTGAGGCAGGACCAAGTAAACCCAGACCATCCCTGACAGGTGTTCGTCTAACCTGTTCTTAAACCTTCAGTGATGGAGATTCCACAGCATCCCTAGGTAACCTGGTCTAGCGCTTAACTAGCCTTCAGTTAGAAATATTTTCCTAATATCTAACCTCAGTCTTCCTTGCTGCAGACTAATATGATTCTTGCTCTCAGTGGACATGGAAAACAATTGATTGCTGTCCTCTTTATAACAATCTTTTACATATTTGAAACCTGCTTTCATGTTCCCTCTCAGCCTTCTCTTCTCTTGATTACACAGGCCCGGTTCTTTCAAGCTTTCCCCATCGGTCATGTTTTCTAAATCTCGTCTCATTTTCATATATCATTACTTACTCAGGGCTCCATTGGCTGTCCCAGTGCTACCGTGGAGTTTGCCAGCATCCCTGATGATACAGAATGACGATTCTGGGATGACTTCAGCAAATGTGGAACTGGGTCAAAGACTTCATGGAATCTAGAAAGAATTCATTTAGGCTGGGACCCGGAGTAGTGGGCGGGCATAGGTTTCTCATTTAGGCTAATGTGCTGTTTGCTCCCCACAGCCCAGATAGAAAGGTGTTCACCATGTATCTTTGTGGTTAGCTTAGTTTTCATTTGCCAAAGCAGTGTCCAGAACTGAGCCAATTGCTTTTTTGGACTCCACATGTCTAAGGTAACAATTTGAGAATTTGTGAGGGGGTATACCAGACCTGCTGAGGCCCCCTGCTGGAGACCTCATGGTCCTGCCATACCCCGCCCCAAAAAGGGCAGTGGAGAGGGTCCTCCAAGCTGCCTAGAGTGGCTGTGTGGGACACAACCAATCAGGCCCAGTAGCCTAGTATAAGAAGAGCTGCAGGGCCAGAGGGAGTTCAGTTCTTTGCTGGAGTTGTAGGAGTGTGGCTGGCTGACGGGGCTACCGAACCCTGGACAGGGCAGTGCTGCCAGAAGCTGGGGAAAGTGAGAAGGAGCCTGAGCTGGTTGCTGGGACTCCATTAGGACCAGGGTGAAGACAGTGCGGGGCCATGGGCAAGTGGCCAGGGAATTAGAGGAGCTGTGCGACATTGTTAAAGGGACACAGCAGATGGCTGCGATCTGCAGGGTCCCTGGGCTGGGACCTGGAGTAGTGGGCGGGCCTAGGTTTCTCCCACCCCCCCATTAGTTACTGCAGGGAAAGTAGCCTGGACATTGAGGCACCCCAAAGGGGAAACTGAACTATGGTGGCCCAGCTGGAGAACTGTGGCCAGGAAGCCCCAAGAAGGCAAAGACGTTGTCTCCAGGGAGGGAGCCCTGGGGCGCTGCTCTATCCTGGACTAGGGACAAAAAGAGAGAGTGTGCAGGTGCTCGCACTCAGCCAAGGGGGCGCTCACGAGGGGCGAGTGCACCCCATTACAGAAATGTAAAATTTTGATCTCACATGACATTTTAGGTAGGCTGTATCTCAAGAACCTCTTGCTCAAATGACTCCAAACCTGGACCACGAACCTGACCCTGGACCTCCATGAGACATAGCAATTTTCAAGACAATCTGAGTAAATCTGCAGATTCTAGAGCAATTAGAAAAAGGCATTGTTAAACAGCAAGCTAGTCCCAATCTTAATTATAGTAGAGTTCCCATTCTGCTACAGTATCGGTTTCAAACTGACATTTGATTCATTGCCCAAATCTTTTTCCTTCATCGCATGTACACACAGCCTGGTTTGTTATTGTAGGGTTACTCAGAAGCGCTTTTTGCTTTGTTTTGTTTTTATGAACGTTGAAGCACCTGAAAGTGTGACCATGGAGTGGAATTCTGCCCTGACTTGCAGTCGTATAACTGAAATAAACAGGCCAAATTCTTCTCTGAGGCCTGGTCTATACTGGGGGGGGGGTCGATCTAAGATACGCAACTTCAGCTATGAGAATAGCGTAGCTGAAGTCGACGTATCGTAGATCGACTTAGAATCACTTAGTTCACGTTCTCGTGGCGCGGGATCGATGGCCACCGCTCCCCCGTCGACTCCGCTTCCACCTTTCACCATGGTGGAGTTCCAGAGTCGACGGCAGAGCAATCGGGGATCGATTTATCACGTCTACATTAGACGCGATAAATCGATCCCTGATAGATCGATCACTACCCACCGATCCGGTGGGTAGTGTAGACGTACCCTCAGACACACCAGTTTAAATCTGGAGTAACTCAGGTGACTTCACGGGACTTTCATGGAGTTGCTCTGGATTTACATGGGTGTAAGTGAGAGGAGAGTTTGGCCCTCTGACTTCAAGGCAATTGTGAGGGTGTAACTCCGGTCAGAGCTGGAACCGTGGACAGAGTGCAGGTGAAGTGATTACAGGGTGACCAGATAGTAACTGTGAAAAAACGGGATGGGGGTAGGCGGGTCATAGGCGCCTATATAAGAAAAAGTCCCAAAAAACAGGACTGTCCCTTTAAAAACGGGACATCTGGTCACCTTATTACAAGGGCATGACCAGGGCTGGCATTAGGGAAAATGGCATCCTGGGCAAACCCACTGCAACTTCAGCCCCTCCCCCGTCTGGGAGCTGGCCCAACCCGCCTGCCCCTTCTGCCGAGCCAGGACATAGCGTAAGCCATGGCGCCCTCCCTGATCACAGCGCCCTCGGAGGTCGCCCACGTTGCCCAGCTGTAAGGCCAGTCCTGAATGACTGATGGAATTTAGCACATGCTCCTGCTGTTTATCACAGGGATCTCACCCCTGCATCACTGAGAACCTATACGATAGCCTTTTAAAAAACAGCTAACTGGCCTGGCACAGTCAGGCCCACGGGCAACACATTTGTCTTGTCTCAGCCAACAGCCACTGAAGCAGACGCAACCAGAGTTAATGGAAGGGGCTCTAACCACAAGACTCAGATCGAGGTCTGAATTTCAAACCACCCAGAGCTTGGCGGTGTTTGAATAGTGGCAGGGGTGGGGGGGAGGTGTGTCTTGCTTGGGCTGTTATAGAGATAAGAGCCGTCCGTGAAATGGGGAGCCAGATTTTGAAACACCTTCCCCACCCAAAGTTTTGCCTGGGTCTCTCTCTGATGATGAGCAGAGGGTAGTTCTTTTACCACAGGTGAGAATCTGACCGGAACCCTTCCATGAACAGCAGCTCCCCAGGTGAGCCCACAGGCGAACTGCAGCCTGGCTGAGCTGTGCTGAGCTTATCTGATCTCTGCTGGAAGCTGCCCTCTTGCATATCTTGACAGGTTCATCTCAGCAGTTCAACACCCAGAGCCAGAGCGTGACTGCAGAAGCACAGCGCGTTATCGCTGCACAGCTTGAAAAAAACCTGCTACCCTGCTGTCTACACGGTGGGGCTAGCATCAGCTTCGGAGATTAGAATCTGGCCCTTTATTGGTAGGCAGCTAATGCACAGCCACCCTGAAGGCCTCATTCTCCTGCCTCCAACCTTCGCAGGCCGGTTTGTCTTCAGCGGCGTGAGGCTGACAGGTTTCAAAATCAGGCACCAGGTCACCTTATTCCTACTCATGTGCCGTCTCCCCTCTCAGAACAGAACGCAGGAGCCGGGGCCGGGTAGAGCGAGACAGAACACCACTTGCACATTTGCCTCTGCAGCTCTGGGTTCAAGCCACAAAAACTGTGGGCCGAGAGGGAGCATGGAGCAGAAATGTCCTTCCCTGGTAATAGCTTCCCCTGGCACCTGGCTGAAAGGCTGCTCCACAGACCCTGTGAGACAAGAATCACAGAGGTTGGGTGCAGGGTAGAACATGAGGGCCAGGGACACGTGTGCGGCACGGGGGGGGGTGTATACACCCCCACCCCCGGCTTAACAATGGGAACTATGTCTGCACTCCCACCTAGATTATCCTCAGGGATAATCTGCCTGGAACCAGGGGGCTCTGGAAACAGACATTGCCAGTTCTTGTGGCCACACAATAACGCTGCTTTGGTGGCAGTGTGCACCAGCTCAGCCATTGTCATGTGGATTCTGCAGAGCAGGGAGGCTTTGTGGGAAAGTGAATGCAGTCCTAACGGTGAGAGAATGCACAGGTTGCTGGGAGGCTACCCCGGGCTTTGATCCATTCTCCTGTACACAGTCACACACAGAGCATGCACAGGACGGGGAGGAATTGTGTGCAGAAGGCCCCTGCATTCTGAAGAACAATCCACCTGCCCCTGAGTTAGGAGCTCAGGATCTGGCCCCAGCCACAACAGCATATGGTGAGATATGCAACACAAGTCACTCTTCAAGCAGCAAAGCAGCCTTCTCCTGTGGCAAAGTGCTTGCAGACAGCATCATCCCTGTGGCTGGGGCTATTGCTGCATCTGACGTCAGTCACTGCTATTCCCAGGCTGTGTGAAAGCCCTGTCAGGTGCTTTGAATGCATTAACATATGCCTCTGCTGCCAGGTTTTGAATTTCCCCCTCATGATCCCTAATAAGAGATTCATAGATTCCAAGGCCGGAATGAACCACTGTGATCATCTAGTCCAGGGGTAGGCAACCTATGGGACACGTGCCGAAGGCGGCACGCAAGCTGATTTTCAGTGGCACTCGCACTGCCTGGGTCCTGGCCACCAGTCCAGGGGGCTCTGCATTTTAATTTAATTTTAAAAGAAGCTTCTTAAACATTTTAAAAACCTTATTTACTTTACATACAACAATAGTTTAGTTATATATTATAGACTTATAGAAAGAGACCTTCTAAAAACGTTAAAATGTATTACTGGCACACGAAACCTTAAATTAGAGTGAATAAATGAAGACTCGGCACATCACTTCTGAAAGGTTGCCGACCCCGATCTAGTCTGACCTCCAGTCTAACGCAGGCCAGAGAACTTCCCCACAATAAGGCCTAGAGCAGCTCTTTTAGAAAAACACCCAATCATGATTTAAAAACTGCATGTGATGAAGAATCTGCCACAACCCGTGGAAAATTGTCCCAATGGTTAATTACGCTCACTGTTAAACATTCACAACTTCTTTCCAGTCTGACTATGTCTAACTTCAACGTCCACTGACTGCATCATGTTACACCTTTCTCTGCAAGACTGAAGAGCCCATTATTAGATGTTATTTTTTGCCATGTAGATAATTAGGGAGTTGTGATGAAGAACCCCTTAACCTTGTCTTTGTTAAGCTAACTAGATTGAGCGCCTTGAGTCTATCACTGCAAGGCAGGTTTTCTAATCATTTTGTGGTTCTTCTCTGAACTCTCTCCAATTTATCAACATCCTTCTTCAATTGTGGGCACCAGAACTGGACACAGGATTCCACCAGTGCCAAATACAGAGGGAAAATAACCTCTATTTCTACTCAAGATCCCACCGTTTATGCATCCCAGGATCACACTAGCTCTTTTGGCCACAGCGTGACACTGGGAGCTCAAGTTCAGCTGCTTCCCAAGATAGAGTCCCCCCTCGTGTAAGTACAGCCCACGTTCTTTGTTCTCAGGTGTGCACATTTACGTTTAGCTGTATTCAATGGCTAGTGTTTGCTGCGCTCCAGCTCACCTCCACTGAAATCCTGATTAGCCAGAAGACCTAGGGCCTGAACAACGAAAGCACCAGGCATGTTTTACACATACACGGACACTCATGCCAGCAAATGCCCGGCATGTGGAGAAGTTAACACTTACAGCGTACCCCCGAGCACCCAGCTAGCGATGAAGACACTGATTTTATTCAGATAATAGGGAGTTTGGAGAACTGCCAGGGCAGGAATGGTAGTGCAGGGAGCCCTCCCCATTATTGCAGGGGCAAGGTGCCGGGGAAGGGTATGGTGCAGGCAGGGCAGAGCAGAGACCCCAACCAGGAGCCCCATGCAGCTCGGCTGTCACAGCCCCACTCCCTCCCTCCTGTGATAGCGGGGATGCAGAGGGCTCTCTCTGCTGCCCACAGCCGGTGACAGCCTATTCCTGCAGGCGCAGTAGGGTGGCCTCCCCCACAGCCGGGCGGTCTCTGCTCTATTATCCCAACCTCTGCATTATCCCGATGCATTCCTTGTCTCATACAGCTTCCAGCTGCCAACGTTCCCTCAGACCTGTCTGGGTGGGCATGCTGCCTTGCTTATCAGATGGGAACGAAAAGCACGCTGCAGCTCCACTTGGTTCAGACTCTGCTGTGTAGCCTCTCGACTGCAGATTCTCACTCTAACCTCAGCTCTTCTGCGGGGGTGAGTTGGGCTGCAGTCCAGGAATGGTACCAATGTTATTCTTCCCCAGACTAAAACACGTGGCTCTGCCTCTAGACATTTGTCACCACTGCAGCTGCTGAGTTGCATTGTTCTGATTTTCTTATCTACCCTTATCACAGACAGAAACCCTCAGTGTACCAGTTTATCTCCCTTGTATAGAAGCCTCAAACCCTTCCCTGCACTAGTTTTCTACACATAGTCTAGTGATTCCTGGTCTTCTTGCCTCAGCCGAATCTTCGAAATACATTTAGATTGTAATAATGTGAGTGCCCTCAGAGATGTGGGGCTGTTCAGTGGTGCTGGAACGAGGGGTGCTGGGGGTGCTTCCGCACCCTCTGGCTTGAAGTAGTAATCACAAACTGGTGTCCATCTTCAGCACCCCCACTATAAAAACTGTTCCAGTTGAGATTCTGCCCCTGGGAACAACACTGCTGGCCTATGTCAGCATTACATTTCCATCGAGGAAATGTTGGACAAACATAGGAAGAGGGTCTACAAAAATCCTTAGTGGGGCTCTGCTCTGTAAAGTGACCATCACATGCTTACTAAGAGAATCGTCTTCCTGGGTGTTTTACAGTCCAGGATCCGAGTAAGGACAAAGTTACTAATTTGTCCCGTTGGCTCTGCAGAGCCGATAATGCTATGGGGGAGTGAACTACGTTTTATCATCGTCTGGCTTCTGCATCAACAAAATTAACAGCATGCTGCGGGACAAGGAAGGATTTGGATAATGCGGCTGGTCAGATAATAGCGTTTCCGAAAATCAGGAGTATACTGTATATGACCCAGTGCCACATGTTTTCAACCCCCTGATGCAGATATACACAGTGGAGTGTGTGTATGAGGGAGAGAGAGAGACAGGATAATTCCCTCATGCTTCAGGCCATAAACCAGCCACAGACTCTTTGGTGGAGAGAGAAAGTGATTAGCAATCCCTGAGTTGCTCTCACAAATATTTGCATGTACTATTTGGAGCGGAGTCGGTGCAGATCCGATGGCAGAACGTGGCTCACCGGGAGGAGTTTGTGTGCATGCACGGCTGGTTGCGTATACCATGTCAGAGGTCAGGAAGGTGGTTAGCCCTTCAGGGATGCTTTACCTGGAACTCCAGGCCTAGTTCTCAATAGGAGAAAGATGTATGGAAAAAAACGGGAGGCAGTTAAGAGAAAGAGCAACAGACATGGCAAAGAGGCTGGAAGGGCCGAGTGATGAAGAAAGGGCCTGATCCAGAGTCCACTGAAAGCAGTGGGAGTCTTTCCATTGACTTGGGATCAGGCCCTAAAAGAGCTAAGTGCTAGATTGTGCGATTTGTCCCCATCCCTATGTGCAGGATGGCGCAGAGCCTCTCTGCTCACGGGGAAACGCTGGCACATTGTGCCCTCCTGGAGCTCCCGTGTGTGTGTGCTCCCTGCCCCAGGAGCCAATGCAGAGGGCTGGCAGGGCTAGGGCCTCATGTCCCCATTGCCATGACCCTTTTGGCAATTTTCTTGATGGCGGGAGGAGGGACTGAGCAGCCCATGCTCCTAAGGGCTGCTATTGCAATCCGCCCCGTTAGTGGGTCCAGGCAGAGAGGGCAGGCTTCTTCCACCCCAGCCTCCGCATGAGGACTGATCACAATCTGGCCATGAATCTGTATGTTCTGGCTACACAGTAATGGGGTGGGGTGGGCAAGGCCGGCTTTAGGAACTGTGGGAGTGCACAGCTGCTATGAAGCAGAGGTACTGGTCACAGCCGCGAAATGCAAATGGGTGTTGTAACAAAGAGGGCTGGAATGAAACAAAGGGAAGGACAATTTAGCGGCTGCCCACACTAAAGTCAATCCGTTTTTCTAGTGACCTCAGTGGCTGCATCCAATACCTGGAAAAGCTTCCTGGCAGCGAGATCTATTAGACTGCGCGATGGGGCGGGGGTAGCCGCTCCATCGGTTGGGACATTTAACAGCAAACTTGACACAACTCTAGGGAATCTGCTGTAGGGGAGAGTCCTGCCTGGGCTTGGATTGGCTCCTGGAACATTACCACCCAATGGAACTTTGCCGCCTTTGTGATTGTATAAGACAAGCCGCGCCCCCTTAGTAACGGGTTCTGATAAGGATGGCGGCCTTATCAGCAGAGGGGGTAAGGAGAGTCTGTCAGCTTCAGGTAAGGATAGCTGTCATTCATTCAGGTGTGTCAAAGCAGCCCGGAAATACTGAGAGGTCAGAGCCATTAGGTCAAATCCTACTCTAGGCAATACTGGTGGAAATTCCAAAGAACCTCATTGACACTAGTGGGAGCTACTCCAGATTTACCTCTCTGAGCTCAGAAGCTGGGTCTTTAACGCCACAGCCCAGCCGGGGCTCGGCGGAGTTAGCTCTGAACCTCAGCACAGCACCCAGCAGGTGTCTCTGTGATGCTGACAGTCCTTTCCCTCCGCCTCTTTCTGGCCCCCAGACCTGCTCTCTTTCTCTTCTTTTCACCTTCAGAATCAGATGAGGGTTTATACCCCCTCCCATTGCAATACTGAGTGAGGGGAACAAAAGGTTAGATCCCTGCACGCCACACCGTTACAAGGCCCACACCTCCTTCTAAGCATCTGGGAATTAGAAGTGTTGCTGAAATGGCCTATATCAGCTCTGGGAAGCTTATGGCTGGCCATTGTATACCTGGCCTCAAACCAAAGGGCAGTTTATGGCAGGTAGAACTGAGACGACAGAAGAGGAAATACGCGGATCCTGCCCTTCGCTCCCACTGGGCACTCAGCACCCCGCAGGGTTCGGCCCCATGGATTTGACTCCCACAAAGACACTGGGCTGCAGCCTGTTGCTGGATGGCTGCAGTGATGCGGCAAATCTCTCCTGCTGCAGGACCAACCCTATAAGGGTCAGGAAGGAACTTTGCCGTTTCCATGATTGCGCCTTTAGACATATTCCTGAGCAAGGAGTGGGGTGGAAGCTGCACCAACCCAGGAATCGCCTTGAGGCACAATTCCCTCCCCACGCCAGAGAGAAAGTACCTCACAGTGACTTGAAAGCGTGCTTGTACCAGGCCGGCTACTCCGACCTACTACGGGGGGATGCGGGTTGGAGCCAAGGCTCTACCCAATTTCCCTCCCAGCCACACCTATCCACAGAGAAGAGGCTGTGAGCCGCACCAGACCGCGACCTGAAACCCAGCTAGGCCAAGCAAGGGTCGGAGGGGACATGGGGGTGGGTGGCTGTGACTCCCCCACTTGGCCCAGTAAAGCCCCCAGTCACTTTCTGAGAGCTGCTTGCTCCCCTCTGATGTGGGATATCAGACATGACAGACCAAGCAAGTGCCTGCATCCCCCGCCACTCCCCCGCCACTTGCGTTTATGTCTCTGTGCCAGAGGGAAGAAGGGCGCCAGTGCCTGCGAGAGCTCCTGCGATGGGAGGAGTTTGATGACGTGAGGGATCTGAGGCGCAGCATAGAGCTCGACAGTCTTTACAGCAGCATTGTGTTCGCCATGGAGAAAGGGCTCTCCTGGCCTGCAGTCGTGGAAGCGGGAAAGCTCGCGGAAGAGCTGCTGAACGAAACCAAAGGTGCGTCCTAGCGATGGGAACTGCCTCCAGCTTCCTGCTTCTCCTGTCTGTCTCTCCCCGGTGTAAATCAGAAGCATGGAAGGCAGTGCTGTTACACTGGGGTGAAACTGGTGCAAGGAGAATCAAGCCCTAAATGTTTGGGGGGAGGGGGTTAATATTTGGTGGGTCAGTTGTCCCCATGCAGCCCTCTGGTGACGAGACTTGAACACAGGGTTCCAGGAGAGGGTTCCACTGGACTCGCATTTCTTGAGCTTTGCACAGAGATGCTTTTGCATAGAGATGGTTTTGGCAGAGTCTCTCCAAGACAACGTGCACATGATGACTATGGTGGTGCTGACTTTTGGAGAAAACGAGGCTGTCGTCCAGGTAAATGATGACAAATTAGTCCAGCATGTCCCTAAAGGTGTTATTTATGAAATGCTGGAAGGTCACCAGGGCACTGCACAACCCAAACAGCATGACCAAATATTCAAAGTGACCACAGCTGGTACGGAACGTGATCTTCCATTCCTCTCCTTCTCAGATCCTCCCCAGGTTATAAGCTCCATGGAGGTCCAAATTTGTGAAGACCTTGACAGAAAGGAGTCTTTTGAATAGGTCATTAATAAATGTTAAGGGGAACTGGTTCGGATTATAATCTTGTTCAGAGTTTGGTAGTCCACACAAGGCCAGAGGAAGCCTTCTTTCTTTGCCATGAAGAAGCTCAAGTTCCCGGCTTGAGACGTGGAGGGGTGAATGAACCCTGCAGGTTTTCCTTGAGATACCTACTGGGTGCCTGTAGTTCCGATTCAGAGAGGGAGTAAATCACCCGAAGGGAACCTCTGCCTCCAGCTGGAGGCCAGCATGGCAGTGCCAGGGTGGTAGGGTGTCTGCTTTCTTTTTGTCAAACATGTTGGCAGAGTGATGATATTTAACAGGAATCCCTAGAGCTTTTGGGAGGGGAAGGGGGGGGTCATGGGGCTTGCCAGGGTCACCTTTGGATCCCCTCTTTGCCGCTCTGAATTCTCTGGATTCAAGTAAGCTGCAAAGGGCTGGTGGTCCCTTGTCAGCTCTTGGGAAACAGGATTGCTGCCTGATTGCCACTGGATGCATGGATCAAGGGCAATGAGCCAGGGGATGACAATGACAACTGATGAATTTGGTGCACAAATTAGCGCAAACTGGAGGATTTCAAAGGGTAGTTACCTCTAAGGGCGCTGTCTTGTGGGTGACCGGTTCTGGCAGAAGGAGTGACTCATCCATGGACTCCGCTAACTCAGGAGGGTCCTTGCACTGGGTGGGGATCTTGTGTGCTACTGCTTGGCTGAACTCCAGATCCATGAAGTTGCCTGAGGCACCCAAGTCCACCAGCGATTCTAGGTTGGTATCAGGCATCACAGGGTGCCGGAGAGGGAGTTGGAGATGTGTTGGATGCTGATTGGCCATCACCAGGGTACTGGCAGACAAGTGTTGGTATGGACTGTTGGGGAGAGGAGACCAGCAGGGCTGGGGCTTGGCATTTCCTGATGAGGGCACAGATCGGATCTTGGCATGGAAGCTCAATGCAGTCTCCTGGTTCCCCACAATATAGACACAGGCCTGATGCCTGGTGTCAATATTTCTCTATGTGGGGGAGGCAGGGCCAAACCTGATCGACTTGCATGGGTTTGGGCGATGGAGAAGGGACTGATATGGAGGGGGGCCAGACCGGCAGGACTGGCAGGAGCCAGAAGGCCCATCTTTTTTCTTGGCGGCGTTTAGTCAGGCTATTGTCAATCTTGATGCTTAGCTCAGCGAAGATATCCAGGCCAGACGGGGATTCCACCCAGGCCCGTTCATCTTTAAGATCATTGTTCAGGCGGAGCCAGAAATGATAACACTGGGCAGCCTCGTTCCACTCAGTGTCTGCTACCGAGCGTTGGAACGCCGCTGCATATTTAGCAGCTGGCTGGCCTCCCTGCCGCAAGGCCTGAAGTGCGGCTTTGGCTGGACGCTTGCAACTCCGGTCATCGAAATCACTTCCACAGCTCAAACAAAGTCCTCAAATTGTCCCCGAAGCCGGCTTGATTTTCCCAGGCGTGGAAACACCCCCGTCAGGGCCACCCCCATAAGCAGGCTGATAATCAGTCCTGCTTGGGCTTGGTCAGTGGGGCATGCCTGCGGGCGGAGCAGAAATAGGAGCCGACACTGATTTAGGAACCCCCAACATTTGTTGCAATCACTATTGAACTTGTCAGGCACAGGGAGCAGGGGTCCGCACTGCAGTCAGCACGAGTTGAGCTTGCAGGCCCATGTTCTGCGCTTGCAGGGTGGCACCCTGAGCCTGCAAGGTCTGTAGGGGTCCCACTCGCTCCATCAGAGAGATACTGGCCTTTGTGTTAGCTCTAGTTCCCTTATTATTTGTGTTTTCTTTTGGGGCTGCTCACACTGTCAGAGACCAGGATGTGGGCAGTCGCGCCAAGTGGTTGGAGCAGGAATTGGTAGCCAGGAATAGGAACCGAGGGTCAAGCCAGGATCAAAGGCCAGATGCCAGAGCCAAGGGGGAGAGCTGAAGCCAGGAATGGGAGCTGAAGGTCAGTCAGGTTATCTGGAGCAAGGTAGGAGCAGGGCTGGGCCCAAGGCAGGTGCTATCGCAGCCATGGGCCGAATGCTTTGAGCAGCCTCCGAACTGCTGCTGCTGGGCTTAAGAGCTGGTCTGCTGACTCCTCCCACCATTCAGGCAGTGTGGCCAAGGCTGGAACGAGGCCAAGAACAAGCAGACGCAGGGCCTACTGCAGCCTTGTGCTTTGTGCAGCCAGTGCCCTGCTGATCTAAAGAGCAGGTCCACTGATCCCCCTCAGCCAATCGGGGGTTTGGCCAATCAAGCAGCTCAGGTGGGGCCCAGCTGAACTCATTAGGCTGCCTCTGATTAACAAGCTAGCTGCGGGTCCTTACTCCTGCCACACAGGCGCAAACCACTAGTGTAAACGTCACCTGACTAGTTTTCTTCCCACACAAGTGTCTAGATTTGGCACTGGCCCCCTCTGGTGGCCTTTGGCAAGTCACCTAACTTCCCTGTCTCTGAGTCCCCCTCTGGAAAACAGGGATATTGACCGAACAAGAGGAGTGAAGATTAATCAGATAATGGTTCCATTCGGTCCCATCGTTTACACGGGTGTAACCCCACTGGGGTCCCCTCCGGGATCACCAGCATTGCACTGGTGTAACTGAGGGGAAAATTTACCCCAGTGCCATGTTAGGGCCTGATCCATCATCCACCAAAGACAATGAGTCTTTACAACGGGCCTCAGCTTGGACCTCTAGAACCTGATCCTATAAGGCACCCTGAACCGCCATTGACATCAGCGTGCTCCAAGAGCATTCAGCTCTTGGCAGGATCAAGCCCCGTTGTCACCTGTCAATCCCATCCATTGCTTGCCTTGCTTTTAACATGCAAATGCATGTGTTTCAGGCATAGCTTTCACCTGAGCTCCTTTGCCCTGGAAGGTGCACGGTGCCTCTTGCTACATGCATTATTTTGGTGACCTTAACATCATCCTCCGCAGGTTTGTGTAATTTTTTTTTTTTTGCCCCCACTTTGCTGCCAAGAAACAAATTAGAGCGAATACTGTCCTTGTTTGCTTATGAGATAATACATTCAGTTCACACCATTTAGGCGTGTCGTTGTGTTTATTTAGCACAAGATTTAAGCAGAGATGGACTCGGGCCAAAAAGTTTGGATCCGGATCTCATTTGAACTTTCTCAAATCCTTTCTTTATATCTGGGGTTTCAGGGTTGAATTCCACCCCCTTTAGTTCTAGGGCTTGTCCTACGCTCGTCCACGCAAAGGATGAGTGATCTCCCCCCCACACACACACTTCCCACTCTAGAGGCTGTACAGGGCCAGATTCTCCTCACACAACTGATTTTATACCAGTCTTAGTCTCCTGACTTCAGCCGAGTTGCTTCTGATTCACATCAGCATACATGAGAGGGGGAATCAGATCTAGAATAAGCTGAGAGGTGCAGGCGTCAGATCCCTTCCTCCTTCATGTCCCTTTAATGAAGAGCAGCAGATGAAGGAAGGAACGGATGGTAACAGGGGCGTCAGAAGGGGGGACAGGGGGCTATGCCCCCCCCCTTTTTACCAGCTGTAAGGGTGAGTGACGGGGGGAGGGGGCGGAGAGGAGTGAGTGGGGGGCGGGGTCTTGGGGGGGAAGAGGCGGCACCGGGGCAGGCCCTCGGGGGAAGGGGCGGCGCAGAGGCGGGGCCTTGACTGGAAGTGCAACACAGGGGTTGGGCCACAGTTCAGGCATCAGTGCCCCCCCCCCACACACACACACACACTTTTAGGGAGCTTCCAGTGCTCCTGGGCAGTAAAGCCACAGTGACATAGTTAGACAGGCCGTCATTACGCAACAGTCAGACAAAGGGACAGTTTTCCTACCTTCCATTCTGGGAAGCACAGGGGTAAGGGTCTGGGGAGGGGGCATCTAACCATCATGGGGCACCTGGGTGTTTCACCTCACATCCCAGTCACTTATAGTCCCTCTCTTCTCCGGGCAAGGTGATCAGAGCCACCCACGTGCCTTGGGATGAAAGAGAGAGCAGAGCTCCCTCGGGGATGCCTGGATAGGATACAAACCTACCAGCTACAAAGCGTGGCTGTTGCGTTCCCTGCTTCGCAATGTTGGGCATTAGCATGTTTACGCTTTTAATGCACTCACTAAATAACTGCCCGTTTGTATGACTGACCGTAAAGCCGATGCCTCTGGGTGTATGGCATTTAGGGCCTACGTGGTGCTGAGTACCACCTCCAAGGAGCCGAGCAGCCTCCTCCGCCAATGAGCAAATGGGAGCTGAGGGTGCGCTGCACGTCCCCATATCTGGCCTGTGACGGGTGAGTCGGTGAGGATGGGGACAATCGGAGATTGCTAGCTGTTTACTTATGAGCTAATCACGCTGGTGCACATAGTTTGAGGTGGGTCATGTTTGCATAATGCTGGTTTCGAAGGCCTCACTGTTGTTGCCATAGTAGCCAACTTGTTTGCACTACACGTTTATTCTGCACATTCGCTCTGGGCTTGAAGAAAGTTCTGCAGGCCACTCGGGTTTGGGCTTTTGGGGTAGCACAGTGTGAAGGACAGCCTAGCAAAACCATGTCACATAGAAGGTGAAATTCACCTTGTGCCAGGGACCAGTTCCAGGCCTATGCACTCCTTGCAACCCACATATGCCGAGAGCTTACGTGGGATTTAAGAACTGTATAGGCCAGTTCTGATTCCTCTGTGTATGCGTGAATTTTATTATTTGTATTACTATAGCACCTACGAGTCCCCATTACGGACCAGGACCCCATTGAGCTTGGGGCTCTACAAAGATGGTCCCTGCCTCAAGGAGTTTCCAGTCTGAGTAATTCACTCAGAATTGGCTGCCTTTCAATGGTGTCCTAGTTATTGCCACACAACACCCGCGATCGTAATATCGATTCTCAATCGAGCCTTATGAGACAGATTCTATTTGGGACACCCATGGCTTCTTAGCAATTAGATTAAGTTTAATTAAAACCTCACAAACAAATTAAATTTTCCTTTGCAGGGTGGGGAAGAGCCATGGGGTATTATAATAAAGTAGCAACCCATTCTCAGTTTTCCCTGCCAATTCACAGGGGAAGGAGCTGTGCTGCGTAGTTTATAATCAGCCCTGCTGAATAATGGATAGGGAGCTAACGATAGATTGAAATCTTGCGAAAGAGCCAGTGTGCACCAGGAGTTAATCTCCAGAACTAACTCTTTGTGGAAAAAACAAACAAAAACTCATTTCAGGGTGAGGAGCCCAAACTTTGACACTGATGGAAAATGCTGCTTTTATAAACTAAGACTGCGGTAGAAATATTGTTAAGACCATTTCCATCAGTATGTTAGCTGCGAAAGCTTAACTATGTTATTTGTTATTTAGACAGTGCCAATATTGTGCTCTGTGCGTTACAGACAGCAAGAAGATTCCGCACTGCCTTGCTCCTTTGTGAGGTCACCAATGCCTGTGCAACATGGGTGTAAAATGCTGGTGCGAGTGGAGAATTCTGATATGGGAGCGGTGCCTCATTTGCACAGGTGTAAATGACTGCTCAAGGTGCAAGGCAGTGGAGAAGCAGGCCCAAGGTCCTCTGCCCTGATCTAAATAGCCAGCTTGCAGGCCAAGGATGGTGCATTGAAAAGCAAAGTGTCCCAGCAGTGACGTTTCACGCCTATTTGGTTAGTTGCATATGTTTTGTTCCTGTTTTCTATTGTCTTTTTAACTCTTCTTTCAAGGGGGATTCAGGATTATGGGCTACCTGGAAGAAGGGTTGGGGGGATTTGAAGGTGGAGGTGTGGTGGATGAAGGAGAAAGTAGGGGTACGGTGAACAGGATCAGAGGCAGAGGGGGCCTCTTGGACTCGGGCATGCAGATGGGAGTGGGAGAAGGGTTGGTTCCTCATGCAGCCTTAGGCAGAGTGGAGTGGTTAAGGGGTAGTGAAAAGAGACAAGAGCAGAGAAGTAGGGAGGTGTTATGTTGTGCATGGCCATAAGGCAAGGACTAGGGACCCACTCCAAAGCCCACAAAAGTCAATAAAAACAACAAGGAGTCTGGTGGCACCTTTCCTTCACGGGACTTTGGATCATGCCTTCGGAGTGGAAGGTTGGGGAGGTAACAGAGAGATCTGAAGAGGGAGGGGATGTGCTTGGCAAGGGGAAAGACTGTGGGAACAGCATACAAGATGGATTGGGGGAATCCCCCGAAAAGGATGTTGATACATTTGAGAGGGTTCAGAGAAGAGCCACAAAAATGATTAAAGGATTAGAAAACTGCCGTATAGTGATAGATTCAAAGAAGTCAATCTATTTAGCGTAACAAAGAGAAGCCAAAGGGTTGGCTTGATTACCGTCAATCAGTACATAGCTGGGGAACAAATATTTGATAATATGTTCTTCGGTCTAGCTGAGAAAGGTATAACACAATGCAATGGCTGGAAGCTGGAGCTAGACAAATTCAGACTGGAAATAAGGCATTCATTCTTAACAGTCAGAGTAATTAACCATTGGAACAACTTACCAAGGGTGGTGGTGGATTCTCCATCACTGGCCATTTTTAAATCAAGATTGGATGTTTTTTTAACTACCGGTATATACTTTGGGAATCACTCGGGTGCAGTTCTCTGGCCTGTGTTAGACAGGAGGTCAGATTGGATGATCACAATGGTCCCTTTCTGGCCTGGGATTTGATGAATCTTTGAAAAGGGGAGAGCTGGGGTGGCGAGAGAGGAGGCAGTCTTGGTAGCGAGGTGAAAGGGAATGTCTGCTGCCTTCTTTTGCAATCCCAGCCAAATCCCCATCAACCTCTGAAATGAAAAATGCAAAGGCTTATTTGTTTTCCTTTATATACAAAGATTAGGGCTGTGCACACAAAGCCCGGGAGAGAAGGTTTGCAGGAGAGGGAAGGGCAGAGACACCTTCCTACACCAGGACACAGTCTGCAAAGGAAGGCTAGGCTTCCCCAGGGCAGCATCCTGGCCACCTGGCACCTTGTAAGTGTCACTTTGCTGCCACTTCACAGTGACCATCTCTCCCCTACACCCGCCCCACCCCGCCCCGCCCCAGTATGTGCCTGAACCAGAGCCCACTGAAGTCAGTGGAAAGAGCTCAGAACTTCTAAGGATCCTCCAGCCTTCCCAGTTTCTAATGTGGCTGCAGCTTGCTCCCCTGCAGCTCTCCAGGAGAGCCCAACACTTCCTGTAGCTCTCCACTCACCCTGCAGCTCCCGTTCTGCCCCCTGTGCATTGCATGGCTCCCTCTCTCCTTCAGATCACACCTCCTCCACAGGCAGTGGCTGCTCCCTGTACCAGGATGTATTGCTCCAGGTGGATATGGCTAGAACTAGGGCCCAGACGCACCAGGGGACTTCGGCATTGCAGCACTGACCGCCATGGCACCTTGCTAATCACAGGAACAACAGTGCAATCCACAAAGCCTGAGTTAAGCACCTAGGCTCCTGGTATAATGAATGGCCAGAGAGAGGTGCCTTAGAATGCAATCCGCAAAAGATCCACCTCTGTCAAGGTGGCTAGACAGAGAGCCACCTTGCTAGCCAATGGGAGATGCCAACAACAGAGGTGTACCCTAAGCTACTCCCCTCTCAGCAAGATAGGCGCCTAAGTCAGGCTGCAGGGAAGTGCCTATCTCTGTTTGCAGTCCATGAACCTTTCTAGTAGTTATAGTCTCTTAGCTGTACCTGGATGGAGTGAATCACACTCCCTCGCTAAACTCCCTGACAAAACTCCCTTGTTTTCTAGCTCAGAGGACACCAGCACACAGCTATACCTTGTTATCACATTAATGCAGGCATTCATACAAACCGAGGGGGGAGGGATAGTTCAGTGGTTTGAGCATTGGCCTGTTAAACCCAGAATTGTGAGTTCAATCCTTGAGGGGGGGATTTGGGGCAAAAATCTGTCTGGGGATTGGTCCTGCTTTGAGCAGGGGGTTGGACTAGATGACCTCCTGAGGTCCCTTCCAACCCTGATATTCTATGAACAGGAACCCATCTTCTGGACTCAGGTACCTAAGTAGTTACTTGCAGGAGGAGGAAAAGGTGGTGGTACCCACCTTATAATTTTTGGCCCAGTGGTTACAGCACTCACCTGAGATATAGGAGACCCAGATTCAATTCCACCCTCTGCCTGACGGGGAGAAAGGATTTGAACAGAGGTCTCTCACTTACCAGGGGAATGCTCTAACCACTGGGCTAAAAATTATAATGGGGGGAATTTTGTGGATCACAGCGGAGCCAAAAACTGGGACTCAAGCCCCTAAGTCTGGGGTTTAGGCACCTAACTACCTTAGTGGATTGGGGCCTAAATGCCTTGCAGCTGGTTTTGCTCTCATTCCAGTGTAACTCCATTGGCTTCACTGGACTGGCTGTAGATTTACACCCATGTAAGTGACATCAGAATCCGCTGCCGGGTGCCCGATACCCACTCATGTGCCTGGGTGCTGTGCGGGGCAGCTGCTAACGTGGTGTAAGAGTGCTGGATGTGGCTGGGGAGACCAGTGGGCAGACTCCATCGTGCAAGGGAGGCTGCTGTCAGCGCCTGGCTGTAATTGCTGTTGTGCTGGAGTGATGGAACATTTAGCTAGAAATCATTGCATGGTTAAACACAAGCTGGCTATGCCCTAATGAGAAGAACAACACAGGCCTAACATACAGCCGAATTTGGCTCCTCATAGACAGACATGCTGTGCTCCATCCCCTATGTCCGTAGGGAGCTGCCACCCTTGCATATCCCAGCTGGAATGGCCCAGATCCTCTATGGTAAGGCGCTGATACTCCACAACTTGCTAGTACCCCCAGATCCTGAGCAGTCCAAATGAGAGAACTTTAGTAGCAGCAGGACCGTCCGGGCAGATATGGGGGGGGGATGATTGGGAGGGTCAATGCTGACTCCAGTTCTCTTTCCAGTCCAGCTCTCTTTTTCCAGTAGCATCTTGGTGCTATTAATCACTGGCCCTAAATATAGACTTCCCTTCAGTAAAACTTTGGCCTCTCCACTCTTACTGTTTTCCTGAAGGTCTTGATCCAGAAACGATGTGATCAGAGTCTATTCTCAGTTACACCAGTGTAACTCCACTAGCTACTCCAGATTTACAACGGTGTAACTGAGCCCCCTGTGTGCTTGGGGTTGTGAAATAACCCTGAAACCACTCTTTAACTGAAGCCGGTGGACCTAATTCGGAACTCAATTATACCAGTGTAAGCGAGGAGTAACTCTCACAGGCCTGATTTACATGTTATTTCAGCTTCATGGATACAGAGATTGTAAGCTCTCTGGGGCAGGATCATCTCTTTGTTCTGTGTTTGTACAGCCCCTTGCGCAGTGGGGTTCTGGCCCATGACTGTGGTCCTAGACTCTGCTGCAATACAAATAATAATAATTATCATAATAATGGTCACTCTGAGAGGAAGGATCATCTTGTGGTGAAAACGCTGGCCAGGGGCTTCAAAGGTCTGGGTTCAATTTCCTGGCCCTGTCACAGGCTCCGTGTGTGATGCACAACTCTCCAACAGACCCCGATTCTCATTTAGACTGGGAGCACTTAACACAGGGGCGGGCAAACATTTTGGCCTGAGGGCTGTCTCGGGTTTCAGAAATTGTATGGAGGGCTGGTTAGGGGAGGGAGTCGTGGCCCGTCCCCCACCCCCTATCTGCCCCCCCCGGGACTCCCATCCAACCCCCCCCGTTCCCTGACTGCCCCCCCGGGACCCCTGCCCCCCCCGCTCCCTGTCCCCTGACCACCCCTGAAACACCTGCCCCTGACTGCCCCCTGCCGCCCCATCCAACCCCTCCTCTCATTCCTGACTGCCCCCCCAGGACCCCTGCCCCATCCAACCTCCCCTTCCTCCTGTCCCCTGACCGCCCCGCAAACCCCTGCCCCTGACTACCCCCCACTGCCCCATCTAACCCCTCCTCTCATTTCTGACCCCCATTCAACCCCCCTGTTCCCCGACCCCTATCCACACCCCCACCCCTTGACCACTCTCCCGAACTCCCCTGCCCTCTATCCAACCCCCCCTCCCCGCTCCCTGCCCCCCTTACCGCGCTGCCTGGAGCACTGGTGGCTGGCCTGGCTGGAGCCAGCCAGGCTGTCACCACCGCGCAGCACAGAGCACTGGGTCAGGCCGGGCTCTGCAGCTGCGCTGCCCCAGGAGCTCGCAGCCCCGCTGCCCAGAGCATTGCGCTGGCGGCGCGATGAGCTGAGGCTGCGGGGGAGGGGGAACAGCAGGGGAGGGGCCCGGGGCTAGCCTCCCAGGCCAGGAGCTCAGGGGCCGGGCAGGAGGGTCCCGCGGGCCAGATGTGGCCCACGGGCCGTAGTTTGCCCACCTCTGACTTACCACCACTTTGGTAGCGTAAAGTGGTTTTTAAGTCACGTTACCAGCCGCCTGCCAGAACTGGGTAAAGGGGTCTTAGTGCAAATGAGAACGAGGCTCTCTGTGCCTGCGTAACGTGGGACTAAGAACGATGCTTCCTTTCTCTCACCTGTTGCCTGTCTTGTCTGTTTAAATTCTGAGTGCTTCCTGGCACTGATTAGGGATCTGTCTACAAGCAGTACAGTAACACGACGACGATGCAGCTATGCCATAGTAGCTGTAGTAAACCCACCTCCACTGGGGCAGTAGCTAGGTCAATAGAAGGATTCTATTCTGGGCTTAGGTTGGTTTGTCTACCCTGCTTTTATGTCAGCAGAATTTATGTCGCTCAGGGGAGTGAATAAATCACCATAAGTTCACCAACATAAGCGCCGGTGCGAACAGTGCTGTGTCGGCGGGAGAGCGTCTCCGGCTGCACAGCTAGTGCTGCTCGCAGGGGCTGTAGTAGTTAAGCCAATGGGACAGCGCCCTGCCGTCGGCTTAGAGCGGCTACATTAGAGAGCTTATAACGGCACAGTGGGTGCTGCTGTAAACTCTCTTGTGTAGCCGTAGCCTTAGGGATGAGATTTTTTTTACCCCCCCTTGAGCGACATAGCTAGGTCAAGCTACATTTTAGGTGTAGCCCAGGTCTCAACGTGCATGCAGTGCCTAATGTGACCACTGGACTCTCTAGTTGCTACTGTAATATTAATACACATTTTGCCCACTCCCTGCTTGCTGTGGAGTGAAATCTATGCCAAGGGCTTCTGAATTTGATGTGTTCTTCATTATTTGGCTTCTCCCTTGACATATATAAACACTATAACAAATGATCTAGGTCTATATACTCCCCTTAGGGCTATTTTATCAAGAGGGCCAATTTTGCACATGGCCCCATTCATGGGTGCAAAACCTACCTTAGCAGGAGGCATCTGGGCAGTCAAAGCCCTTACTGGTATCAGCACCACTGCAGTTCAAACCTTTGTGAAGGAATAACACGCAGTCACTCGTCATTCTAAGTGCTGGGACAATGGTGTATTTGATCTCCCTATCAGCCAGTTCAGCATAGACTCACGTCAGTTTCCTGAAGCATTTGGCTACAGTCTTGCCGGCCATTGCCTGAGTCCGCTGGCGAGGCTGGGAATCTCCTGAGCCAGATCTCTTCACCCCAATGACTTTACTTCCCAGGGCTCCACCTACTTTTACTCCAGCTGGTGTCATTCACTCTCAGACTTGTCATTGTTGACTTTGAGGAAGTGTAATCCACACACCCCCTGGGTGTGGTGTTCTGTCCCATCTAGTGGCGCTGAGACCACTTAAAGAGAGAGAGATAAAATGAGTCTGCTCTACAGCCTTAGCTAACAGGCAGTTGGCTTTTAGCTCATGCGGTAGAGGCTCATGCCATAGGCACCGACTTCCCCGCTTTCCCCAGGGTGCTCACCCCCTCCCTCTGCCCCCGGCCCCGCCCCCACTCCACCCCTTTCATGCCACCCCGCCCCTGCCCCACCCCTATTCCAACCCCTTCCCAAAGTCCCCGCCCCGGCCCCACCTCTTCCCCGCCTCCTCCCCTGAGCGCACCACATTTCCGCTGCTCCCCCTCCCTCCCAGCACGCCGCCAAACAGCTATGGAAAACTGGGCACCTGTCAACCCTAAAGGGCACCCGGACACAGAAGCCAAAAACCGGACTGTCTGGGTAGAATCTGGATGGGTGGCAACCCTACCGCTTGCAGGAAAGCAAGTAGACCCTCTGGCCCAGTCCTACTCCCCAAAAAAAGGGAGTTTTGCCTTTGATTTTGGTGTGAGCAGGCTCAGGTTCTAAATGGTCTAAGAGGAACTAAAAAGTCTTCAAAGAGATTGTCACTTCCAAAGCACTGTGACAAGTAAACACAGAAATAGATCCCTCCAGATAAGTCTGTAGTCATCTGATATAATGTTAGCAGTCTGGCATGAACACTAGGCCTATACATTTAGGCCATTGATGTGCAGAGACCACTGTGTACAATGCTGACCAATATTGTCTCATAATTTCCTTTTTCTCCCTCCTGGCTCTCTCTGTTTCCAGCTGTTCTCTCTTGTCTTATACTTTGATTGTAAACTCTCTAGGGCAGGGATCGTCTTTTTGTTCTGCGTTTGTACAGCACCTGGCACAATAGAGCCCTGGTCCCTGGCTGGGCTCCTAGGCGCTGTGGTAACACATGTAATAAATAACAACAGCAGCACTCAGTGTGACCTCAAAGGCAATTCAACAAGAGGTGTGAGTGTGCACTGCAGAATCAGTAGGTGCAGAACCAGCCCTTGATCTGTTACAACTCTACCCTGATATAACGCGACCCGATATACACAAATTCGGATCTAACGCGGTAAAGCAGTGCTCCGGGGGAGCGGGGCTGCGCACTCCGGGGGATCAAAGCAAGTTTCACCTATCATGCGGTAAGATTTTTTGGTTCCCGAGGACAGCGTTATATCAAGGTAGAGGTGTATATGTGTCTGTCACAAAAATTCCCCTTCCCTCATGTAGCTGATTCAAGGGCATAGCAACACCATCACAGTGTAAAATACTGGAGTGGGGTTATCCCAATAGGATCATTGTCTGCCAAAAACATTTGTCAAACCGTTTCATTTGTTGTAAGCTCCCGGGCTGAGTTGCAGCCCTTCTTGTATAACTCAGTATCATCCTTCAACCCGAGCTGTTGTGTTCTGTAAAATGCAGCCCCGTGGGTCTAACGCGCCTTTGTAAACAACAGCCCTGAAGAAACAGCGGCTTCCCATCTTTCCCCCGTGACAAGATCAGTGTGGGATAATATCAATTTATTTCCCCCCTAACCAAATATTGGTTGGCGCCAATCACCTCATCCTTTAAACAGCAAAATGCCATTCTGATTGCTACCAGAACCTTGTAGGGGTTACTTAGGGAACATTTTCTTTTCGTTTCTTTCCAGGTTTACCCGTTTCTCAGGCCATCTGTGTCCTAAAGGATAAACTCGTGGCGTGTGAGCCAAAGCTGAGTCCATTCAAACCGTGTGTCTTGTGTGAATACTTCCATCACACGCTCATCAGGCACTACCAGCTCTACCAGTTTGTGCTGTGTCGGGAGAGAGACGTCGAACAGACGTCTGCCCACCTAGAAATCTGTGCGCCACCACAGCCTCTGCCGCTGATGGCAGGCATCGATGCTGAAGTCTGGCACTATCAGCAGCAGCTGGGTGCCCTCTCAGCCGCTGAGGTCCAAAAACGTACCAACATGCTGCTCCTCCGAGAGACGCTACACCTGGAGAGGGAGCATATGTTGCAAAGAGCGTATGATGATCTGAAATCGCGAGCCGAGATCCTAGACAGACAGGTAACACTGTAGTAGCTGTAGAGAAATGGGCACTTCATACTGAAAGGGATGCAGTGTGCTCCACAGGCGAGGATACAACAAGTCAGGAGACCTGGATTCGGCTTCTGGCTCTGGCACTGATTCACTTTGTGACCTTGGGCATGTCACTTCACTGTCTGTGGCCTCAATTGTCACCAGCCCCTGGGACAATGTTCCCCAGAGACATGCCTGGGGTGGCCAGGAATCCGTGGCACATGCATGGAGGTTCTTCCTATTTATGATGATCCTTAGGTATTTTGACATGAGTTGAAAGAAGAACAGGAGTACTTGTGGCACCTTAGAGACTAACAAATTTATTAGAGCATAAGCTTTCGTGGGCT
>NW_020664579.1:3408223-3421024 GCF_002925995.2 Terrapene triunguis
AAATTTGTTAGTCTCTAAGGTGCCACAAGTACTCCTGTTCTTTTTGCGGATACAGACTAACACGGCTGCTACTCTGAAACCTGACATGAGTTGGGAAGTTTTATTTCTAGCATTTTGCAAGTGACAGAGATGGGCACAAACCAAAACCCCATCTCCAAACTCTCCTGAGCATGGGGGTTTCACAATCCAGACTTCTAATTTGGGGGAGTTTGGATTTGGCAGGTGGATTCAATGGATCCGTTATAAAGGATGATTAGTGGAAGGCATCCAGATGCCACACTGACGGGCAACCTTATAAAACCCTGCATAGATGTTACCCCCTTCATGCTTCATTGCACGATGCCCCTTGGCAGTCTCTCCTCGTGTTCCTGTCAACCTCTTTCTGTTCCTATCACAAGCATGTTACTGGATCTTAACAAAGAATAGTAACAGTTCCCCCTGGCCTGGAGGCGAGGTAAGAGCTGGAATCCCAAACGGTTACAGAGCGAATGGTTTGGGACTATGGCATGTAGCATATTCCTGTTGGGCCTTGATACACCTACTCTCTGCCCACATTGCATGCCTTTTCCCCGCTACCTGACGCATAGCAGGAGCTGTTGGGATTGAGCAAGAGTTGAGTAATGCAGTATGGGAAGTGGAGTTACCTCTGCTCCTCTGGGTAGTTGACTCCTGCACAAGAGGTGCTGGGCATGTGACTTGCTCCTGCAAAGTAACCCTGCCTATCCCAGTACAAGGTCAGGCTTCACCTAGGGTATGTTTAAACTGCAATGCAAGCCCAGGGTTAGCGGGACTTGAGTCAGTGGACCCTGGGTTAGCGAAATCAGGGCTTGAGTGTCTCCACTGATTGTCAACCCTAGGTTAAGAATTTTCTAACTCACACTTGAACCCAGGACTCTGATGTCCACACTGCAGCATGCAGCCTTGAGTCAAACCACCCATATCCCAGACTCCCTAGCATCCTCCCAAAACATAGCCACTCTAGCTCTTTGACCGTAGTACAATGTAGGAAAAGTTAGCAGTCCACCCTGCACATTACAGGAAGTTTGAACAGCCCACCAACACATCCTGCCAAGCAGGCATTTTGGTCTGTGTGCTCCCACCAACCAGACCCGGCAACGTGAAGAAGTCATCTCGCTTGCGCTTTCATTCCTGGTTCAGGAAACAGGCAGGGCTTCCATGAGATGCTGGTGGGCATTTTGGCAGAGTTTTCTGACCTACCGAAGGCACCTAACAGACCTTCAGATGAAGCAGGAGAAGGAGAACACAGACATGGCTGACTCGAACTGATGATGTTGCTCACCACGCTCGGTAGAGCCGCTCATGCTCCCTACATAGACTGGCACTTCTGGAGCAGGGCCACAAGCACAGACTGGTGGGACCGCATCCTCTGGCAGACCTGGAATGATAAGTGGTGGGTGCAGAACTTTGGCATGAAGAAAGCTATCTTTCTGGAGCTTTGTGAGTGGTTTGCCTCTACCCTCCAGCATAAAGATACTCTCATGAGGGCAGCCTTGCCAGTTCAGAAGTGGGTCGCTATAACCATCTGGAAGCTGGCCACCCCGGACTGCTACCGGTCTGTGGCCAACCAGTGTGGTATTGGAAAGTCGACTGTTGGTAAAGTGGTGGTGGAGGTTTCTGAGGCGACCAGGGGTGTGGTTTACCCCAAGGTGGCCGGCTTAAAAGATATTCCTGAAGTAACTGCTGGCTTTGAGAGAATGGGGCATCCAAACCAGGACCATTGATGGGACACGTGCCCATCGTTTGCCCTCCTCAAGGAGCACATGAGTACATAAACCACAAGGGTACTACTCCATTGGTATGCAGGTCCTCATGGACAACAGTGCTTGATTTATGAATGTTAACATGGGCTGCACTAGAAAAGTTTGTGATGCCGGGATTTTTCGCCAATAGGGAGTCAACATTCACAGACAAGCTGGGATGCTATTCCCACCAAATGACACTGTCAAAAACGACATTCCCATCCTTGTTCTGGGGGATCCTGCATACCCCCTTTTGCATTGGCTTATGAAACCTTATCCTGGTATCAGAGGACCTGGCAAAAGAAGGTTTAATTACATGCTCAGCTGGTGTAGAATGGTTGTTGTATGTGCATTTGGCAGATTGAAGTCTCATTGGAGATGTCTCCAGACCCATTCGATCATCAATGCTGTGTGCATTACTGTGGCTTGCTGTGCTCTTCGCAATCTTTGTGAAGGCAGAGATAAGCCATGTGTTTACCTTTATTATTTGAAATACACATTGTCTGATGGGATGCAGTGATAGCCATACAATTTCTTGATAAAATAAAACACAGTGTTACAACCAAACCTTTTAAAAAAAAGTGCACGAACAAGTGCAAACAGTGAAACCATATGTAATATAGAAACTATCTACTGTTTCATGTCTCTTCCCCGCCCCCGTTCTTTGTGCTGGCCGCCGCTTCCCGCCGCCCCCATTGGCCTGGAGCGGCAAACCGCAGCCAATGGGAGCCGCGATCGGCGGAACCTGCGGATGCGGCAGGTAAACAAACCGGTCCGGCCCACCAGGGTGCTTACCCTGGCGGGCCAAAGATTGCCGATCCCTGGTGTAATCCAGTCCACACCGATATCTGTTAAACTTCCCACATGCCCATACACTTGCCAGGCACACCTTTCCAATCTGTGCATATCGTTTTTCTGCTTCTGTGAGTGTGCGAAAGCAAAATGCAACTGGCTTCCACTCAGAGCCATGCTGTTGGAACAATACACCACCTAGGTCATCGCTGCTTGTATCCACACTGACCATGGTGGGCCTGTTCACATTGTAGGGCTTGAGAACTGGAGCTGTTGCGATCATTTATTTTACCTTTTTTTGAAGGCAATTTCTTGATTTGACTCCCAAAGCCAAAATGTGTTGGACTTTAACAGTTCATTCCATGGTTTCGTCACTGTAGAAAGGTCTTGTAGGTATTGACCAAGGTAATTTACCATCCCCAGTATTCTGGCACAGTAGTTGGTGCTTTCAATTCTCAAATTGCTTTTACTTTCTCATGGCTAGGAGTGATTCCCTCTTTGTTTATTGTCTGTCATAAAAACTTGATTTGGGGTAGGCATAAAACACATTTGTCCTTGTTCAGCTGCAGACCAGACTGATTAGGCTTAGGATGTCACTGAGGGTTTTGGAGTGTTATTCCATTGAAGAGCCATATATCAGAATATCAGCCATGAAAACGACAGCTCCATTTGTGATTGTTCACAGTTCTGGCATCTTTCTTCGGAAAATGTCAGGAGCACTGGTACTCCCAAAAGGTAATCCTCAAAAGCAAAATCTCCCAAAGGGTGTGATAAGTGAAGTCAGTTTAGCACTTTCTTTGGCTAAAGGAATTTGCCAGAATCCACTCCAGGTATCCAGGTTGGAGAATACTGAAGCTCCTTTCACTTTGGGGAGGGAATTATCCAGTGTTGGGAGGCTAGATTTTTCTCTCACGCCTGTGCTTCATTAAAATCCACACAGATTGATATTTTCTTTTTAACTCTTACCATTGGGGCACACCATGCTGTTGATTCAGAGATTTTCTTGATTATGCTAATCCTTTCCATTCTCAGAGGGTATGTCTACACTACGGGATTAATCCGAATTTAGATAATTCGAATTTGGGAAACAGGTTGTATAAATTCGATTGTGCGCAGCCACACTAAGCACATTAATTCGGTTTTTAACCACATTAATTCGGTGGTGTGCGGCCACACTACCCCATTTATTTTAACCACATTAATTCGGTGGTGTGCGGCCACACTAACCCTAATTCGAATTAACAAAATCGATTTTGGCGCTACTCCGCTCGTCGAGGTGGAGTACAGAAATCGATTTAAAGCACCCTTTAATTCGAACTAAATGGCTCTGTAGTGTGGACGGGTGAAGGGTTAATTCGAATTAACGCTGCTAAATCCGAATTAATCCCGTAGTGTAGACCAGGCCTTAGACTCCCTTTCCACTGTATGAAGTAATGGGATAGGAATCCTCAGAGGTATATGTACACTATATGGTTCCGCATTGTCTCTTAAGGTTATTTGTACTGGACCGCCCTCTCAAAAGTCCAAATATCACCAAATATTAAAACCCTGTCCTCAAGCTTGTGCAGCCAGCCCGAGCCTTTCCTCTTGTCATAAGGCCCTGTCCAGAACTGTGAGCATCAGTTCAACACAGAAACGCTTCTTCTTGGAATGGTCCATGAAGGTACATTGACCCAGGCTTTTGCTGCAGTGAGGGCGAGCTGTGGGGATACAACAGCCTGTAGAGGTCGAGGGGCCTAGAATAGGACAAGGCATAGCAGGTTATGGTCTCAAATAGCTCAATGCAGGAGCACAGAAAAAATCCTTGTGGAATTTCAAGGGCATAAAATGTTACTTTTCCAAACTGAACTTCAATATATTGTGAGAGAGATGCTGCAGACCACAGAAGCGCCCTGGAGACAGCCAGGTTAATCACAGTGAAGAAGTGCAGAGACAATAGTGAATTAAAAAATATAATCTGTTGGGTTTTTTTTAAAAAAAATTCAGAACAACTTGGGTTTTGGGAGGTGCCGTCAGAGGCTATGCTGCCAAAGGCTTTTCTATCATTTCAGGCCTTCCACATTTTGGAGGCCATAACAGTTCCCGTGGTGCCCGATTGACAAAGGGAGATGTTATTCCAAGTTGCAGTGGGAAACCAGCAGCGTATGCAACTGAAGTATTCAAATCTGTAGTGACTGAACAGCACATCCATGAGTGGAGTGGGCTGGTAAGCTACTGAGGTGGCCTTGGATAATACACCCTTGCCTGAAATTGACTACCTATCCGGAGTTCCTGCTATAGGAAAAGTTTGCTGCTTTAAGCACCGGTGATTGGGTCAGAATTCATGGAGGAATCCACAGGGTGCTGCGTTAGCTTCCACATGGCTTAGCCTGTTATGACTACATGGAAACACACAGAGCTCCACAGCCCCCACCCCCCTTCCCTGGCACACATCTGGACAAAATTTCAAACCCCAGTCATATTTGGGACAAATGATTTTGTCACCTATGGACTACCTTTAACTGAAATCAACTGGACTTGTAAATGAGGTCCATTTCCACCTACCCCCACCCACAGTTCACTGTTTCCAGGCGGTTAGTTACACCGTTGAGTGGTTACAGAGGAGTGTACTTACAGGCATGGAAACATAAGGTTATTATTTTTAAGAAACAGGAATGCCTGAGCAATCATCCGGAGCTTTCATACTCCTGGTAGGGTCCCGCTTGGCAAGCAGATCTGAGGCAAGGCTCCTGACTAACTGCGGTCCAAACTTCACAAGACCCCAGTGTTGGATCAGGTGCCTATAGAGGACCTTTTACTCATCTGTGGCTGTGAAGGCAGATGAGGGCTGCAGCAGAAGGGAGGACCCTGGTGATCTTGGATCTCCTTGCCGCTGGGTCAGGGTTTTCCTCCTGTCAAGTCTCGTATGGTCACCACCTGCGCACCAGTTTCCCCACATTAAAAGATGGATGAGTGGCAGTAAAGACAGGAGCAGTGATCTCTGGGAGTCTTTCGTCACCAATCTGCGCGCCGCCGGCAGCCATGTGACGGTCGTCTTGTGCTTGGATGAGACAGAAGTGCATTTCGGCAGGAGCAGCTGTGGTTGAGCAGGGCCTTTTGAGGATCCCCTCTGATCACCCCAAATGGGGAGGGGGTCTAGAAAAGGTGCCCCAGACATAGGCCGTCTCACACTCTTCCGACTGGATGGCCGTATCCAGTGGGATCACTCAACTCCACAGCCGAAACAAGAGAGATAAGACAATGAATTTCGCCACCTGGAATGTCCGCACCTTATGGACTCTCAGCACAGTGAATGCCCAGAAAGAAGAACTGCCATAATTGCCAGAGAACTGGCAAGACCCAACGCTGACATTGCAGCCCTTAGTGAGACCCCAGCTTCCCATGGGGATCAACGGGCGTCTCATGACTCTTCGGCTCAAGCTCAGCAACAACCAATATGCCACGATCATCAGCGCATTCGCCCCAACACTCGATGATGAGGAAGACAATAAGGAGCAGTTTTATAGCACTCTTGATGCAGTTCTCACAGCCACGCCTAAGGCAGAACAAACTCATTCTCCTGGGAGATTTTAATGCCAGAGTCAGACGGGACTTCCAACTCTGGAGAGGCACAATGGGCAAAGAAAAGGTGGGAAATGTAAACCCCAATGGTATTCTCCTCCTCAGAAAATGCGTGGAGCATGACCTGCTCATCACAAATACCCTCTTCAGGCAGAGTAACAAATTTAAGACCACCTAGAAACAGCCTCGGTCCAAACACTGGCACCTCCTTGACTATGTTATAATCAGAGCCCGAGATTACGCTAATGTCCGTATCACGTGAGCGATGAGAGGTACAGATCACTGCTGGACAGACCATCGATTAGTAAGAGCAATCATGTATCTGCAGCTCGCTCCACCACACCGCAAACACCCAAAGACTAAGTGAAAGTGGTACAATGTCAAAGCACTTCAAGACCAAGCCAGCTGTGAGATGTTCCAGCAACATCTGTCTGAGAAACTCTCTAACCTGCCTGACAATATCATTGACATTCAAGAGCACTGGGATCAACTTAAAAATACCATTCACAATGCATGTGCTGAAACTATAGGTTCTTTCACTCAAGACATGGGGGGCTGCATCTACGTCGCAAAGCAAAAGAGCTTGAACCCTGGATCCTGGCTTGACTCAGGCTTGGAACCCTCAACCCTCACAGGGTCCTGGGTCCAAACCGGAGTCTGAGGGATGTGTGTGTAGATAGAAGGGGGATTGGGCTCAAGTCTGGGTCTGAACCCGGGCTTACACTGCTGTGTAGACATATCCCTAGTCAATGACAAAGAAAAACGTTAGGAAGGGTGTTCCTTGTCTAAGAGCCCAATCCAACTCCCAGTGAAGTCTGCAGACTCTCCTTGACTTAGTGAACCTGTGCTTCTCCTCCCTTTTCCTTGGTGGAAACTTTAAGAGGGTTACTGAAAACTGAAGCAGGGCAGAGTATGGGGTTGCAAAGAGAACACCAGCATCCTGGGGTGAGCGGAAGTGCAGGACCAGCCGCAGAACACATGTGATTCCAATACAGCTGGTTGAAAAATGGCGAGCGTTTTCTGTAGGACATTTTTTTTTTCAGTGAAAAACTGAAGCCAAAAAGGGAAACATTTTTAGTTTTTGAAAAACATTTATTGGCTAAAAATTTTTACCAAAAACTGAAAATTCTTGCTGAAAATTTTTTAGGTTTTGATTTCTGGCTTTCACTGACACACAGGACATTTCGACCAAAATTAAACTTTTCATTAAAAGCAAAACGCCATTTTTCACTGCAAAGGTTTTTGACCAGCTATAGTGCTCATTATCACTGCCTCCGGAAAGCTTTATTCATTAATTCTTATTAATTGTTATTGTAACAGCATCTAGGAGCCCCACTGTTCTAGCACTGTGCAAACACGGTCCCTGCCCCAAAGAGCTAACAATGGGAATAAATCCAAGGGGCCCCTTCACATCATGCCCAGTCCCCCAATGACCTTTTGAAAATATACGTGTAATCTCCCCCCATCTTCTTTCCAACCTTCTCTCATCCGCTCCCGAGCCAAAGTTCACCACCAAACTACCATTCCAGTTCACCTTCTGCACACGTTCACGTTGATCCCCCTCTGATACTTGGATTTTGAGCACCCTCACATTCATACACTCGTAGCTATATTGGAGCTTGGGAGTTCCTCAACCCGGGTTGCTATTTCATTGTGGCCAGAAAAGAAGCATAGGAGGCTCCCACTCTGGAGTGATAGAAGACGTGCTGAACCAAATAGTGCCTTCAGTTACCCCTTATGCCATTCCACTAGAGTTAATGGGCATCTACCCTGGGAAACTGCGAAATGGACCCAGGGCAGAATTTGGCTGGTGATCCATAACCAAGTCTCGTTTCAGTTGTAGGTGAGCATTTTTCACCCTGGCACAAAGCACGCTTTGGGATGATTCTCATGAAATGCTCATCGCTCGGTCAGCTCAGAGCAACTAAAGGCATATTTTTAAACAGCGGCGCTAAGGAGTGTGTACTCTCCCCTCCCGTTCGTTTCAGGTTTATACCGTCACTGCAGTGTGCATAATGCTGTACAAAACCTCACACCAAAAAAGAACTAGATAAATTCATGGAGGACAGGTCCATCAATGGCTATTAGCCAGGATGTGCAGGGATGGTGTCCTTGGCCTCTGTTTGCCAGAAGCTGGGAATGGGCGACAGGGGATGGATCACTTGATGATTACCTGTTCTGTTCATTCCCTTTGGGGCATTAGCCACTGTCGGAAGACAAGATACTGGGCTAGATGGACCTTTGGTCTGACCCAGTGTGGCCGTCCTTATGTTCTTATATTCCCTGCTCCAAAAAGAGAGACATTGAGAAGCCAGGACTCATGGGAGACCCAGAGCATGGTATCAGGGACTTTCTCCCACCTTTCTTATTGTTAGTACTGTTATGAGCTGGGTGAAACCTTGTTATGGGCTGAGTTAATACCTCATGGAGATTTGTAGGTGTGAGCTCACCTTTCAATTAACATCACTGTAAATATAAGCCCCACCTATGGCAAAAGGTGTATGCCAACTCACCCAGGAGCTTTTTTAGCTGAGTATTGTTTTGGGTAGTGTGTGTGTGTGTTAGGGTGACCAGACAGCACGTGTGAAAAATTGGGATGGGGGTGGGGGTAATAGGCGCCTATATAAAACAAAGCCCCAAATATCGGGACTGTGCCTATAAAATCGGGACATCTGGTCACGCTAGTGTGTGTGTGTGTGTGGAGAGAGAGATCACACAGAGAATGAGGCAGGCAAGAACAGAGAGAGAGAGAGAGAGAGAGCCTGAAGGAGCAGCTGAAAGTGTCTGGCTGACTTTGGAAGAAACCTTTTGGGTTTGCGGGTCGGGGTGCAGGGTGAAAAGCTTGGTGCTGTGAGCAAAAGAAGCTGTTTCCTTTTATTTGATTCATTCTGCGTTCAGAGCCACAGGACTCTTTGCATTCTTTGTAGATCAACAAAACTGCCTCAAAGAAACACCTGAGGATCATCAATTTCTACTCCCAACTGGAACACCCCTTGCACCCCAAACTTTGTCCAGCAACTTGGGTCCAAAAGGGGCAGCCATGCTATTGACCCACTCGTTCTAATTTTGTGGCATCCACAGCATATTAGGCATTTCATACAAAAAGCACAGGTCCCTGTCCCGGAGAGCTTAAGCTCCACAAGCCGCCTTTCCCCTTGCTGACTAAGACATTACTGCAACTTTCAGCGGGAGTGGTCACAGAGTAAGGTACTAATGTGAGTGAGGGTTTGAGAACACAGCCCCAAAGGACGGACGTGACAGACCAGCGAGGGTACAACATGCGCGATGACGGGACGTGGCCAAGAAGGACGTGAGTTATGGATGCGATGACACAGTTACGCAGCTGACCTCACCATGAATGTCTTGGCAGGAGAAATGAGGCTTTAATAAGGATGGGAATAATCACACCTCGCTCTTGTATAGCACTTTTCCTCAGTGGTGGTCAGAGAACTTTACAAAGGAGGGCAGGGTCGTTATCCCCAGTTTACAGATGGGGAAAGTGAGGTCCCCCAGCAGGACAGTGGCAGAGCAGGAAATAGAAACCAGGGCACCTGACTCCCAGTGCAGTGCTCTGAAGAAGTAACAAGTGGGTGGGGGGACTGGTCCAGTGAGCTCGGGAGGGCATTCTACACATTGGGGCAATGGTAGTATTTTTTTTTTTAATAAAGCAGACAGCAAAGAAACGGAAAGGTAACAAAACCCTGATCAGCTCTGACGCAAAAGATCGAGATATCATTTGCTCTGTTGGCACTGACTCGTATTCATGCAGATTTGTTTTCCAGGCACTTCTGAGTGAATGAGACCCGCATCTGAGGTGATGGAACTTGGGTTTGTTTTACTTCCCAGTGACTTTGTAATCTCAGCATGGAGTGGTACATCTCACGGGTCTATATCAGGCTGCTCTCAGCTCCCTACCTCAGTGACCTGTGTATTAATGGAAGGGAGAAAAGCCTTGGACCAAAGGCTGCAGGATTTGCCTCCTTGTATTTAAACAAGCAGATCCTCTTCTCCTGCATTAACGATAACCCCTCACTACACTAAATTCATTTGGAAAAAGCTACAAGAAAAGTACATTTCACCACTGATGCTGCTTGTTCGTGCTTTACTGAGCTTGGACAGTGAATCTGGAGAGATCAGAGTCAACCCCCCTGTTCTCCTGCCCTCACACAATGCCGCTGTGTTAGGATGGCCCAAACCCTTTTTTTTTAACCACGCTTAACTGGTGGGAACTAAACTACTTGACAGTGACACTTTAATAGGGGTGACAGTCCTGAGGCTTTGTCCACAACTTTAATTCTCGATCCCACCCTGTATTCATCACATTCAAGTCTTTTGGTGCAAGAGCATGCAGCTCCCATGCAAGCACTGAACTCCTAATGACGTCAATGGGAGTCTTGGGTGTGCAAAAAAATGCAGAATCAGGCTCTTTATGGCTAGGGTATGTACTGGGCTTCCACTTCCAGTCTCATTCCATAACCTGCTGTGAAGAGTTTGTAACACTCAGGGAAAAAAATACATTAACCTGCCACAACTTGCAGTACAGGTTCTCAGCCCAGGAGCAAATCGTTTTGGAAATTTAATTAAACTCTAACGAGGCACTTTTATTATTGGGCCATCTGTCTCGTGGAATTAACGTACAATAATGTGCGGGTGGCTAATTGCTCTGTTGGCAAGTTCAAGTCAAGCAGAGACGATCCTCCCAAATCACCTTTTGAACTCACGCAAACAGCAGAGAAGCGCAGCCAGGAAGGTCTAACTGGTTCTTTAAGCACGGCAGGCTCCTTATGTGGGTCAGTCCCAATATAGGACTGGAAACTCCCTCCAAGTTTCCTTCATGGCTCTCAGTAGGGTGGGGGTCTTGCTCCTCCTCTTTGCAGAATCAGCTGGGGTGAGGGGGAGTTGGCCCATAGATCGGGTTAGATCTCAGGAGATCTGGTGGTGGCCTGGACCATCTGCATGGAGGCCTCTGTTATACTGACAGTAAATGCAACACTCTGTGCTTTTATGCTGTCTCATAGCCCCTCCCCAACCTTCTTGGCAGCGTGGCTTCGATGAAGCAGTATGCCCATGTATTCGCCCTCCCCTCCCTGGTGTTTTAGAGTGTAGAGGGGAACCTGCCTTCAGAGTCATCCGTGACTCATGCAGAGAATTTCTGCAGTGGTAAGTGGAGGGTGCTGCTCTGGAGAATGGCCACCTCCCAGGCGTGCCCAGGCCCGAACCTTCTCCAGCAGCAGATCCCAAGCCTCACCGAGCTGCCTAGAAGGACCTTCCACCAGGCTGGGGGAAAGGTAATGCCGCTACACAGGAGGCACCTCACCACCTTTTCTTCCCCCCTCCCCCCACTTCCTTCATTCACTGCCAGCTTGGCCTAGGATCAGTTCAAAGGGAATGGCCCCTTTGTAATGTAATACAGGTAGTAAAAAGAGAGATGCAATTAACCACATCCCTCCTGTTCTTCCGCTTGCTCTTCAGATTTTGGAGACCCTAGTGAAAGAAGTGATCGGGACCCAGATCCAAGCTCTCCATGAGATCCTGCAGACTGAGATCCAGACCACCTTCGAGATCTTGGAGCTGAGACTCCAGAAGAGGGCCTTGAGCCTGAACCCTCCTGTCCCCTACCCCCCACCTCCTCCTCTTGAAGAACGAACAAAGAAATCAACCAAAGCTCAAGAGCAGAAAAAAAAGAAGAAGTGAGGAGATGCGGGTTGGTGTAGCACTTGGCAGAAATCCCTGACTGACCTGTAATAATCATGGATTGTGCTTTTCAGTCCTGAAGACCATATAACCTGCCCTGGGTTTTAAACGCTCCATCCATAGCTTGATGCTGGGCTGTTTGTTCACCTTGCCCTGGCTGGAATGGGCTATTAATATGGGAGATGGAAGTGTTGCTAGCATAGCTTTGGGCGCTATGACTTTATTGTCCTCTTAACAGCTTCCTGATGCAATGCTGGCCCTCTGAATTTGGCAATAAAGACCAAGAGACCCATCTAACAAATGTATGGCCTGACTCTCCTCGACCCGTCTTATTCTGCTGATGGGAATCGGGCAATCTGGGATCATCTAGTGCCCCTGGTTGGGCCTGGCTGGGTGACTTTGCATGAGTCACTCACTATTGCTACGCCTCACTTTACCCGTTTGTAAAAGAGGGCTGATAAGGATAATAATAATACCACTCCCTAGGGGTGACGTGAGGCCTAGTGCAATAACTCTGAGACCCTCACATGAAAGGTGAACAAAGTATTAGTATTCCTCACTCCCATCAATCGGTTTAATCTCTAGAAGCCTCAGGGCTGTTAAAATCTGCCCTCTAGAGGTTCATGATGGGTCCTTGTCCATGACTCAGTATCGCCAACTCCAGTGATTCTGGGTGTTTTTGTCCATCTCATGAAACCTGATGAAAGGCCCCGCTGTATGAATATTCCCATATTCAAAATGGCCACTGTCCCCTATTACTGTCAATGGGACTAAAGCCAGCAAATGGGCACTGTTTCCCTACGGCCTATCTGCTCATGCAGGCAGTCCTTAACAGCCAGGCCCAGAGAAGATGGCGGCCACACTATGGTTCAGGGGCCTGGACAGGACACAGTAGAGACGCTGTGAAAGGGGGATGGGAGAGTGAGGGGGAGCAGGAGGCAGATTTAGAGGCTGCAGGAGGATGTGGGGGGCAGGTGAGAGGCTGAGGGGGCAG
>NW_020664579.1:3421034-3499714 GCF_002925995.2 Terrapene triunguis
AGGGGAATGTGGAGGCAGGAGGGAGGCTGAGGGGGTGCAGAGGACAGTGATGGGGGTAGGAGAAGAGGAGCCTAGGGGTTGTGGTGGGGAAGGAGAGTCCCCTCCAAGCAGCCAGGGGAAAGCAGCATTGACAACTCTCCTGAACTAATTGCAAGTCACAGGATTTTGGCACCTCCCCAAGCATTAGCAGCTAGGTTGACGGAAGAATTCTTCTGGCGACCTAGTGCTGTCTACATGGGGACCTGGGTTGGTTTAACTAGGGTACCCTGACCGAGGTACTTAAACTGACCTGATTTTCTAGTGCAAACCAGGCCTGCCTTTGCAACCTGAAGCCATCACAGAGACTTTGGCAGAGGACTAGAGGGGAGTCAACACGTCAAAAGACAGATTCAGAAACATGGTTTGACTTTTTAAGAAAAATCTCGTGATTTTAGGGTCAATCGCATGATGTTGGAGGGGCTGACTCGTGATTTTTGAGCTCACGCGGTTGGCAATACTTATGACTGGGACCCGGAGGTGCTACAGCCATACAAAGAATAGAGTAACGGCATGAGGTGGAGCACAGAACTCAGCCACGGGGACATGTGGACCAAGGTAGCTGTGAGACACCTTTGTGCCCCCCTGAGCCTGGGCTGCTGGAGAGGCCTCTGATGTGACTTAGAAACCTCTGGGGGCCTGTCTACATTACAGCAGCCACCCTGGACTGAAGCACTGCCCAGAATCTGCATAGCGATGCATGCTGCAGCCCCAGCACACCCCCAGGCCACATCCCGGCCTGCCCCCTACTCCTGCCCTTGGAAGGCAGTACCCTGGAAGCAGCCTTATAGCTGTTTTTCACGTGTCTGTGAGTATGTATCTACACTGCAATAAAAGGCCCACAGCGGCTGGCCTGGGTTAGCTGACTCAGTCATGTGGGCCTCGATCTGCAGGGCTATAAAACTGCAGTGCAGATTTCAGGCTCGGGCTGAGGGCCAGGCTCTGAGACCCCTTGCGAGGGGAGAGGGGCTCAGAGTCCTGGCTCCATTTTACAGATGGGGAGGTAAGTCACAGAGGGTATGTCTACACTGCAGCTGGGAGTGAGCCTCTCAGCCTGGCTGGACAGACTCGCGCTAGCTCCGTTCAAGTTTTGGCTGAAACATGCCAAAAAAATTCAGACTGTGGCAGACACCCAGTATGGGAAATTTCAGGCCAAATGGTTGAAGTTTGGCAAAATTATCAGCAGTTGGAAATAGAGTCTTATAATGGAAAATGTCAGGTAACCTTAATAATAGGCGGGGCCATAGGCGCTGACTCCATGCGTGCTCCGGGGCTGGAGGACCCACGGGAAAAAAATAGTGGGCACTCGGCACCCACTGGCGGGCCTTGCGGATCAGCTCCTTCCCCGCCCCCCAGTGCCTCTCGCCCACCACTGATCAGCTGTCTGTTGAGCGGCAGGCAGGAGGCACTGGGGGGGGGGAAGAGGAGGAGCGAGGGCCGGAAGAGGCAGAACGAAGGCGGGGAACACTCAGGGGATGGGGTGGAACAAGACAGGAAGAGTGAGGCGGACGGAAAGAGGTGGAGTGGGGGCGGGAAGAGGCGGGGGGGGCTTGGGGAAAGGAGCAGAGTGGGGGCAGGGCCTGGGGGGGTGCACGGTTCGAGCACCCCCGGGGAAATGAGAAAGTCGGGGCCTGTGAGTGGTGCTACCAGTGCCACCTATAATTATATCTCTGAGTATAATGTTATAATTTCCTATTTTCCCACATTTTATGGTTAGTTCTTTAAGTTGTACCTGGACTTGTTTCCTGGCTTTCCAATGTTTTTAATTCCCGCCCAGTTTAGTTATTGATACGTATTTATAGCCCCTAAGTATTAGCTTAATGTTTTGTTGTCACTGAATAACAATAATACTTCCCCCTTTGATAGCACCTTTCATCCAAGAATCTCTAAGAGCTTTAAGAATATTACTTAAACAAACAAACGACTCAAACCTCCCAGCATCTCAGTGAGGCAGACATCATCCTACGCAGCATACGTGGGGTGAACCGAGACCTGGAGACATGCCCTTCGTCACCCAGCCAGTAAGTGGCAGAGCTGGGGATTCCCGACTCCTGCTGGAACCTGCAGCCCAAACGTCGTCCATTGTTCATTTGGAGAAAATGTTCTACTGTCAATCAGTGCCAGAAACAAATCTGAACTGCACACAATGGAAGGGATTTCATGGCACTTCTCGGCAGACAGGTGGTCTGCATTGTAACAGCCTCTGTTTACCTGGCACTGTATGACGCCCAAGAAAACAAGGATATAACAGGCTATGGAGAATTAAATGTCTCTTCTTCCCAGGAGCTGGTCCCTCCAGGTCAGGGCTTCGGGACATCAGGGGCCCGATCCAAAGCCTGCTGCAGTCAGTGAGAATCTTTACATTGGCCTCAACGGGTTTTGAATCAGGATTCAAAGGCAGAGAGGGGAAGCTTGTCTTGCTACTGCCCAAATTGCACCTGAGCTGTGGCTACTGCAAGGACTTCCCTCCACAGGACTGTAAATCTAGCACTTTTCACCTGCAGGAAATTCACAGGAAAACATTAACCACATTTTTTAAGATCTCAGAGCAGGAAGATGGGAGCAAAGAACAGATTTTTGGGCCAGGCACGTTAAGAAGGGAGGCATTGCCAAGCTGTTCTCTAGGGGGCCTTGCCACCCCTGGATGTGTGCTCCCAACAGCCAGCTGGGCAGCAGGGTGAGCCAGAATCTGCCATCCCCATTGGTGTCTGGGCTCAGACACGGTTTTGGTCAGCAGCCTTCCCTGCTGCCTGGGATCCTAGGGAAGGAGCGGACAGAAATCTGACTAACCCCGTCACGTGAGCCACTTTCCTTCCTGAGCGCACAGAAGGTGTCTGATGTTTTGTTAGCTCGGAAGCTCTCGGGGCTGAGTGACACGGCCGGCGCACGGGCGCCTGCAAAGGAGAGCAAATAACAACAGGGCAGGGCGGCGCTGGGCCAGGGAGCGGCTCTCAGAGGTGGCGGCTGGGCCGTGCTGGCAGAAGCGTGTGTGGCGTGCGTGGGTGAATGGGCTGCAGGCAGTTCAAAGCTCCATCCGGATGCTTTTAAAACCCAGATTCTTCACCGCAACCCTGTGTCCAGCCGCTTGACTGCTATTCGGCTGCACATCACCTGCCACACACGCCTCCCAAATCCACAGAACTCCCCCCGCACCCGGGATGGTGTCCATGGAGCTGGGCCCCCCAAGCTGTGAAGGAGGATGGAGAATGCTGTGGAGCTGCCCCTCTTCCCTCTCCTGTATTTCAAGGCCGTTTCATCTCCTTTCTTCTGGCTCCTCTCTGTGCCGCACAAGGGGGGCGGGAGACCTCTGCCTCTCCCCCCACCCCGGGTTAAATTAAGAACATAAGAACGGCCCTATGGGGTCAGACCAAGGGTCCATCTAGCTCAGTATCCTGTCTTCCAACAGTGGCCAGTGCCAGGTGCCCCAAAGGGAATGAACAGAACAGGTAATCATCAAGTGATCCATCCCCTGTTACTCATTCCCAGCTTCTGGCCAACAGAGGCTAGGGACACCATTCCTGCCCATCCTGGCTAATAGCCATTGATGGACCTATCCAACATGAATTTATCTAGTTCTTTTTTGAAGCCTGTTATGGTCTTGGCCTTCACAACATCCTCTGGCAAAGAGTTCCACAGGTTAACTGTGCGTTGTGTGAAGAAATATTTCCTTTTATTTGTTTTAAACCTGCTGCTTATTCATTTCATTTGGTGAGCCCTAGTTCTTGTGTTATGAGACGTAGTAAACAACACTTCCTTATCTACTTTCGCTACACCAGTCATGATTTTATAGACCTCAATCATATCTCCCCTTAGCCGTCTCTTTTCCAAGCTGAAAAGTCCCAGTCTTATTAATCTCTCCTCAGACGGAAGCCATTCCATACCCCTAATCATTTTGTTGCCCTTTTCTGAACCTTTTCCAGTTCCTATATATCTTTTTTGAGATGGGACGACCACATCTGCACGCAGTATTCAAGATGTGGGTGTGATGGATTTATATAGAAGCAACATGATATTTTCTGTCCTATTATCTATCCCTTTCCTAATGATTCGCAACATTCTGTTGGCTTTTTTGACTGCCGCTGCACATTGAATGGACATTTTCAGAGAACTACCCACAATGACTCCACGATCTCTTTCTTGAGAGGTAATAGCTAATTTAGACCCCATAATTTTATACGTATAGTTGGGATTATGCTTTCCAATGTGCATTACTTTGCATTTATCAACATTAAATTTCATCTGCCATTTTCTTGCCCAATCACCCAGTTTTGAGAGATCCTTTTGTAGCTCTTCGCAGTCTGCCTGGGTCTTAACTATCTTTAGGTGTGTTGCAATGTTCCACCTGTCCACCAAAGACAGGCTTCCCGGATCATTGTTCTGATCTTACAGCTTCCCGGTGCAGCTCTGTACAACTGAAAACACTTAGGGTGAAATCCAGGCTCCGCTGAAGTCCACAGCAACGCTCCCACTGATTCCAGTGGGTCCAGGATTTCACCCTTTCGGGACACGCGGCATGGGCCAATGCAGGGGACTGGGTTCCACCTCCAGCTCTGGAATCATAGAATATCAGGGTTGGAAGAGACCTCAGGAGGTCATCTAGTCCAACCTCCTGCTCAAAGCAGGACCAACCCCAACTAAATCATCCCAGCCAGGACGATATCAAGCCAGGCCGTAAAAACCTCTAAGGATGGAGATTCCACCACCTCCCTAGGTAACCCATTCCAGTGCTTCACCACCCTCCTACTGAAATGACTTGGTTATGTGATCTCAGGCAGGTCCATGCCCCTCAGCTTCCCCGCCTGTGAAGTAGGGTTAAGGAGACTGCTCACCTCTGCAAAGCACGCCGAGATCCAGAGTGGAAGCCTGAAGGACTGTCACCATAAAGGGCTTTGCCACACGCGCTGCTTTATCGATTACACCAAGGCCTTTCACCGTGCATACGCTACCTAGTGGGAAGAAAGTCATTTCACGTCCATCTAGGAATGGCAGACGTGTCATTCTGCTTTTCACAGCACTGTCTTGTTCTGGAGCCCAGCCCTCCTGCATAAAAGAGAGAGAGAGGCAGCACAAAAGGCTCAATTACAAATAAAAGAGAGGTCCCAGCCCGGGCTGGTGTTTACAGATTTTTAGAGAAATTATGGCCTTTGCCTACTGAGTTGGGTGCCATTCCCTCTCCACCCACCAGCTGGCTTGCCCTGCTTAACACCTCCCAGAAAAGTGTTCCCCACTCACCATCCCTCCACAATGCTTCTGTCACCCACTCGCATCTTGCTTATTAGTTACTGAGGTCCTTTATCTCAGAGATGGGCCTGAAGCCAATTTCCAGCCCTGGCTCTGGGTTGGGATCAGCGGTCACAGCCTAAGCCTCTTTCTGCAACAGAATCTGAACTCCAATCGCTGGGAAAGTGCCCATTGGAATCTGGGTTTCACACCCGTGAGTTCAGGAGTGATCAGATTGGGGTGTTGGTTTCACCCCATTATAAAGGGGTGGGGGCAGATCACACTCTCTGTTAACATGGGGGTCAATCCAGAGTAATTCAGCTGATTTCAGCAAAGTGACTCCAGTTTTATACCAGAGTAACTGAGTGTGGAGTCCGGCCCATTGCATTCAAATCCAGACTCCTGTTCTGCCCGACCTCTGCTTCATAACAGTGAGGGAGTAGGGTGACCAGATGTCCCGATTTTATAGGGACAGTCCCGATTTTTGGGTCTTTTTCCTATATAGGCTCCTATTTATCCCCCCTCCCCCCGTCCCGACTTTTCACATTTGCTGTCTGGTCACCCTATGAGGGAGGGGGCCCACCATTTGCACGTTTCAAGGAGCGCCTCTGTCCTTTCCTCCATTGGCACCCAGCTCCTGCTTTGTGTCTTTGGGCCTGTTTTCATTTTCCCAGCGTTTTGTCCGGGGGAGGTGAGAGGGAGCTAGCGAGGGAAAACTTGGGAGCTGCAGAATTGTATGGAGGGCGAAGTTATTTTTTCTTGACATAAACAGCCAGGCTTTCCCTCGGCCCTTTACTTGAATCGTGAAGGTAGGACCCGGCCTCATAACATCCGGCAGGAGGGGCCGGCGTTATCAGGCAGGAAACACTCAGCTCTGGGCACATCCTCCCCGCACTCCCTGCAGCTCCCATTGGCAGCGCTCAGCAGGAAAAGACTCAGAACTTGTCTCATTCCCTCCTCTTAATCAAGGGAGGGCCTGAGCCTGCTGTCCTAACTGAGGGGGAAAACTCTCATTGTCCAGAACGGGAGAGCTCCCGGAGAAAGGGCTTGCTGGGCCGGTATGGGACAGGCAGGGCCGGCGCAAGGACATTTTGCGCCCTAGGTGAAACTTCCACCTCGCGCCCCCCTCTCCTCCTCCCCCGGCGCATCACTTATTATAAACTTTCAAAAATGAATACAGTCGTGTAAAAAAAAAATTGGGGGGCACCGCTTTTTGGCACCCCGAATCTTGGCGCCCTAGGCGGCCGCCTAGTTCACCTAGTGGTTACACCGGCCCTGGGGACAGGGAGATGTGGCCCCACAAACAGGAGCAAGAGAAGATCTTCCTGTTACAAGTTTTATTCCCCCACCAAGACTCCGCTCTGAGTGAAAGGAGAAAACAATCCCACTTCATTGTATTCACAGCATTCACTGGGTCCAATAAAGCGGGGCCCTTGGCTGGGAATCAGAAGATCGGGGTCTCCTCCACTGACTCACGGTGCAGTCCCTTCATCTCTCTATGCCTCCGTTTCCATACCTGTAATATAGGGACAGTGATATCCCCACTCCCTTGTAAAGAAGTCAGAGATCAAAGGACCCTGGACGGGCTTGTACGTGGGGCAGCGAACCCAGCCCACCAACCATGCAGCTGCAGCTAAACTGCTATTGTTAGCATAGGTAAGTCTACTTCAGCTAGGCATTGCACCTCCAGCTCCAGTGTAAACGTACCCATAGTAAGAGAAATCCCTGCCCCAAAGAGCTTAGCATAAGGGTATGCCTATGCTACGGAGACGGTACTGGCACAGCTATGTCGCTGTAGACACAGCCTGCACCGACAGATGGGGAACACCGCTACCCCAAACGAAGTTAGCCCTGTTGACAGAAGCAGTGTCCTATCAACCTAGCTGTGTCTACACGGGGGGAGGGGAGTGTCAGCACAGCTGTGTCAGGGGGTTGGGGTTTTTTTTGTACCCCTGACCAACATACTTGTTCAGTGTAGATCAGGCTTCAATAGATAACACAGAGAAAGGGATCATTCTTATCCCCATTTTATAGGTGGGGGAAACTGAGGCACAGAGAGGTGACGTAACTTGCCTGGGGTCACCCAGAGAGTCTGTGGCAGCACTGGGATATGTACCCAGTTCTCCTTGACCACAAGACCACCCTTCCTTTCCAAATGCTAGGACTGCTCCGCTGAGAGCCTCTCCCACCCGTGGGGGCGCTGCCTGTGCTTCACTGATTTTGCTATCCAGGCTGCTGTTGCCGCTTGCAAATCATAGAATCGTAGAATATCAGGGTTGGAAGGGACCTCAGGAGGTCATCTAGTCTAGTCCAACCCCCTGCTCAAAGCAGGACCGACCCCAACAAAGGGGGTTGGACTAGATGATCTCCTGAGGTCCCTTCCAACCCTGATATTCTATGATTCTAAATCACCCCAGCCAGGGCTTTGTCAAGCCTGACCTTAAAAATCCTTCCCCTCCTGTGACAAATGGCCCCCCCCCCCCCCCCCCCACTCCAATTAAGCCGACTGGGGTTCCACTGAAAATATCCGCCCCCAACTTGGGATTCGGCAAGCAACAGGCAACCCAGCATATGGTGCTTCCGAACTGTCGGGCCCCCTTTAGAATCTAGTCTCCTTGGGGCAGGACTGTGCCATGTCCAGCACTAAACACACAGGATGCAAGAGAGCGAGGCCGTTTTACACCAATAAATACTCAATAAATGACCCCCACATAGCTAGGTTGACTCTCTCTCAACCTTTTCTCCTCTGACGTCTCAGACAGAATGAGATCTGGACAGATGTCAATCAAAGAGGGACAGAAAAGGGTTGGCGGCCCCTCCTTTCCCGTAGTGGCTGAGTTAGGACAGATTCAGCTTCAGCAATTCTGGCCTCAGAGACTGAGAAGAATCACCACCTGTTCTGTGAATTTAAAGGAAATCAGTTCTCCCGGGAGGCCAGGCGCATGACACACACTAACTCCCAGACGGACTGAATTCCAGGGCTATCCGGGAAGGGTGAGGTCATGATTGCTCACAGTTACTCACATTGCAACTTGCACAACAAAAATATTGACTGCAGCTTGACTGTAGTATGGAAAACCGCTGCCCTGCTGGTTCAAACAGTGGGGTTTGAGACCCCAGCCTAAGGCTATAGGTGACTTTTCCAATTCTCCTCCTCCTCGCTCCCATCCCTGCCCTGGATCTATGCCAAAAAACTGCAGTAGAGATTGGGTTTGAATTCCCCCTGGGCTCATTTTCATTTTCACTCCCCGCCCTGTGCAACCTGGAGGAGACGACCGACGCATCTTAGGAGCAGGAGATGGAGAATCGTCGCCAGCCTGGTGCAAAGACGAGGCCTCACGCTGGGTCGTTCTGGGGAGAGTGGCCAACTGCTCCAGGGGAAAGAGAGATCCGCGTAGGGTATCGATGTGGAACAAGCTGCTTTCTGAGATGGCCATGTCACAAAAGCCACCACCACAATAGGCTCGTAGTGGGCTCTCATTGGTATTTGCAGCAGAGAGGCCAATGACTGAATGGACCTAGAGACGGCAGTATGTTCCTTACCACGTCCGATGGCTATTTATTTATTTTCCAGTAGCCCCCATCTGAGATTAGAGCCCTACTCTGCTATGTGCTGTACATACACATAGTGAGCGATCGAGAGTCCCTGCCCCAAAGAGGAGAAACGGTCCCCGCAGGTCTGATTTGAGAAACGTTGTTGGAGGACTGAGTGGGAGGCTACCACTTGCTCGTGCCCTGTTTGGCGAGTAAATAAGGGACTGTGCCCTCCGGGGTGCCATTCCGGCACCACTGAAGCCCTGGAGCTAAAAATAAATTCCCAAGCGAGCTGACTTTGCAGTTAGCTACCTAGGATGAAAACAGAGAACTCCGTTTTGCTGTGGCTATTAAGACGTTGTCAGGAGATGGGTTGATGGCACTAATCACGAATTTCTCCACTGCGGAAACCACCCCAGTGACCAGGTTCTGATCCGGAAGCAGATTCCCCAAAGCATGGGTGTGCCTCATGTGCCAGTTTTGTCTATTATAGAGTCAAACCCATCGTTCGAATTCAGATCCAAATTCCCCCAGTGTCCAAGGTTTTTGATTCAGCCCAGCTCTGCTACAAGTAAGGTGTGTGGGTGACTCACGCTGCTTTTCCTCCCGTGATTCTGTGTTAAACAAGGGGGACAAAGTCATCCCTTCCGTAACGCCACAGAAGTCAGCCGAGTTAAACCAAGGATTAATCTAGCTTCTGCCCTGCAAGATGGATTAGAGGGCTTAAAAAATACCTGTTACATCTTCAGAACAATAGGTAAGATGCACCGGATGTGATTTTTCTGAGGTGCTGAGCACCCATTGCTTCAGGTGACGTCCATGGGAACCGGGCGGCCCAGAAAATTAGACCCAATATCTGCATTAGATACAAATAATGTAATAAACGGTTATAACTTACCCAGAGACTCATGATTAGCCAGAATAATGGGAGCTTCATTGGCTTGTTACAAGCCCAAACTCTAATTTCCTTGCAAGGCTTTGGTGCATGTTTGTTGTTTGTACCGTCGCTGGGCTGTGAGACCAATTTTCATTTTGCATCCTTGCACCCACTAGGGATCCAGACTACCTTTAGGGGGCGCTGCTAGCCTTACCTCCTTAGACAGGTCTACTCCTAATGTAGGCCTCTGGTGATACGCTCCTCGGTTGTCATTACACAATCTCTGTTCAGGAAACAAGACTCTGTCTGTGAGACGGGAGGAGAAATCAGACTTTACTATCAAATCAGATTGCAAGCTGTTTGGGACAGGGAACACGTCTGTCGCTGGGCTTTGAGCCCCTAGCTCAATGAGGCCCAATACTGATGGGGTATGGGTTAGGGTGATCAGATGTCCCGATTTTAAAGGGACCGTCCCAATTTTTGGGTAACATAAGAACATAAGAACAGCCGTACTGAGTCAGACCAAAGGTCCATCTAGCCCAGTATCCTGTCTACCGACAGTGGCCAATGCCAGGTGCCCCAGAGGGAGTGAACCTAACAGGTAATGATCAAGTGATCTCTCTCCTGCCATCCATCTCCACCCTCTGACAAACAGAGGCTAAGGACACCATTCCTTACCCATCCTGGCTAATAGCCATTAATGGACTTAACCTCCACGAATTTATCCAGTTCTCTTTTAAACGCTGTTATAGTCCTAGCCTTCACAACCTCCTCAGGCAAGGAGTTCCACAAGTTGACTGTGCGCTGTGTGAAGAACTTCCTTTTATTTGTTTTAAACCTGGGGGGTCTATAGGCTCCTATTACCCCCCACCCCCTGTCCCGATTTTTCACATTTGCTGTCTGGTCACCCTAGTATGGATACTACTATAACCAACCCTGCTGGATCTGTTCGCAGCATTTAAACCTGCAATCTCCAGCTCTAAATGCATGAGCCCTCACTACTTCAGCTGAAAGACTACATGGGGGATTTTCAAAAAGCACTTAGGTGGTGCCTTAGAAGTACAAACCCCACTGACTTTCAATGGGGCCAGTGGGGTGGGATTTGCAGAAGCACCCATCTGACCCAGGAACAGACGTCACCTCGCAAGGCAATGGAAATTTTGTTTTTGAAAATCTCACCCTACATTTTGAATGTTGCATGCACCCTCTTCTCTTTCCCAGGAGCTGACTAGAACTCCTGAATCAAAGAAGCCCCGAAAGTTGGGGGTATTTGAAAACTAAATCCAGATTGGATTTGCAGCTTGAGTTCACTTCCAAGCTACCCTATGAATGCGGAATCTATCCCACATTTGATAAATGGAGACTTCCTTTTATGGCTCTGCTGTTCTCGTGCTTTGAAGTCATCCCTATCATCTGAGTGGCAGCCTGGTATTGTGGTTGGAGCATGGAAATAGGAGTCTGGAGATGTAGGACCCAGTACTGACTCTGCTCCTGACTCGCTATGTGACCTTGGGCCAATTACTTAATTCCGCTATGCCTCAGTTTCCCAACTTGTAAAAAGGGGTTAGGAACATCAACTCTGCAGGATTGTGAGGGTTAATTCACTCATGGTCGCAAAACATCTTGAATGTGCAAAATGCTCCTTTGGCATAGTTCCCTCTATACCACGTACACAGAATTTGAGTGTAGTATATTGTGTCGCTAATACCCATCAAAACTCACTTGAGCAATACAGACGCATCATAGCCACAGAAGTGTGTATGCTAAGGAGCAGAAACAAAAGAAGAGGCTGTGTCAGTGAGCGAGGGATTTCTAGGTAGCTTTCCTTAGGGTCGGTCACCCTTCTGGCCTCGTTGTATAGATATTAGGGCATCATGAGAATGCTTGGTCTGGAGCATATAAAGCCGGTGAAATTGATTAGTTTGGACTCCCCCAAGACTCACTCCTCTCAGAATTCATGGTCACCCATCACAAGATGTCTCGGAAAACTGGCTCCTGGCCCGTGGATTTGAGGGGAAGAAAGAGGCCTTACAGAGGTATATGAGTCCATGGACTCGATTTCAAAGTCCTTACAAGGCAAAGGTTCAAGTAAAGTTTTGCATGAATGGGCTGTAGGTTTGGCCTGCAGGATCAGGTGAGGGATAAGGGCTAAACTCTCATCTGTTACACCAGTTGAGTAGAGAGGAATCTGGCTCTGTCTGTAGAGCTCTTCACCTCCTATGTCTCAGGGTATGTCTACACCCAGCCGCTAGTTCGGCGGCTGGGAATCGAAGTTCTGGGTTCGACTTATCGCGTCTTGTCTGGACACGATAAGTCGAACCAGGAAGTGATCGCCGTCGACTGCGGTACTCCAGCTATATGAGAGGAGTACCGCGGCGTCGACGGGGGAGCCTGCCTGCCGCGTGTGGACCGAGGTAAGTTCGAACTAAGGTACTTCGACTTCAGCTACGTTATTCACGTAGCTGAAGTTGCGTACCTTAGTTCGAATTGGGGGGTAAGTGTAGACCAGGCCTCAGAGTTACAATTTGAAACCCATCCATCATACACCACTGCGTTTCTTACCTCCCCTCTTTCACACGTCTTACATTTCACACCCACAACTTCACCTTCTGAGACTATTCGTCCTGATTCTCAGTTACACCAAGGCCCCTTTACATCACTCTGGCAATGAAAAGGAGGGCTCATAAGGGGTGTAAATGTTTAGTGTAAAGTGTCCTTAGTGCAAATAAGAATCATGCCCTATAGACTCATATTATACTCAGCAAAACAGTCCACGTATTTTGAGGTCCACTCCTACGCCAAGTCAATGGCAAATTCCCCGTTAACTTCAGTGGGCCCCCGAATTGTGCCTGGATTAGATCCTGCAATCCTCGCCTACACAAAACTCTGATATCGCAGGGCGCTTTGGATAAGCAGGAATGCACAATCAGGACCTTTAAAGAGACTTCCACTGATACATTGGGAAGGGAAAAAAATATTTCAAATTGTGACTTAAATTCGTCCCGGATTACACAATTTTTAAAGATAGCCACAGGCCCTTTTTATTTAAAAAAAAAAAAAAAAAAACAGATGTAGAAAAGTTTGGCTGAAAATTAAAAAAACCCAATGCAACATCAAGCACAATAAATGCTTCCCCTTTGAACAGTTTTGTCCAGAACTACAGCAATCTAAATGATAAAACAGTCATTGTATAAAAACATATTTATTTAAATTAAATATTTTATGCGAACTCATATCTACACGCATTCAAAATGCATAAGAGTCACACACAAAAAAAGATGGAAAGTGTTAGCTTAAAAGTTGTGGTTTTTTTAAAGTATTATTTGCAATTATATTATCATTTGCAATTAATTATGCACTCAAGATTGAAACCAGAAAATCATAACCATGCTACTAACTAATCATAACCAAATGTCATACAGTAACCCTAAGATTAATCATGATACATAACTGATTTAAAATAAAATGTCATCTTTATGAAAAAAGAGCAATACAAAATATGACGGAGAAATAATGGAACATACAAATCGATGTACAGCTTTATTACAAGCAATAATATACTGACGTAAAGAGGAATGGGCATTTCATTTCTAAACATTAAGTATTTGCCTTCAAATGATGCTTGATACAAATGTGTCTGCTACGTATCACCTCTTTTCCAAAGTGCTCATCACAATAAATTCTTTCCAGCTGTGGCTGCAGGTAAAGGGGACATGATGGGATATTACTCAGGTTCTTGGCCTTCGGAGTAGCTGTTACGAAGGCCACCAGCATGGCTACGTACATGGGAAATTACTTGTAGTGACTCAGGCAGGGACCGATCTTGCTCCCATTTAACTCAGTGAAAGCAGGATCAGAGCCTAGAGAAGTCAAGCTGAATTTTATAGCGTGCGCAAAATTCAGCTTCAAACAGAAGCTGAGCCGTAACCTTACCGCTGGAGCAGCTAGCAGTCAGTCCATTATCACAAGACCATGTTGTGTCACCGCACCACAGTTCCAGTTATTGTGACCCTCCTCTCCCACTCAAGTTGTTCAGGGTGGGGGGTGGGAATGACATCAGGGTTCCACCCTGGGCCAGATCTTTCCTTTCTTGGGTCTGATCTTTCCTTCCATACACTCTCAGAGTTCCACTGAAATCCACAAAAAGTTTCAGGAGCCAAAGAGGCACAGAGGGGGGCTATGTGGGTGCAACAGATTAGAATAGATGCCTTTGCATACACAGGACCAAATACACTGCTGGCACTAGGGACTGCAAGTCCAGTGACTTCACCGGAATTGCATTCCTTATGCTAGTGCACACTCAAAAACTCCCAGCCACTTCCGTGAAACTGTTGAGTACATAGGGAATGCAAGACCAGGCCAACAGAAAACACACACGGCTATGAATGAACGCCTCAGAGCTCTCTTCGGTTAAAGCTCGTCACGTAGGGTAATTACGTGAGAACAGGACATTCATGATCCCCTGATCGTATTCTCTCTGTACAGCAAGAGCTGGTTGTGACAGCCACCATCTTAGCCAATACTGGAACTGGAAACCTGCATTACTGAACTAGTGACTACAGCTTGAAGAGCCAGGTTCTGTAGGTAGGGACAGTAATGGAGTCACTCCAGCAGGCCCAGAAGGCGGCACACACTGATCAGAGGGTTACGTTAACTCATTTGCCACCTCTTTGCTTTCCCCCCCATCCCTACCACAAGGGCATAGTGCTACACAGAACAAGACTCAGGGGCTGATTTTTCAGAGGAGCTGAGAATCTGCAGCCCCCATGGGATCCAGCTGGAATTGAGGGAGCTCTGGCCCAGATCCAGGAAATTAGGACCTTAAATACCTTTACGGAGCTGGGCCCCGGTGCCACTGAAAAATCAGACCCACCATCCAAAGACTTGTCATGCTTATAAAATAAATTGGTAGGAGGACTGTAGCCAGTGACCAGCTGGCTTGGAAAAGGGACTTGACCACAGACCTTTTCTGAAGCAGGATATCAAATACCTTTTAAAGCAGGATACTTAATATTGATGCCAGTGGATGTCTGAGAAGCAAAATCCATTACCTAGGACAGAAAGGAGGCTCCAAAACCGTTTCAGTTCTGACTTGGCAACCCTGAGGTGAGGAGCGAGGTGTCCACCAGCTGTTGTGTACATGGAGCCATGCCAATAATACTGTAGGGTCTGTCCTCGGCCAGTCCACAGGCCCTGCTCCTTCTGGCCTAGGAGACGCTGTAGTTGTTGTAGTAGGTAGCAGTGGCATCTGCTAGGACGGAGATGAGGCTAGTCTCTGTAGAGGGCGAGCCACCTGCAACCTGAGACACCTGGACGTGTCCATTGATTATCATCTCGCTGTGGTCTGAGTGGCCGGGAGTGTTGAGATACTGGTCAAACTCATTGCGGTCCATCTCCCCCAGAAGTTCTGCTTGGCTCAGCTGGTCCAGGCTGTCAAAGCCGTGGTGTTCAGGGGGCGGGGAGAGCTGACCAAGATGGGCCTGGAGGTTGGGGGAGTGGATGGGGTGGAAGGCTGGCGTGTAGTAGGTGGGAGGAGGAGGAGGGGGGCAGCTGGGGATTGGGGGGATCATGGAGGTGCTGGGCTGAGGGATGGACATGGGGCCAAGGGGATGGTGGTTACACTGGAGGGGGCTGGTGGAGTACTCTGGAGAGTAAGGGGCCCCAGTCATATGGGGGTGGTGATGCTCCTCCGGGCCTGGGGAGGAGAAGAAGCTCTGCTCAGGGTCTATCACATCCAAAGGGGACATCTCAGGCGGGGTGGGCAACCCGTAGGGGTAGGTGTCCATGTTGGTGCTGCTGCTGCTGCTGGCCTGGGCCTCCCTGTAGCCCCTGATGCTCTGCAATACCGGGCCAGGCGAGTACTCACCCTGCCCCTCCTTTCCCCCCACTGTCCTGCCGCAGGCCCGCTTCTCCGGCACCGAGTTCTGATCCCTGGCGAGGTTCCCCAGCAGAAAGCCTGGATCCACCCGCTTGCAGATCCGCTTGACCTGCTTCTTCCTCCTGGGCCGGTATTTGTAGTTGGGGTAATCTTGCATGTGCTGCACCCTCAGTCTTTCCGCCTCCTCCACGTAAGGTCTCTTCTGGGAAGGGCTCAGAGATTTCCAGGACTTGCCTGCAACAAGGAAGGAACAAAAATCCTCTTAGAATCCACAGCTGTGGCATCTGCGCTGGGCATGGCGGGTCTGTTTCCCTAAGCACCCAGAGAGCGCTGGCTGGGACCAAGGGACAGAGCCTAGTCTTGGAGAAAACAATGGTCAAACACCCACTGAATCCAATGGAACTGGGATTTGGCCTCAGTACAGCTATATGACCCTATACAAAATATTGGGTCGAGGGGAGTGCATGAATCCTACAGCTCTAGGGAGTGGGGCATCCCCAGGATAGCAAAAAATGAAGGTCGAGGGGAGTGCATGAATCCTACAGCTCTAGGGAGTGGGGCACCCCCAGGATAGCAAAAAATGAAGAGGTTGGAGTGGGAGGGATAGAGCCATGTGTGGCTGGTATTCCCTTTCCTCTTTAAACAACCGCTTTCATCAGCGGCTCCCTGACTCGCAGCCCTGCCCAAGCTGCGGAGAAAGCCCCTGGGTCTTGTAACTAGACCAAGCCGAGTTTCTGCAAAGCGGGCAACTTATCTCCTGCCCTCGAGCCCCAGAACACGACATAAAAGGAAACAGACCCAAGTGCTGGTGGCAGTTTCCAAGGGGGAAGATGGAAACAATCTGCCCGTTCCCCACAGAGACTAGGGGGGCTGGACACATTGAGGGATGCGACGTTTTTAAAACAAAACACATTCACACAAGTTAATTGCACTTTGGGAAGCAACCCGGGACCATAAAGGGCTGTCGGTCAGTTTGGGGAGGGAATTTCTCCCCCTCCAATCACAAAACTGGAGAAAGGAAAAGAAAAGACCAAAGAAATCAGTGACTTTGTTTTGAGGCATAAACAATCAGCGCCCTGAAGATCTGTTTCCCCCCGGCCCAGACACTGGCTCTTTGCCTCCTGGGTCTAACGAACGGGGCGGATCGGAGAGTTCGCAAAACTACTACAACGTGACAACTTCACGCCGGAAAACAACGCGAGTCGGGGACTTCTTTGTCCCCGCTTTGCTCCGGCCACGGAGTCCCAGCCGGGTCCCCCAAACCCAGCCAGGATCGGAGAGACCAAGCGCACAACCGGGGCCGGCCAGTCGCGCTGCCCGGGGTGTTGTGTCTGAGCCAGGCGAACACCTGCTTGTGTTTGGATACCCGAGTCTAGACCGGCAGGGGAGGTCCCAGGGGGCGGCCGGGGTTAGGGTCGAGGCCGGGGGCAGGAGCGTGGGCTTCCCCCCCCCCTCCCTCCCTCTCCGGGGCCACCCAGCGCAGGGGGCACCGGGGGATGGATCCGGGCCGCCGGCCCCGCGGGCAGCCTGGGGGCTCCGGCTCACCGAGCATCTTGCTGAGTTCCGCGTTGTGCAGGTCCGGGTTCTGCACCGCCAGCCGCTTCCTCTCGTCCTTCGCCCACACCATGAAGGCGTTCATGGGTCTCCTGATGCGGGGCTCCGAGCCCTTCTCCCCCGGGGAGCGGTGCGCGGCCGGCGGGGAGAGCCCCTCCGGGAGCTCCCCGTCCAGGGCGGAGCAATCCAGGCTCTCGGACCACGGGTAGGAGCCCAGCAGGGAAGCCATGGCCGGGACACCCCCCCCCGCTTCGCCCCTGGCCCCCTACCGCTCCCCGCCGCCTGGCTCCGAGTCCCCCCTGCAGCGCCCGGGGCTCCCTGGCTGTCCCCCCCTCCCTCTGGCACCGTAATCCAGGGGGCCCCCGGCCGAGCTGCACCCTGCTGCCCGGGCGCTGTATTTATGAGCTCCTCGGAGAAGCTTCCTCCAATGACACCGAAGGTGCCTGCGGCTCCTCCTTGTTTTCAAACTCCGGCGCCCCAGCCAGGAGGCCTGTGAGCAACTTCTCCCTGCAACCTGCCCGCAGCAGAGGGGCTGGCTCAGCCCCCGGGGGGACCCCCCCGCACCGGCCTTCCAGCCCGTCCCCCCCATCCCTCCTCCAGCTGCTTCTCCCACCTCGGATTGCTGGGGCGCCCGCCCCGCCCCGGGGCGCCCTTCTCCTGCCCCCAGGGGACAATGGCAACCAAGCGAGCAAGGCTCCAACTCCACCTGTCAGCCGCAGAGCAAGTCTGGTGATGGGGGGGGAGAGGGGGGCAAGCGTCCAGGTTCAACATCCAGCCACCTGGCTACTCCAGCCTGCGATGTGTGCCCCGCTGGGCAGCTCTGGTTGAAAGAGGGGAGAAAAGAAGACGCTGAGCTTTCAACAAGATCTGAATTCTCCCGCCTTAGTCTGATTGCAAATTCATAATAAAAGGACAAAGGCCTGGTTTACACACACACACACACACACACACACACACACACACCTCTGATCCCAAGATCTCACCGCCCTCTGTAAAGCGGAGAGATCACATTACCCTTTACTTGCAATATAGGGAAACTGAGGCACGTGGCAGCCACGTGACTTGACCAAGGTCCAGTTGCCAATCAGCTGCAAAACCACTCAGGCCCTAGCCCCCGCTGCCCCAGCCACTAGACCGTGCGGGGGTTTGTCTGACAGTGCTTGTTTCCGACTGGTCAGGCGGGCCCCAGACCCGAGGAAATCTCCGCAGAGCCGCAGTGTGGACGCCTACGGGCCGCAGCCAAACAGAAATCAGATGAAGGCACCTGACAGCCTTATAGGGACCTTTAACCAGTCCGAGACCGGCAGCCCTTGTTGCTGGGCGACTTGCGACCGAGATGTTGATACACTTCGCGTGAGCTTCAGATTCACCATGTAAATAATGAATCCAAGGGGCAACGCCCCCAAAAGGGGGCTGAAGGCGACCTGGGTTTTGTTACCCACAAATGGCCCAAGCAAAGCCCAGGCTCCCGCTTTTCCAAGACACTTGTGACTAGGGTGACCAGACAGCAAGTGTGAAAAATCCAGACGGGGTGGGAGGGTAATAGGAGCCTATATAAGAAAAAGATCCAAAACTTGGGACTGTCCCTATAAAATCGGGACATCTGGGCACCCTACTTGGACCACATCAAAAGAAGGGCCTCTCAGGGAGGCAGGAAAAGCCCAACACGCCTAAAAGAAAGGAAGACACACCCTGGTCCCCCCAACACTACAGATCCCCCCTTCTCTCTCCAGAAGCATGAATTTGCCCTTTAAACAATCCAGCCGCTGTCACCCCGCCCGCGCCCCCTCCAGGTGTAAAAGTTTGTCTCCTTGACAACCCCCTGCTATTTTGCACCCCTGCGCATCACCTGGTTGGAAATCCAGGATGTGTCAAGTCAAAATCTCATCACTCCAAAGATGTTGCTTAAAACAACAACAACAAAAACCCAAGAGCCAACAGCAGGTGCTGCTTGTCGGACAGAGAACTAGGGATGAGTTTTAAGAAGTGTTTGGAAAGTTTCAGCCAGAAACGGTGGGGTCTAAATAGCTCTCCCCCACCCTGCACCAGAGACCGAGGTGCAGCCAACCCCAGCCTGCAAAGGAATCTGAAATCCTGGCCTCCTCTGGGGCTAGGCGGTGTCAGGAGAAATGAAAGCCAGCGCCTCCCCCGCGCTGAAACGGTTCTAGTTAGGCCCTGGGTTCCTTTATGACTCTGACCCCCTGACATGACTTACAGCACTTCAGCGGCTCCCGTTTGAACGATGGTGGATTTCCTATTTGTGCTGCCAGACAGCCGAGCTGGGGAGGGATTTCCTTCAGCCGGGGGTTAGAGGCGTTTCAAAGTGTCGGGAGATCGTTTGGCTGCTCTGCACAGAGAGTCCCAGCGGGACCTGGGTGTTTGGACAGGTGGACCGCAGACAGGGCGATTTCAAACACGTGTCTCAGGTTCTGTTGACACTTGCCAGATTAAAGGTGCTCTAAAGCGTGGCGCGTAAACGTGTTGTGCGGGACCAAGATCCGGCTCCGCTTCCTGATCCTCTGTACATCATCTGAAATTATTTCGAGCTGTTAAACTCAGAAGTGTATTACGACGTACTGTGGGGGCAGAATTGCTAGAGAAACGTTGCGCGAAGTTATTCTAACACCCTGGCAAAGCAACTGCCCTTGTGAGGCTCTCTCGGTAACCAGAATACTTTTAAACATCAACGTTTTCCAAGGGAAACTGATTAAATCTAGTTATTTACAAGTGGGTTTGATCTCAGTCTCTGTTATCTGAGAACACAACAAGAAGGCAACTTCTCTTAAATCTAAAAGGCACAGGAGATTTCCTGGATGTCAAGCCAGATTTTTAAATTCCTTTAAAAAATAATCAAGGAGGTAGTTATTCCCCTAATCTGCGTTTTGGGGGTCTGGTCTAGATAGACAGCCACAGCAAACTTCCGGGGAGGAATTCTACATGTGCAGCCTGTAACTCCCGGTAGCGACTGCGCTCTCCCTTCAAATATGTCCTGGACTCATTTACCCGATTCTTGTCAGTCTACAGTATACATTGCAAGTGTGCAGTTAGTTCCTCAATAGTAATTTAACAGGGAACATGCACAGGTCTCACTGATGCAGTTTGCACACTGCAGTTGCTGCAGAGGTCTTGATCTGAGATGCTGCAGTTTTTATATGTGGCAATCGGGAACCATTAGGAAAGGGATAATAGACAAAATATCACAATGCTACAGTATAAATCCACTGTACTCCCACATTTTGAATACATCATGCAGTCCTGGTCACTCCATCTTAAAAAAGATATATTAGAATGGGGGAAAAGTACAGGACAGGCAACAAAAATGATTAGGGGATGGAAGGGTGTCCACATGAGGGGAGATTAAAAAGACTAGGACTATTCAGTTTAGAAAAGTGATGACTGGGAGGGATGTGACAGAGATGTATAAATCAAAAATGGTGGAGAAATTGCATTATTTGTCCCTTCACATAACACAAGAACCAGGGCTCACCCAATGAAATTAACAGGCAGCAGGTTTAAAGCGAACATAAGGAAATGTTTCATCACACAATGTAGCCAACCTGTGGAACTCCTTGCGAGGGGATGTTGTGAAGGTCAAAATTATAACTGGGTTCAAAACAGAACTAGATACACTTCTGGAGGATAGGTCCATCAATGGCTATTAGCCAGGATGGGCAGGGATGCAACCTATGCTCTGGTGTCCAGAAGCTGGGACTGGATGACAGGGGATGGGCTCACTGGATAAATTTCCCTGTTCCGTTCATTCCCTCCAGGGCATCTTGCATTGGCCACTCCCAGAAGACAGGAGAGTGGGCTAGACGGACTATTGATTTCACACACTATTCCATGCTTATGTTCTAACTTTAAGCCAGCAGTTTTGACACCCCGAAGAGGATAGTGAATTGTAGCAAAAAGGGTTCCAAGCCAATTTCAGAGAAAATTCAGTGCCTGCCTTTCAAACAGATAAGCCCCAGAGCCTGCAACCTTGAGCGGGGCATGTTATAGATGTGGGCTGCGGTTGGCCACAGTTCACTTGAGATGCCCTCACACTCCTCCATGCACAGGGAGCTAAACGGGGGCAGCCGAAATGCCTCTGCTCTTATCTGCAGGGACTCACCTCTCAGGAGTGGCTTGATTGACGGATCCCCTTCTGGCTGACACCATGTGCAGGACCTCAGACGCCTGCCTGCCCTCTGCCCCAAACACTGTAGAAAAGGCAGGAGCATTTTCGCCAAGTCTAAAGACTTAAGCCAGAGAAACTCCTGTAAACGTACTTTATTACCAAATTCACCGCCATGCCGGTCAATTTCACGTCCTTAGGATTTGAAAACTGGTCAATTTCCTATTTTCAGACGTGTACACCTGAAATAATTTCAGGGTGTTGTAACTGTGGGGGTCCTGACCCAAAAAGGGTTTTGGGGGGTCCCAAAGCTGTTGTGTGTGTGGGGGAGGGGTGCAGTTTGCAGGATTGCCACCCTCACTTCTGTGCTGCCTTCAGAGCTGGGCTCCAAAGCAGGGAGCAGGTGCCCTGAGCACCAGAAGAAGCTGCGGGGGGCTGAAGCCTCAAGCCCAGGTGGCCCGAGCCCTGGCAGATGCCATGGGGTGCTGAAGCCCCGAGCCCAGACACTGACAGAAGCCACAGGGGTGGAAGCTCTAAGCCCAGCTCCAGGGCTGCTGCCACCCTCACTTCTGCGCTGCCTCTGGAGGTGGCTCCGATTTCCCCCATCGAGAGTGGCCGTGCGGGGGAAGGACAAGTCCTGTCCCTCCCCAGCCCAGCCTGGACTAGCAGTGAGGAGCCGGCTGGGACACTCCCAGCAGCATGGGGAGATCGGATTTCATGGGCAAGTGCTTATTTCACGGTCCACATCTTTTACATGGCCATGACGTGGTAGGGCCGTAGTCATGCAAGTAGATAGATCGAGGTTTGTACAGCGCCCAGCACAATGGGGTCCTGGTCCATGGCAGCAACTCCTAAGTGCTACGATAACGCAAAGGAATAAATGCGACCGAGACTTGGAATTTCTTCTGCAACCTTCCTCTGCGTCTCTACCACATTTTAGGGGCTTCGCAAGGATACAGGAGAATGAAGGAAAACATTGCATCGCTGATTTTTGTTGGTCTGACATTTTGATTGCGTTTGTAAGATCAGTTCCATCCCGCACCCTGTTTAAACAGTGGTTAAACCTGCCCCGTAGGAACATTTAATGTTCTGAGTTACATCAAGGCCACTACGGCCACGTGAAAACGGCACTTTTCATGGTGAACATGTCAGTATAATCCGTAGCAGCCTGGAAAGCCATCACCACATTTTAATAGCTACCTCCTTGATTCTGGCATTGTGCTCTGCGGGAGCAGAATCCTGCACTCACATGGGGCCCCGCTGACTTCAACAGGACACTGCACTGCATCTATGTTGCTAGCTACCTAACTGTACCTGGAAATCAAGTAGATTGGGGCGTAAGTGCTAACAGCATTTGCACCAGCAGTTAATTATAAAACAAACAGCAAAATACAAAACTATACTTGCAAAAATGGAGGCCAGTTAGAGAAGACCTTTTTCATAAGTCTTTCTCCACTTTTGGACCATTGTGAAAGAAATATTCCTCTTCATGACAACCCAGATTTACTTCAGCTTTGAAGGACTTTCTAGTATGTAAAATTGCACACACTTCCTGGGTTAGTGTGAAATTTACACTTCGTCCTGTACAAGCAGAGAATCTTTGGGACAGATTTTAATCTCAGTTACATTATATTTAACTGCTGTAAATTCATTGCCATAAAAAGAAGTTACTCCTGATTTTACACTTGTTTTGACTGAGATTGGAATCTGGCCTTTTGTGCCTCCAGAACAGTTAGCGTCTAGAAACTCAGTGAAGTCCAATACAGAGAACAAACAAAAGATCAAAGTTAATTGGGAAAAAAAAACCCCTATTCATTTAATAGCATCTTTGAGTTTTAATTCATCCATGATAAAGGCGGTAACACTCAGCCAATGCAGATCAAGGTCAGATTTTGGCCCTCAATAGGCAGCACTCCTTGGGAGCAATGAGTTGCCTGTGCCACTCTAAATATATGGAGATATACCTATCTCATAGAGCTGGAAGGTCATCAAGTCCAGCCCCCTGCCTTCACTACCAGGACCAAGTATTGATTTTGCCCCAGATCCCTAAGTGGCCCCCTCAAGGATTGAACTCACAACCCTGGGTTTAGCAGGCCAATGCTCAAACCACTGAGCTATCCCTCCCCTCTGCTTTGCCGCTCAGAAGCAGGCCAACCCCACTTAGAACACTCACGCCGCAAACCACAGCCCCTTTCCCTGAGAAAAACGACACTTTTTTCTCCCTCAGGTCTGCAGTTTATTTGGACTCACACTGTGTAAGTGACATGTTGCTTAAGAAAGCCATGTACCAGCACCAGCCAAAGCAGCATCATGATGGCCAATATTTGCATAGCATTGAAAAGTAAATGTTACAGGGATTAAAAGGCAAACAGTACAGTGTGGAATGTAGAGGCGGCCAAAACAGCCGTTCCATTGATGTAAATCTGGAGTAATCCCACAGCAGGAAATGGCTATGTCTGGATGGGCAAAGAGGCTGCATTTTTCAGTTGTGTTAGCTTGACACAGTTGCAAAGGCCCATTGAGATGAAGGCTAACAGGTCTGAAGCAATGTTAATGAGCCGTGTTGCAGCGTAGGCTTTTCTCAGGCTACAGCACGGCCAGCTAATGCAGGTTCATACATGTTAGCCTGCATCACAGTGGGGTTTTCAATCATGTTACGCAAACACAATAAAAAAAAAAAACCAAACCCTCCCTTTTTATCTGTCAGGACAAGGCCAGTGGAGTTACTCCAGATTTAGAGTGGTGACATAAAGAGACTCTGGCCCAGAGTCAAATGCACAGTTGGAATAAAACAATATTAAAAGCCAAGCTCTACTTGGTTACACTGACTGAAATCCAGAGTAACTCTCCTGACTTCAATGGAGTTCCTCCCTGGTGCAAATGAAATCAGAATCAGGCTCAAGGTTTGTAAAAGGGTCCAAGGGAAAATGCTTCTTTAGGCCCTGATTCTGCCACCCTTACTCCAGTATCTCTTGGTGATGCCACCACCCTATCTGAGTAAGTGTGCCAGGATCTGGTCCTCGGCCTTTACACTGGTGTACACGGGCGTCGTGTGTCCCAACATTAGCTGTCCTCCATTTCAAATGTATAGCCAATTTTAAAAAATACATTTAAATAGCTAAATTGTACTAATCAATTTGGTTTTCCTTGTACAAATGGCAACTCCTTCCCTCAATGCATGCGAACAGCTACATTTGTTTAAAGTATTTTGCTAACAGGTATGCCACCTACAAAGCTCCTCACGTGTGACATTTTGAACACTGAATGGGTCAATGTAAATACCAGAATTGTGGCCTGAAACTCAAAGTTAAGCTACACGGCCAAGGCTACTAAAAAGAATTCTTGTGTAGCTCTGTAACAACAAAATACCTCCCCGGCAATAGTTAACTACTGGCTAGGGAACAAAAGGAACTATTTCGTTCCATTCTCTTGCACTGACACATGGGCACAATCCTTTAATTAGAGCAGGCATTTTAAGAGGAAGCAAAATTCATTTTAGCTGCAAAAGGAAATCAATGAAAAGGTTACACACATCTATATGGTACATGCTCAGACTCACAGAAGGCAACTGCATCGGCACAAAAGAAAACCGGGATGATAAAAAAATGCAACTGAATTAAATTTTTGCAAGGCTGGGAAGAGGGCAGTGGATGGATTAGTGATCTGTAGGCATTTTCTATTATAACACAGTCCTGTTCTTTTCTCACACTAGCAACTGGTGACTGACTTCAGTGAAATGATACCAGTGTAAGCGAGAGTAGATTCAAGTCCACTGTGCTAAAGTATAGATCTTGCTGGCAGGGGGTGGGGTGGGGTGGGGTGGGGGCGGGCTAACTACTGATTACTGGAGCACAGGCAGAGCCTAACTACAGTAGACTTGGGAAAAGCCTAGCCCACAGCACTGTTATGTACAACAGTTAATAGCATGCTTCATCCCCACCTATGGCAGGGCGGGAATACATTGTCTCGTCAACAAGAGCTGTGTTTAAAGAGTCTGAGGTTTCAGTACTGATAGAGACAGAGTGCTACACATGGGACGAACTACATTTTGATGTCTGGCTAGCATTTACAGGCTTCATATTCAACATGTCAACGTCTAACTCATTCCAAAGTCCAAGACACTGCTAAGTTAACTTGAACGTTTCTTCTTTTTTCTCTGCATTCCGTCGACATACTCAGCTGCCTCTTTTTTCTGCTTTTTGTGTTTTTTCTTATATGGTTTCTTTTGCTTTCTCTCGGAGTCGTCTTCACCAAGATTTTCCCCGTCAGATGTTCCAGGGTAAATTTCTCCGCTCCCTGGGAAAACACAAGAATTTCCATCACAACTGACATCTTCACCTTTGCGTTGACCTTTAGCTTTCTTTTTCTTTTTCCCTGGTTGGTATTCAGTGTTTGCTATCTCCAGTTCTTCTTCCCACAAGCCATCTGTTCTGGAGCGTTTCATCTTTGGTTCTTCATAACCGTCCACGTTCTCTGCCTCAGCATTTTTCCGGCTTTTCTTTTTCTTTTTGGATTTGGTTTTCAGTCCTTGTGAAGACTCTAAGTCTTCAGCTGCGGTTGTGCCAGGATCAGCTAACTCACTCTCTGGTTCTTTCTGGAATTGCTTCAGTTTTGCCATGCGCTTGGCAAAATACTCTTGCACCGTCATGGTGCTGGTCACTGTATTACTATGGTCCACTGGGTTGGGCATCCCCTGGTCTTCTTTTCTGTCCTCTTCCGGAGAATCCGCACAGGTGTTGTCCTCCTGGGGGAAATAATTTAAAGGTGATCAGGAAAAAGATTTTCAGCATACGGATTTAAAGGGGTTTTTTTTGCATTTCAACATCTAAAGAGAGAAAACAAGAAAAGTATCTAGGATCAGACACTAGACCCTACTCTGAAAGTCATGGCAGAAATCCCATGGATTTCAGTGGGAACAGGATTTAGCAATTAGTGCAGTGTGAAGGGGAGAGGGAACCAACCAACCAACCCACCCTCTTAAATTGGCAAGGGAAAGGAGAGAACATACTACATTTTTTTTGTGAACATTGCCAATATTTTGGTATCACACAAGGGGGGTATACTGAGGAATAAGGAGATAAAATTAAGGCAAGGAACATTTAGACTTAAGGGGGCCTAATTCTTTATTGTTTTGCACCATATGCAGTCATCTATGCAAATGCAAAGCATGTTTAAAATGCTCCCAAATCAGAATACTGTATTACACCCACTTTGCACAGGTACAAATGTCTCCACAAGATGCAAAGTGGTGAGGAAAAATACAGTGAGCTCTATTAATCTGTGGCATAGTCTCCCAAGGGAAGAGGTGGAAACCTCATCCCCGGAAGATACTTAAAGCACTAGAACATATGTTGTAGGGAACACTCCAGCACTGGCAGGAGGAGATTGAGGTAACAAATCTCATCTAACACCTGTGATCATTTGAAAAGTTCTTTCATAACTGTTTCGTATCATTTCACCCTAGGTGTTCCCATTTGACCATAGTACCACACTACTTAATATAGTTCATGAAGGTTGCCTGACGCTTCTCATTATAAGACCGTTTTCTGTTTTTTTCTAACTTTGCCAGGCTAACGGTTTGGGCTGACATTTTCCATGCCATGTGTCCGCCTCAGGCTGAACATTTTGGGAAGATTTCAGCAAAAATGGCTCACTGTTTCTGAGAACGAGGCTAGGGGGAAAATAATACATTTTTCAATAATGCACAAGCAACCTTAATTCTGGCATTTCTTAACTTTTGAGTGCTTGACTTTGCAACCTTAATGTTCCCTTAATATAATATATATTACACACACAGCAAAACTATCAGAAAGAACTAACTCCATTATAGGCCAGATTTAGCAAGGCTTTCACACCAAGAACCACCGCTGAACTCAACAGCGGTTCTGCACATGCACAGTTTGAGAAGAGATCCTGTATCTAGACAATATATATAAAATAAGAAGCAAATAACCAGAGTTGAGTAATGGACATACGGGATTAAGAAAAGGATTAACTTTTTAATAAAGCGATAGAAATAAACTGGGTTGAAAATACAAAGCATGTTAAGGTGTCCATTATTTACAAACAAACAAGGAAGAAATCTTGGAGTCCTTGTGAATAATTCTCTGAAAACATCCACTCAATGTGCAGTGGCAGTCAAAAAAGCTAGCCAAACACTGGGAATTATTAGGAAAGAGATAGATAATAAGACAGTAAATATCATAATGCCACTATATAAATCTACGGTATACGTACACCTTGAATACTTCATGCAGTTATGGTCATCCCATCTCAAAAAAGATATATTATAATTGGAAAAGGTACAGGGAAGGACAACAAAAATAATTAAGGGTATAGAACAGCTTCCATTTGAGGCGAGATTAAAAAGACTGGGACTTTTCAGCTTGGATACGACTAAGGGGGGATATAATAGAGATCTATAAAATGACGACTGGTGAGGACAAAGTGAATAAGGAAGTGTTATTTACTCCTTCACATAACATGAGAACCAGGGGCCACCTAAATTAATAGGCAGCTGGTTTAAAATAAACTAAAGTATTTCTTCACACAACACACAGTCAACCCGTGGAACTCATTGCCAGGTGATGTTGTGAAGGCCAAAAGTATAATGGGGTTCAAAAAAGAATTGGATAAGTTCATGGAGGATCAGTCCATCTATGGCTATTAGCCAAGATGGTCATGGATGCAACCCCATGCTCTGGGTGTCCATAACCTCTGACAGCCAGAAGCTGTGAGTGGACAGTAGGGGGTGGATCACTCGACGATTGTCTGTTCTGTTCATTCCCTCTGGGGCACCTGGCATTGGCCATTGTCGGAAGACGGGATACTGGGCTAGCTGGACCCTTGGTCTGACCTATTATGGCCGTTCTCATCTTGTACCACCACAAAGTGGGTGTAAAATGCAATCAAATCAGAATGGTAGCTAGCATTTTATAGCCACATCGATTTAAACTGCTGCACAGGGTGAAGGGCAGCAGTGAATGGGGAGAATATAAAACCACTGATCTCAAATATTGTAGTTATTGTTTGGTGCCATACATGAGTAGTCTCAGTCCTCTTTAGGGTACGATATTTAACTGGCTAGCTGAAGTGGGGTTTTCTAAGTTTTTAAGTGAGGATTTCCAGGTACAGGTCTTTACTCATGTCAGTAATCTTTACTCGTGTGAGCAAGAATTTGCAGGTTTGTGTCATCAGCGATGCATCAAGAGTGGCTACTTCCTCATATCTGCTCTCAAGAGAGTTATTCTAGTGGAACGAAAATAACGTTACACTTGAGATTCCAGTAATGTTTGCGTGGGAACTTAAAAAAATTAGGTACTTTTCCCTCTAGGAATACACCTTGTTTAAAAAGGGGAATTTAAGCACAGTTAATGCAACTGTAGGACTCTGTTACTAAGAAATGTTATTTAAAGCTGAATTCCTGCTCCTCCCTGCCCCGTCCCCCCACAATTTTTCTACATTTGATGGGGGAAGATGCAGGAAAAGTTTGACAAGGCAGAATCCACAGAATAAATTGTTAGATTGTTAGCACAGCCCAGTCTTTGTAACAAGGTATCTTCCAATTTGAGTCCTACCAAGCAACATTGGTGCAGATCAAAAATAGCTGCCCTGGTAAGGCAAATTTAAATGGGTCACTTTCTTTTCTTTTTCCATCTACCTGCAAGATGATTTGGACACCTTGCTCTACAAAATGACAAATGGTCTCCCAGTTTTCTCAGCAATGGACACAAGCCAAACCTGGCCCTTGCTGATATACAAAATGTCCTCAGGGACAGAGCGCCAATAACCCTGGGGCAAATCAGGAAAGGGTTTGTTAATTCCCTTGGCAAGTTCCGATTCTGACAATTTAATTACTGTAATTGAATGTGAATATTAACTGAACCTTATACATTTATTTTTAAAAATATGGCACAGAAACTTGTTCTTTGGCTAAGCCGATAACTTCAGAAGGCATTTGTGATCCCAGAAAACAAGCACACTCCACAGAAATTCCTGTATTGATAAGAATTTTAATAACCATGGGCCACTGAACAGAAAACTAGCAGGGCATGGAGACAGGGAAGGAGGTGCCAACCCTAAAAAAACCCCCTTCAGTTTAGGGAAAGCTTATGTAAAACCGTAAATCATCTGGAAGGGCTGTTAAGTGCCAGAAATGTTCCTCCTCCCCTTCTATGTTGTACCTGATTAAGAAACCATGGAAACATCCTAGAACTATACACATGGCTTCTGTCCAACCTCTAGAAAGGTGAGATGCAGAAATACTTGATTTTTTGCACCCTACGAAACATGCTTTGAAGCGCTAAGCATTTACTGATATTCAAATTTTACTTTTTTTTTAAAAACACAAAGCTGATTTCAGTAATAGGTTAGCAGAATAACAACCTTACAGCATGAAATCCTGGATCCTCTGAAGTCAGTGGCAAAAGGCCAATTGACTTCAGTGGGGTCAGGTTTTCCCCCATGTTACCTTATACTTATCTAGAACCTTTCAGCCCAAAGTGAGTTACCAACTATGTATAGGAAATATTTCACCCACCACTGAAATGCAGCCACCTTTGGTAGGGAAAGGGACAGTTGTTAAAAGACACACAGAAACTTGACAACAGCAGAGGAGAGTAAGAGCTGAGTTAGTAGCACAGAAGTCCAGACAGAAAAACTGGGTCCCACGTGTTTCTAGGAGGGAAAGCGAGGTAGTAACTAATCAATCATCTACAAAATAACTGGTGGTTACTATGTAAGCAACAGTGGATCTTGTGTTAGTTCAAATAGGTTCATGAACTCTGAACAAGAGAGAAGGCTGTTCTTAATGCCTCAAGGACAAGATCGGGAGTCAGAAGATCCAGATTCTAGTTCAGCCTCTGCCACTGACTCACTATGACACCTCGGTCAAGTTCCTTTACCTCTCCATGTCTCAGCTTCCCTGTTATGTGACTTAACAGGAGTTGTCACTTACATGACTACCAGAATGGCATGGAATAAAAAGTACAGTGGCACTGAGGATGGCATAGTAGAATAAGGTTGAACATATTTTTAATTAGGACTGTCGATTAATTGCAGTTAACTCAAAAAAATTAATTGTGATTAAAAAAAATTAATCGTGTTTAATCTCAGTTTTAATCACACTGTTTAAACAATAGAATACCAACTGATATTTATTAAATATTTTTGGATGTTCTTCTACATTATCAAATATATTGATTTCAATTACAACACAGAATACAAAGTGTACAATGCTCACTTTATTTTATTTTTATTACAAATATTTGCACTGTAAAAATGATAAAGAAAAGAAATAGTATTTTTCAATTCACCTCATACAAGTACTGATCTCTATCGTGAAAATGCAACTTACAAATGTAGATTTTTTTTTGGTTACATAACTGCACTCAAACACAAAACAATGTAAAATTTTAGGGCCTACGAGTCCACTCAGTCCTACTTCTTGTTCAGCCAGTCGCTAAAAGCAACAAGTTTGTTTACATTTACGGAAGATAAATGTTGCCCGCTTCTTATTTACGTCACCTAAAAGTGAGAAGAAGTGTTCGCATGGCACTTATGTAGCTGGCATTGGAAGGTATTTACATGCCAGATGTGCTAAACATTTGTATGCCCCTTCATGCTTCGGCCACCATTCCAGAGGACATGCTTCCATGCTGATGACGCTCATTAAAAAAATAATGCATTAATTAATTTTGTGACTGAACTCTTTGGGGGAGAATTGTATGTCTTCTGCTCTGTTTTACCTGCATTCTGCAATATATTTTGTGTTAAGGTAGTCTCGGATGATGACCCAGCACGTTCTTCTTTCAAAGAACATTTTCACTGCAGATTTGACAAAACGCAAAGAAGGTACCAATGTGAGATTTCTAAAGATAGCTACAGCACCCGATCCAAGGTTTAAGAATCTGAACTACCTTCCAAAATCTGATAGGAACGAGGTGTGGAGAATGCTTTCAGACATCTTAAAAGAGCAGCACTGATGTGGAAACTACAGAACCCGAACCACCAAAAAAGAAAATTGACCTTCTGCTGGTGGCATCTGACTCAGATGATGAAAATGAACATGCGTCGGTCCGCACTTGTTGGGATCAAAAAATATTTAAATAAATGATATTCTATTATTAACAGCGGGATTAATTTTTTAAGCATGCTATTAATTGCGATTAATATTTTTGATTGTTTGAGAGCCCTATTTTTAATAGATGCTCTCCTAAATAACAGAAGTTGGGATTAGTGCAGAAATTACTGAGTATATCTATGGTCTGTGTTACAGGACGTCAGATTACATGATCATAAGGGTCCCTTCTGGCCTTAAAAACCTATGCATCCTACCTCCTGACTCTTTGCTCTGTCAGAGTGGAGAGGCGATTTCCTTATTGAGGAACCGTACCAATGAGATTTAGAGAATCTGGTGTCATGACTGCTACTTTAGGTCCTCATTGCAGAGATGAGTTTGTACCACTCCCTTGGAAGTGGTACAAGGGAGATGTACAAGAAAAAGCTCATGGTCCAATGCTGATGTAAAGAGGCACAGCAAATAAACAGATGTGCATGGCACTTTATAGACATTAAAGATAACAAGGGTCGCTGCTCTGAGAAGCTTGTAGGATCAGGGGTATAGGCTGTAAACACTTGAGCAAGGCATGTGCATAACTGTTTGCAGGATTGGGACCAAACAGACAACACAGCAAGTAATGGTTGTAGTGGGGTTTTTAGTTTAAGCACCATATTTTTAAAAACTGTTCCCATAGTTCTGTAGCCCACTCTCCCATGTTTAACACTATTTAATGTTAGACAGTAACTGGGTTATGCTAACACCTTTGGCCCATATATTCCATCCACATTAATACAACAGACCCTATTATCCAGAAGAAAGATCTCAAACATTCAGTCTTTTCTTTCCCTAATATCTTGTTCCTTTTCTGCTATTCATTGTTCTCCTTCATTTCCTCTTGGACCCTCATGTTACATTACAAGGATGTAATGGCATATGTACATTAATCCTAAACTGTAGAACCCACTTATAAGTAAACTTCAAGTGTGAAAATTCCATTTATTGTGAAGCAGAATTAGAATCCTGAATGGTGGCAGCATGTTTGAAAAGGACTTTAATTCTGGTTACTGCAACCAGTATAGCGTTACTATTTCCCCCTCTCCTATAGGCAGATTCTACTGCGCTAGACACCTTGGAAAATACGTTATCCACCAGTTAGATGCTAAACGCTGCATTCCATAGGCATCATCTCCTTTTCCCGCCCCTCTGTTCTGACTAAGCAGACAAAGACAGGGGTTTGGGAGTAATCTGTAGAAGGAGGAATCTGTGACTTCCAGCCTTGATGCAGCTGTTTCCTGCAAGGAGTGAAGAGGAACCAGTTTTGCTACTACTGCTTCAGCTCTGCAAATGGAGAGGGTGAAAAGAGGTGCTGCCACTACTTTTACGGTATAAAAGGTGAGGGATCTTTTCCAGATAGGTCTTTGCCTATTATAGTGAATCCCTGCTTATAAAGCAGTTTTTGGACAAGAAAACAAAAGAGCACTTCACTATAAAAGTCCTACTGTATAAATCCAAAATTACTTTGCTTTTAAGTAACCGTCAAAATATGGATTCCAAGACATTATTTAGACACTTCTGCACATTTATCGTATATATGCCGTTGTATTTATTAAGTCTTTTTTTCCTCTTGAATTCAGAAATGAGGCACTTCAGTTAAAATGGTGTTAAACATCCCAGGTTGCTTTATAAACTTTCTGCCAAGAGCTTGTGCCAAAGATCTCGGCAAATAGACAATTTCAGCTTTTATTTCTCTTTAAATTCAAATGTGGTTTCAGTTAAAAACAGGAAGATGTCATCTTACTCAACAGATGTGAACCCTATGTATCCAGAATTCTATTTTCCTATTTTAGAAACAATACATTTTTATTGCTGATCACTCGTCAGTCCTAAAGAGCATACACAGCTCCTAGAGCCTGAGCCGGATTCTAATCTGGCTCATGCATCATAACAGACTTGTAAGTAAACTCCAAGTGCAGAGCCAAATTTTGCCTTCAGTTACACCTGTTCAACCCCACTGAACACAGATGTAACTCATGGCAGAATTTGAAGATTACAGAGTTGCATAGGTGCACCAGATAAAAATTTGGCCAGAAAGATTTTCATTACTGGTGATCTAACAGCCACAAAGGACGTGCTTTACTTTCAGATCCCAGGCTGGGCCAACAGCACTGGCAGTCAGGACAAAGATTTTTCTAATATTTGCTTAGCCAACGTGATAGGGTGTCACAAAAAATTCTTATAGAACCTCATGCTGCGGTTCTTAAGAGTAGAACCGCACGTATCGTAGTGTAAACAAACAGAAGCAGCAGGCAAATCGCGGCCTAGCAGGGCAGGATATGTAAACCCAAAGGTGAACACAGCGGGAGGAGATAACATGCAACATAACATGATGGGGAAGATGTTTGGGGGATAAGGAGAGGGAAAAAGAGGGTAAATTGATGCACTGCATACAGTAATAACCAAGCTGTGAAAAGGAAAGCAAGACACCTAGACATTCTGGGTGACATCCCAATCCACTCTACCTACACAGCTGAGGTCACAAAATTCCTCTTCCTATTCATTTCCTTGTAAATTTCAACTGTGTGTTAGATTTACTAAACAGGGCTAAGGAAGATATTTCCCTTTGGAGTCCTCTATTCGTACAATACAGAAATCCAAACAGTGACCTCATCTTCCCTCTTCCAAGGGACTTATTTAGAAGTCCTAATCAGTGTGTTCTCGCCTTGCATAATAATAGAGGAAATATGGTCTGGTAATCAGAGCACAGGCCTGGGAGGGCCAGGTCTCCCATACGCCATTCCTAGCTCTGCTATCGACTCACAGTGCAGTCTTGAACAAGAAGTCACTTACTCTATCTGTGCTTCAGGCTATCCAGCTGTTAAACGGGTCTAATAATCCTTAACTGACTCACAAGGGAGTTGTAAGTTTTTCATGAATTAAATGTTTGCAAAGTGCTTTGAGATCCTCCAAGGGAAGAAGTAGAAAGTATTATGGAAATATCAAGACCGTACCTTTATGCAGCCTTAAGTTGGCAAGGTTAAGTGTTCCAAAGATACCCCGGTTAAGGATGAGCATGCAGCCTTAGGTTAGTCAAGTCCCTTTGTACATATACAGTATGATAATCTTCAATAACATGACCACATACTATTTTTCAAATACAATTACAACCCTACATACACACAGATCACCTCAGCTTAATCTTGACATCCTTGTGCACTTACACTCATTTCAATGCTATAATAGTCCAGTATAGCCTTCCAGACAGGGCTAGACAGCCCTGAATTCTTTATTACTCGTATTGCAGTAGCATGCAGAGACCCCAATCAGGATGAAAGACCTCATTGTTACACGTGCTGTACAAAGGCATAGAAAGACATGGCCCCTGCCTTGAAGAGCATACAATCATCTTCTTATACATGCCAAGCACGCATTTTCACTATGTTGTAATATTTCACCTGTAGAGTTTTCTCCCAGTCTGTGTCCTTATCATATAAATGATTTACAGGAACTGTTTAATTGGCACATATAGTACTGCAGGTTCATTCACATTTGTGTTGCAGATAAACCGGAGGATATATTATTTGGGAAATATGTGACCATACAATTAAAGATTACCATACTACAGTGGCAGAATTATAAGGCAGCCTCAGCTTTTTAATTTCCTGATGTTTAAGTTTGCAATAATATAGCTTTATTCCCCCATGGAATTAAAGATGGTAAAGATGCACTGAGAACAGACCCTTCTTCTAGGGGCAATTGTGTTATCAGCATGTGATTCTGCAGGAACTGTTCAGCTGCACTTGGAATGTGTGTTTTAGACATAACTGTTAATCCTTTTAGTCAGTCTCTAGTACACCAAACCCTCTTCAATTGTTGGTTGAAGAGAAGGATTGCGGTCTGCTCCCCACTGTCAGATATGGCACCAGTTACACGGACTGGATGGGACAAATGGCAGTGCACTTGGTAGCCAAAGCACAAGCAAGGATATCAGAGGATGGGGGCGTGGGGAGATTCTGTTGAGATAAGCAGTTGGGAGGAATGATGCCGTAATGCACTTGAAAATACCCAAAAGACGGAAAAGATTTCTGGCCAAGATTATCAGAGGAAGCCGTGTCAACAGCAGGGCTTGGTTTCTAAAGGATGAGGAAAACACATGTATTTTGAAATCTGAAAATAATATGGACCTATGGGAACCTTTACTTGTACCTCTCTGGTCACGTAAAATCAGGAATTAAAGTTCCTCGGAGGATTATAAAAACTGTATTGCCCGATTCTCTAGGGGCTTTTCCTTAAAAAGTCTTTCAATGAAAGGAAAATACACAGTTGAAATTACTCCATAAGGGGGTAATTAGCTTCAGAGATGATCCATATAACCAGAATCAAGTCAGAGCTCTTGCACTGGGGATACAGATATTTCCTGTTTTTCAGTGAGTGGTAGCAGAGGAGCTGTTAAGAAAGTCTTTGTCACCTTTTAGTCACATATCTGCTTAACAAGCCATCATCGCTAACTAGTTCCTCTCCTTTGCACGGTGCCAAGAAGGCTATCCTCGTGGTTACAGTACAGGACTGCCAATCAGGAGACCAGCAAGGTGCTCAGACAGGGCAAGCAACAGAAACACAACGTACTCCCCACCCAGGAGAGCTTGTAGTCTAGGAGGTACAGAAAGACAAGATGTGTTGGAAGTGCAGGGAACTGAGCGTATATGCAGAATAAAATCATACGCATTCTTACCTTTTGGGGGGGCAGTTGGGGGCCTCATGGACAAAGTGGGTCTTCATAAAGGGTTTGAGTGCAGAAAGGATTCCAGGCCCAGCTCTGACAAAGACATGCTGTGTGGCCGTGGGAAATTCACTTGTGAGGTGTAATTCATTTTGTACGTGATCTTCTTGTTCTTGCTTTCAAGGACTTAGATCACACATCCCCTGCCTACATTTCTGACCAGGTCTCCTGGTGACCATCCCAAGCACTCTGCCAGAGAGATCAGCTGGGACACCTCTTGCCTTCTTTCATAAATGTTTCCATGCCTTCTGCAAGCTTCCCCTTATACTTGGGGCACCCTTCCAAAATGACAACCAAATCATGGGCCTCACAAGATTCCGATCCCTCCAAAAGACGCACTTCCACACCAGCACCTACAAAACGTGACCGTTTTAAACTTAAACAAACAAAAACAACCCCCCACCCCCTCACTAAATTGTACGTAGGCCCAGTTGAACATCCACTTAACCAGTGTCCTTCCTTACCCCATCCCTTGTGTACGTTATACCCTCACTTGTCATATCCATCCCTTGGATTGTAAGCTCTCTGGGGGATGGATCTGTTTTCTCTGAAGCAATCAGCACACATATGGGCACTATAAATTAACAAATAAACAACAGATGTGGGACAGAAATGCACAGTATTATCACATCATCTTTTCTGCAGAGACCCCATACTGCTTAGTGTGGAATAACTCTACCTGGCCAGAACCTCTGTGCACAAGGATCTAGGTCCTGATGATCACTTGGCATTAGCGAATGGCTGCCAGACTAATTGCTGCTGGCCCTGAAAGGACTCCAAACCTCCCTCTCTGAGAGGAGGGAAAAAGCCCTTCCCAGCGCTCAGACCGTAGAATATCTGCTCCCAGTTCTTCAGCCTTTTAGGGATAAAGTGAAGCCACCTCAGTGGTTCCTTGGCTGCTCCTGAGCATGGCTCCCACTCCCTCTAGTGCTGCCTCTCTTCATGGTATTGAAAGGAGAGAGATTGGGAGTCATGACCCAAAGCAGCTGTATGGGGTTTCCACCTAATCCCAGCCAGGCTGAGAAAGCTGAGTCTAGACCCTGCCTGGGGGGAAAGTGAGGCGTGAAACTGGGAACTGAGGAGGTAGAGAGAAGGGTGCAGAGAGTGGAGGAAGGGAGAGGATGTGTGCCCAGGGTGAGCCTGCCTAGGGTGAGGGGGGGGGAAGGAAGGCAGTCTGTTCAGAGATTACACTAGGAGGAAGATTGTTTCGGGGGACTGGGTGTTTCAGAGCAAGTGGGACAGTGGGGGATGGAATGGAACACACACTGCAGTACTGATCACAGATCTGGTGACAGTAGTTCTGGCCTTGAAATAACAGCTTCTAGTGCTCTCTAGTGACAGCCCGAACCAGGGTCAATGTCAGAATTTTCCCAGCCACCAACTGCATGGCCAACTTGCCAAGAGGCGGTTGCAGCTACTGACATTAGCAGCGAGGGGGGTGGGATGGTCTTTGGAGATCACAGCTCCTAATGAGCCATGCTCCAGTTTGATCTGAGCAGCCTTCCCACTCTGAGCAAAACGGAGCTTGGCATGCTGAGACCTATAGTTTCCATGGGTCATTCCCCAGTAGTAAAGATGATGGGATTCATGGATAAGGGTTGACATCTGTCCCACTGGCAGAACACTGGCCTATAAAACATAGACACTGATGATTGCGTACCCTTCAGTCCTATAGGGATAAGGACTGTTATATTAGCCTGTATATATTTGTTCCCTTGGTCTGTTTCACTTCCCGTCAAAAAACACATAGCATCATACAGACTATCTGTCAAAGACTGGGCTTTTTCGTTTTGGTCATTAAGACTTCGGATATCAGTGACACACTGGAACAGATATCCTGAATAAGGGGAGGAGTTCTGATCTCTGTGTAGATTAATTCAAGACCTGTCCTTTATTAGAGTGTAATGTATTCCTTTCCCTCACCACTGCTGAAAACCTGTCTCTCTCCTTGCTTCTCTCTCACCTAGATTACTGTACCCTTCTCCTTTCTAGCCTCAACTCTTACTTCCTCCTACTTCAATCTATGCAACAGCCTCACCCACCATTTGGCAGATCACACCGTTAGTCCCTTCACCAGCTCACTGTACCTTTCAGCATCAAATACCTGTATTCTTCCCCTGCCTGTTTCTATCTACCGCCACCCTTGTGTCCAATGCTCATAGATTTTAAAGACAGAAGAGACAATTACAATCATTTAAGTCTGATCTCCCACATAGCACAGGCCATAGAATTTCATCCTCCTATTTGCAGACTTCACAATGGAAGAGGGTAGCCTTCCTCTTCCAGAACGCCAAGTGTCCTCACTTTCTGCCTCCAATACCCACCGCAAAATTCATTTCTAGGGGCTCACTTTTGACAGCTGACAACTGCTCCACTACACTCTGCTTCACTTCCTCATGCCTTATTCTCAAAACTTCAATGCTTCACACAAGTTTCGGTTAGCACCTTCTTCACAGTTACCCCGGTCCTCACTTCCCTCTGGTACTGTGATTCCCAGAGTTCACCTAATTCAAAATGATCAACTCTTTGCGTTTTTTTAAAGGCTGTAAAGCGCCAGGCATATGGCATTGCATTCATATTTAGTAACAGTGACCAGAAGAGGAGGGGGAAATACCAATGCCTCTAAATCCAAATAGATTTATTGATCTACCGGGATTTTATTACTATAATTTATATAGTGCACTAAAATGCACATGAACACAGCTGGCCAATGTGCCTCACCAAGAGTGTAATCCCTGCCTCACAAGCTAAAGCCATGAGTGGGTACAGAACAATACAAGTTATTATTATACACAGAAGTGCCATGTAAGCACACCAGTAGGGGTGATCCAGTGTCTCTTGGTTAGGTCCTTAAACTGTTTCAGGAATAAGCAGCAGCATGAGGGAAGATGCGAAGATTTGAAGGGAGACGTCAGGAGTGAGGGCATGATGAAACAGGAGGAAAACTCAATATCTCATCTGTCAAATGCTTTATCGTCTGTGGTTAAGAAATGATGTAACTAGATGCTGTCAAGAATAGATGGAGCTTTGTTTTCAAGCTAGAGCAAAAACACAGGAGCCAGGATATGTCATGGTGCTAACTTTCCAATGAGAGACGGAGTAATTTACTTGACTCCGTCAAGTTCAGTGTAGCCAGCTAGTTCACTGAGAAGCAGGATCTCACTTAAGAGCAGATGCTAGTTAGAAACATTTTTTATTATATGTTGAGACATTGGCAGGATGCTTAGCGTTGTGGAGAACTCACAGAAGCAGTGTTGTCAACTCTCATGATTTTATCACGAGTCTCATAATTATTGTTTTCCTTAAAGTCCCAGCTCCTGGAGTCAAGTGGATATGTGATTTCATCCTTCATTCTTAAAGAAAAAGTAAGTTTCTAGCCCTTGTGACTGTGGAGAAAGCTTCAAAATGTGGCCCCATGTGTGCTAAAGGCTCAAAAAGCAGAAGACAGATAAAAATCTATTATTTTTACATAATCTCATTATTTTAAAGCCAATCTCATGATTTTAGTGAGCCTGACTCATGATTTTTTTTAACATTTGGGGTTGACAATACTGCAAAAGGAAACTGCCCCTGCCCTGAGGAGCTTACCAGTCTAAATGTTAAAGGTTTTTATTAGGGCTGTTGATTAATCGCAGTTAACTCACGCGATTAACTCAAAAAAATAAATTGTGATTAATCGCAGTTTTAATCACGTTGTTAAACAACAGAATACCAATTGAAATCTACTAAATATTTTTGGATGTTTTCTACATTTTCAAATATATAGATTTCGATTACACCACAGAATAGAAAGTGTACACTGCTCACTTTATATTATTTTTTATTACAAATATTTGCACTATAAAAATGATCAACAGAACAGTAATTTTCAATTCACCTCATACAAGTACTGTAGTGCAAGCTCTTTATCTTGAAAGTGCATCTTACAAACGTATGTATTTTTTGTTACATAACTGCTCTCAAAAACAAAACAATGCAAAACTTTAAAGCCTACAAGTCCACTCAGTCCTACTTCTCGTTCAGCCAAACGCTAAGACAAACAAGTTTGTTTACATTTACGGGAGATAATGCTTCTTGTTTACAATGTCACCGGAAAGTGAGAACAGGTGTTCTCATGGCACTGTTGTAGCCGTCGTCGCAAGGTATTTACATGCCAGATATGCTAAAGCTTCATATGTCCCTTCAAGCTTCAACCACCATTCCAGAGGACATGAGTCCATGCTGATGATGGGTTCTGCTAGATAACAATCCAAAGCAGTACAGACTGACGAATGTTCATTTTCATCATCTGACTCAGATGCCACTAGCAGAAGGTTGATTTTCTTTTTTGGTGGTTTGGGTACTATAGTTTCTGCTTCAGAGTGTTGCTCTTTTAAGACTTCTGAAAGACACTTCATCCCTCTCAGATTTTGGAAGGCAGTTCAGATTCTTAAACGTTGGGGTAAGTGCTTTAGAAATCTCACATTGGTACCTTCTTTGCATATTGTCAAATCTGCAGCGAAAGTGTTCTTAAAACGAACAACAGGTGCTGAGTCATCATCCAAGACTACTATTACATGAAATATATGGCAGAATGTGGGTAAAATAGAGCTGGAGACATAATTCTTTCCCAAGGAGTTCAGTCACAAATTTAATTAATACACTTTTTTTTTTAAAACGAGCATCATCAGCATGGATGCATGTCCTCTGGAATGATGGTCGAAGCATGAAGGGGCATACGAATGGTTAGCATATCTGGCACGTAAATACCTTGCGACACCAGCTACAACAGTGCCATGCAAACGCCTGTTCTCACTTTCAGGTGACATTGTAAACAAGAAGCAGGCAGCAGTATCTCCTGCAAATGTAAACAAACTTGTTTGTCTGAGCGATTGGCTGAACAAGAAATAGGCCTGTGTGGACTTGTAGGCTCTAAAGTTTTACACTGTTTTATTTTTGAATGCAGTTTTTTTTGTACATAATTCTAAATGTGTAAGTTCAACTTTCATGATAAAGAGATTGCACTACAGTACTTGTATGAAGTGAATAAAAAATAAAATAAATAGTATTTTTCAACAGTGTGAATATTTGTAATAAAAATAAATATAAAGTGATCACTGTACACTTTGTATTGTGTTGTAATTGAAATCAATATATTTGAAAATGTAGAAAACATCCAAAAATATTTAAATAAATAGTAGTCTATTAACAGTGTGATTAATCGTGCAACTAATTTTTTAAATCACTTGACTACCCTAGTTTTTACCATAGATTCCAAGGCCAGAATGGAACACTGTAATCATCTACTTTGACCTCCTGTCTAACACCAGGCCATAGAACTTCCCTCAAAATAATTCCTAGAGCAGGTCTTTCAGAAAAACATCCAATCTATCAGGGATAGAGAATCCACCACAACCCTTGGTAAATTGTTCTAATGGTTACTTACCCTCACTATGAAAATGTACACCTTCTTTCCAGTCCGAATTTGTCTAGCTTCAACTTCCAGTCATTGGATCCTCATATACCTTTCTCTGCTACGCTGAAGAGCCCATTATCAAGTATCTGTTCCCCACATAGACACTTACAGCCTGTCATCAAGTCACCCCTTAACTTAATCTATTTAGCTTAGCAAAGAGAAAGTTCTTTCATTCTCTCACTATAAGACATGTTTTCTAATTCTTTAATCATTCTTGAGGCTCTTCCCTGAACCCTCTCCAATTTATCAATATCCTTCCAGGTCTAGATTAAATAGCCAGACTACCACCTAAAGCTATTTTTACTTTCATTTTACCATCCTGTCAGTCAATTTTCCTACCCTCCCTCCTCCTTTATAGTAGAAGCTCTTCTGTGCCATCCCTGCCCCACCCAGTCAGCAACGACAGTGTAAATCTCCTGAGTTGTGCTTTGCCCACACACCTGACAATGCATTTAGATTTAGATCGCTGCAGTGATTCAGCAGTGCCAGCTCATTTTTATTTCCTCCCTCAATTACCCCATACTTAATGCCACAAGAAAAGCTGCAGGGTGGGGCTCCTGACCTTTCCAAGAAATCATTTTGCATGGAGCTTAAGGTCCTGGATACTTTGAAAGCCAAACTGCACCTCTGACTTTAAAATATATTGCTCTATGCAATGTAAGCGCTCACACCAAGAAACGTGAGCTTCTTCAAGCTGACACACCTTGGCCAAGTCATATCTCCTCTCTGCATCTCAGAATTTCTTATCTGCAAAACGATAATGGGGATGGTAACCCACTTTTTTAAAAGCCCTTTTGGAAATGTACAGAAAATAATATTAGAATTAGAACTGCAAGATTTCAGAACATGATCAAGTGCTGTATGGACTAGGGCAAGGGTGGTCAGGTCTAATGGTTAGAGTCCAGAGCCAGGGGTCAGAGTCTGGTGCCAAGCCAAAGGTCAGAGCTGGAGACAGTCAGGAGTCAGAGCTGGAGTCAGTGTCTGGGGTAGGGCGTAGGAGCAGGGACATGAAGTGAGGCAGGAAAGCAAGAACCAGGAACAAACGGGGGCCTGGGATAAGGAGAAACAGGTTGGGAAGCAGGAACAGGCAGGAAGGCAGGGCTCAGGAGTCAGTCAAGTAGGCAGGGTCTGTAGCAGCAGCCAGCCAAGGATTTACCTAGTTGCTTGGACAACTTCCTGAGTTTCTTTCTGGCTTAAGTAGTGTGTCCCAGCCAATCAGGGAAGCTGAACTCCTCCCTCCAGTCAGGAGTTTTGTGGGCGGGGCCCTTTGTGAGCTAGAGCTTTGCTAGCCCCCTTCTCCAGTGGTTCGGGTGAGCTGCCTGGTGACCTGAGGGCCTGGGTTTAAGGCCCGTCATCCCTCACAGGTAGTTCACCTGGCCCTGAAATAACACACGTCTTTGCAATCTAAAATGGGATCCACAGTATTAACAGGATTCCTATTAGGGCCCTTAATCCACATGGACACAGATTCAAAACCAACATTTCTGTAGTGTAGATAAAAGGAGTCCGAATTTAACAGCTGGCAAAATTAGTCACACCGTCCGTGCTGACTAGTAATGTAGATTTGTATCACCATTGTGCTGGCTTCCCAGGGATATTCCATCTCTTCCCTGCGAACACGGTCTTTGTTAAAAGGTGTTTGTTTGCTTGGTGTTGAAGTGAAGTTTATAGCACTGAACCTTAAGCAGTACTAGCTAGTACAAGGTCAATGTCTCACGGTAAATCAGGGCACTTGTTAGGTTTTATTCTGAATAAAAATGCTAGAACTACAGATGCTTCCATCCATGTTACAAATGCAGCACATTGGTCACATTAAAACTGAAGTTACACCACCTAAAATCCAGTCTCAAAATTTCCTTCCAGACCAGGGTTTTCCCATTTCACAGCTTTAGCCATACAACAATGGTGGTAATGGAACACCAAAGCAGCCTTATTTACTTCCAGCGTGAGAAGAGATTTGCTCCCTTTCAAGAGGTTACACTGTAACATGTTCTGAGCTGAATGAAAACTCACCCTGGAATTTAATGCTGAGGGATAAGGGGGAAAAAAGTGAGGCATAGAGAAGATGGGAGTTAAGGGGGAAGCCATAAGTAAAGGAGGAGTGACTAGATGGTAGAGATTTTATTGAAGAAACTGATTCAATAGGAAGAAAATTTGAGTGTGCATCTTCCAAGAACTACACTATAGTGTTTTTAGAATATGAGCTCTTGAGGGTAGACACCTTTAACTTAGAATCATACAATATCAGGGTTGGAAGGGACCTCAGGAGGTCATCTAGTCAAACCCCCTGCTCAAAGCAGGACCAATCCCCAGACAGATTTTTGCCTCAGATCCCTAAATAGCCCCCTCAGGAATTGAACTCACAACTCTGGGTTTAGCAGGCCAATGCTCAAACCACTGAGCTATCCCCCCTGGTCAGAGTAGTAGTATCTTTGGTACACTACAAATAAATCAACAACAAAGACGGCAAAACCAAACAATTTCTATGGCTTGCTGTGTCTAGTCTCTCCAGAGCGAACTGTAAATTATACGGATTCAAACCTCGTTCTGGCTGGCTGGATCCGTTGTGCACATCTGCAGCATTTAATTTTTTTAATTATTCAGAACACTTTTATTATTTACATTTCAGTTAGAATGAACTCACCATTGTGATGCCCACCCACAGCTCTGGGAGTCCCTGATGCACATTTAGAACCACAATGATGTAGACCAGGGGTGGCCAACCTGGGGCTCCGGAGCCACATGCGGCTCTTCAGCAGTTAATAGGCGGCTCCTTGTATAGGCACCAACTCTGGGGCTGGAGCTACAGGCACTAACTTTCCAATGGGCCAGGGGGTGCTCACTGCTCAACCCCTGGCTCTGCCATAGGCCCTGCCTCCACTCCACACTTTCCCGCCGCGTCCCCTGAGCCTGCCGTGCCCTCACTCCCCCACCCGAGCCTCCTGCATGCCACGGAGAAGTTGATTGGGAGGTGCGGGGAGGGAGGGGGAGGCGCTTATCAGTGGGGCTGCCGAGGGGTGGGAGGCGCTGGGAGCGGGATGGTGGAGCTGGTGGGGGGGCTGCTGCCGTATTACTGTGGGTCTTTGGCAATGTACATTGGTAATTTCTGGCTCCTTCTCAGGCTCAGGTTGGCCACCCCTGATGTAGGAGGAGGAGTAAGTACCCAAAGCAGCAGGGCTCTTCTTCCCACCCTACCACTCATCATTTAATCACCAATCATGAGACCAATACAATTTAAACCTCCCACCACATTCCCCCAACAAACAGAAATCCTGCTCTCAATTGCCTAAGTCAGGGATCGGCAACCTTTGGCACGTAGCCTGCCAGGGTAAGCACCCTGGCGGGCGTGCTGATTTGTTTACCTGCCGTGTCCGCAGGTTCGGCCGATCGCGGCTCCAACTGGCCATGGTTCACCGCTCCAGGCCAATGGGGGCTGCAGGAAGCGGCGCGGGCCGAGGGATGTGCTGGCCACCGCTTCCCGCCGCCCCCATTGGCCTGGAGCAGCGAACCGCGGCCAGTGGGAGCCTCGATCGGCCGAACCTGCGGATGCGGCAGGTAAACAAACCGGCCCGGCCCACCAGGGTGCTTACCCTGGCAGGCCGCATGCCAAAGGTTGCTGATCCCTGGCCTAAGTCCTCCATTAACGACCACAAAATGGGCTTTGCTGCATGCCCAGTTTTTAAAACACGGTTTTAGGTCTTGGTATTTTTGGAGCAACACAACTGTTAAAAGATACTTACTAACTGATTAAAGAAACCAACCAACATAATGGTGCTTTTAAATAATTGTTCTATGCCACCTTACATCCTGGCACCCAGATGCCATGGTGAGTGGCATCTTGGAAATGGAGAGGGAGGGATTTCGAAATCTAATTAAAGAGTTTAAAAAATATTCAGGTTTGGTACATCTGCACCTTTGAAAAACTCCTCCACCAGAGTTAATTTTACTGCAATAGTTACAAGAAAAAGCTGCCAATGTTAACATCAGATGGCAGATACTAACAGTTTGTTTTTATGGGTTTTTTTTTTTTTTTGCCTAGTCAGATGCTTGTATTGCCAGCCAATTAGAAAAGCCAATACAAACACGTTTAAAAGGCCACTTTCTATAGCAACCACTCCTGAAGTAACTAAGGAATTTCCCCACAACACTCCATCACTAGGAGGGGGATGGGAGACAGAGGAGTTGACTTCCCGCCTTTCTAAAATGTCCAGAGGCACGGAAAAGCTGCCGTGACTCATGTAACAATGGTTCATAACATACTGCTGGGGCCCAAGTTGTTTGAAAGATAAATGACAGCCTCCCCAAGCTGAGGAACATACATCAGAAATTATCGAAACTAAGGCACAATGTCCTTTGGGATGGAAGCCAAATCAAATCAAACTGTCTATAAATTATAATTCTGGGTCAAGCAGTCTCCTCGTGAGAGGACAGATGTACTTTGGATCGCTGAATAATGACCACGGGATTCTTAGCTAAGACTAGAAAGAGAATGCCAAGTTTCCTTTAACATCTTATATACACACAAACATTATGAACATCTAAATAAAATTCACAAACAAGCAACTAATTTGCCTCTTATGTATCACCTTTTATAAGAGGATCGCAAGGCACTTTACAAGCATTAATAAGCCTCACAACCCCCGTGCAGTAGGAAAATGTGATCGCCTTTTAGAGCTGAAGAAACTGAGGAACACGCCCAAGGTCAGCCACGCTGGGAATGTCTACACTGCAAGTAAAAACCCGCAGCTGGTCGTGCTAGCTGTCTTGGGCTCATGGGGCTCGGACTAAGGGGCTGTTTAATTGCAATGTAGACATTCGGGCTCAGGCGGAAGCCTGGGCTCTAGGACCCCGTGAGATGGTAGGGTCCCAGAGCTCAGGTTGTAGCCAGAGCCTGAATGTTTAGACAGCAATTAAACAGCCCCTCAGTCCAAGCCCCACCAGCTCAAGTCAGAGGGCACGGGTCAGCCACAGGTGTTTAATTGCAGTGTAGACATACCCTCAATGGCAGGAATGGAGACTAGTGCCCAGAATTTCTGATTCCCAGTCTAATTACTAGTCCATGCTTTGCACATTATGGTTGCCTTTGTATCTACGTCAAACTGAGTGATGTTAAAACTCTCCTCCCTTAAATAACCCATTTTGGCCTTAACCCAATCTCCTACTTCCCCACCCAACACTGAGTCAGGATCGGAGTTCAACTCAAAGCTCTCTAAGGGGATGAATGTGAACATTGCTACATTTGGGTACGTTGATATTCAGAGCTCAATTATGAAGCCTTGCCTTCAGCAATTTTCAAATGCTGGGGTTTGGTTTGGGCCCATTCCTAAATTGAACAGAAAAGAGAGAGGAGGTGGGTGAAAGACAGAAGGAAAGTGGCCATCGCAGCAAGATTAGTCTACTCTAGTCTCAGGTCCACAACATCTTTAGAAGCAGACTGTTATTTTTGGCAGCTATTAGTCCTGCATCTTAAATCAGAGCTAAAGCTAAATTCAGCAATATTCTGCATCCCTGAGATTCACTATAAAAGTGGGAAAGGAAAGCGTTCCATAACAAAGTCTCCAAGATGATCTTTTAAATACTAGAACAAAAGGCTTTGCATTGTAAATGAAGCTGGATGAGTAGATGACACAATCTGCTATTCACCAGAGGCAGGAGCAGACAGGTGAACAGCCCTGCAGAGTGCAGTTTGTGTCTAGTTCACAGGGATTGGAAATGAACCAGAAGATTCAAACTACAATCTGATCAACTCAGAATTCAAAGGGGAGCCCATCTCCACTCCTCATTATTTAAAGGCCTTGGGAACACTCCTGAACTTAGATACACTCAGGAGAGCATCTCGGGGTTTCCTGGGAGTGAGGGGGTAGCTGATGAAGTGGGGAATAAAGTTTGCTGGCTTTCCAGTCAAAGCCAATCTCTGACAAACGTTTTGAGCATGGGCAGAGATTCAGGAATGCAGCAAACCTCAAACTCCAGGCTGAGTGGCTTGGAGAGACTGCTAATAATTCATACTGCTCTCACACACATTATTAGGAGTCATGGTAGAAAGAAAGACAGAAAGACAGAAAGAAAGAGAAATTAGAGGGAACCGTTCTGCATCAGGTACTGAAACAAAGGGGAACGATGAGATCATATGCTACTACTTCGGCGTTGGTGAGATCTCACTGCCAGTGTGTGAAACGTATTATGAGACTCACTCTGCTGCAAGGTGTGCCAGCCAATAACATAGCAATAAATTAAAGTTCAAATAATACTATAAATAAGGCTGCGCCCATAGTTGAGGTGGCAACACACTACACAGCTGTCAAACATGGGTAGCCTGCATAGCAACCATTAGAATTGAGATCTTTAGGTAATTGGAAACCAGGCGCCATGCTCACCCGGCACGCTTGATCTACATGGTAGACTTCAGACTGCAGCCACTGTATGGGTGCCCACCTGCCAGCTGGTTAATTAGAACAGAAATACTTTGATCTCATGCAGTAAGCCCCACACCACTATGGAGAAATAGATATTAAGGCTATTTTACAGATGGAAAAATTGAGGCACAGAAAGTGATAAAAGGATTTGCCCCAAATTGGTGGTAGAGTTGGGAGCCGAACCCAGAAGTTCTGATTCCCAGCCCAGTGCTTCAAGCATTAGGCTGCACCCTCTCTTTCAAGTTGGTCTTAAGGGAAGCTGTATGTTCAGCCCTTGTGCTCAGTATGTAAGTGTTGCAGTGTTGGCGACAGTTTGTGGGGTGGGGAGGATGAGAAGGGGAAAAGAAGCATAACCAAAATGTACAGGGAATAGCTAGGTTTCAAAGTAGCAGCCGTGTTAGTCTGTATCAGCAAAAAGAACAGGAGTACTTGTGGCACCTTAGAGACTAACAAATTTGTTAGTCTCTAAGGTGCCACAAGTACTCCTGTTCTTTTAGGGAATAGCTAGGGTGAGCTTTGCTCATATACTTATAGGTTCTCTACCCTTCATAACTGTACACATGTCATTCCCTGAGTCAATTAGTATACTACAACCATAAGAGATCCTGGTTACAGCCTGGCTAACAGTGAAGTCCCATGGGCTCTGTATCTAAGTCCCTGTAACCAAGTTAAAACCCTGCACAGTCCTGGTTTCAGGGACACAGTCCCATCTACATTACAACTTTTAACTGGATCCTCCAATTAATTTGTATTTCTAGTAAAGACAGTGGTTAAATCAGCCACATGTTCTTTTATTCAGAGATGGGGACAAACTCCCTGTCCAAATATTCCCCCTAACTTGGGGAAAGTTATGATCTGAACCTGGATCCAAACTTTGTAGCTCACTTGTTATTTTAGTAGAATTGCCTGACTGAAAAAAAATGTCAACTCCTTTCTACTTAATTCATCTCCTGCTAAAAGTCTAAACAAACAATCAAGAGTTGTGCTGAATTTATAATTTTCAAATAATATATACAAAGTCGTCTATTGACCCAGCAGTTATCAGAACTTTTCGCTGGCACAAAAACTGCTTTCTAAACAAGCGGTGACCCACTTTCACCTAGCTGGCCTCTGAAGTTGAGAGAAGATTCATACCCTGTAGACGTTACAGCCCCCGTTTGAAGTCGCTGCTGTCAGGAGATGGTCAGTTTACGTCTCCTGTCCTAGGACAGGAAAAGGATGCACTCTCAGCTCCATGTGCTGCAGTGAGATAAGCACAAAGATTTCTGTCCTATGGCCTTATCAGCTTTTCCTGCTACTCTCCAGCACAGACACCACCAAGATTGGCAGTAAAATGCAACTAGCTCAAGTAAGACAAGAAAAGAAAAATAAAGAGACTTTAACATTTCTCATAACAGTTTGTACAAAGCCTGGCTGAACCTACTGCAGGTGGAAGTTTCGTGAATCTCTCAAAATATGTTTTGAGGTTGGCAAAAACTAGTTGGAGTTTGAACGTCCCCGTCCCCTAATTTAAGCCCCTCTCCACTCCTCCCACTCCAAGGATGAGTTAGCATTTAAAAAAAAAAATCAAAAAACAAAAACAATTCTTAGTAGCTAAATGGCAGTTTGTACTATAGTAAAGAAAGAAGTGCCTCCTCCCATCCCCAATGCACACTTGCATGCCCTATATATGGTATTGGTATTTTTTTTTATTAGAACTGATCTCACACACTCTTCTCTCTGTTTCCTTTTCATTCTTTTATTTTGTTGCTGCATTTCTCACAGATTACTGCTGTCCCTTTCTTCTCTGCGTTTCTTAAGTGTTTGGCAGTGTGGTCCAGTGGATCGGGCACTGGGCTGTGGATCAGGAGACCTGGGTTCTACCCCAGCTGTACCACTGATATGCTGGGTGAGTGGGGGCAAGTCATTTAATCTCCGTGCGCCTAAATGTCCACATCTGCAAAACTGAGCTAGCGTTATTCCTTTGTCAAGCATTCGGAGATCTACAGATGAAAAGTAAACAATAAAATAATAATACCTGGCTCTTATAAAGTGGAATGCAACCTCAATAATATCGGAGTTTTGAACCACTGGTTAGAATGGGTTCAACCTCTGGGAAAATGAATTCACCCCCATACCTAATTTGTACAAAATAAACTGATTGTTTCTAAATCTCCCAAAAAAGTTTATATTAAAATTACAGCCGGATTTTACAATATTGCTGGCATATTTTCGGAAGGTGTGAGGAACACAAGAAAGGTTTCATCCTTCCTCCAGGTCCTCTCAGCAGCCTCAAATGTTCTGGATGGCAGTGACCATCATTCTGGGCAAGAAATGCAGCAGGTGTGCACGTGTCTGTCTGTCCCAAACTATGACCCACTCTCCAGGTATGAAAGCTTATGCTCCAATACGTCTGTCAGTCTATAAGGTGCCACAGGATTCTTTGTCGCTTTCTTCAGGTACTGTGCATCTTGCTTCTGCAATGCTGTCCCAAGAATAAGATCCCCAAGCCCCACACCTGAATGCCAACGCCCCATGTGGCAGGACATTGCATTGATGCTTAGCACCAGGCTGACCAGATGTGTCATTTTTAACCAGAGTACCAACTCCGTAGGATGGACTACGGCTCATCATCCTTCGGAAATGGCTTTCATCTATGAGAAGATTTAGATGGTAAACTCCTCAAGAAAGGGCCCACATCTTCAATGTCTCTGGGAAGTGCCACACACACTATTATACAATATATACAAAAGCTATATACAAAAAAATCCCTACTAATTATTAACCCTATCATGGTTCCATTCCCTATGTGGTATCCATGCAGGTACTCACTCACTGCCACATAACTTATTTTGGAAAGCCAGCCACTGCTCCTACATCACATCCCTGCCCCTTAGATACATCACTATGATAGCTGCCAACAATCTAGCAAAGCCCCTTTGGCGGACACCCAAGTCCAGCCTTATTTAGTCAAAAGGGAGGATTACAACTTCATAACAATTTAGTGGCTATATAGTGCTTTACATGTTTAAAGTGCTCTACAAACATTAGGTAGTTCATCATAAAAGCTGTCAAATGGAAACAATACAACCCAAGGGATACCACTAGAAACTGTGGATGATCTCAGTATTGTAAGGGTTGCCAAACCATGCAAGTGACCACAACAGCAAAATAAGTTTGAACCGAAGGAGGAGGATGGATGGATTTACGATTCAGGATACTTGAATTCTAGTCCCAGTTCTGCCACAGACTTCCTGTGTGACCATGGACAAGTCACTTTGGTGCTTTTGAAAATTTTATCCGAAGGGCCTGAGAGTTTGTCTACATGGGGACACTCAGGAAAATTAATCCAAATTAACTAAAGGTGTGAAATGAAAATGGATTAGTTAAACTCCATTAAAGCACTATGTGGTCACTCTCATTCAGTAGCCTTAATTCAGTTTAGTTTTTACAATAAACAACATCGAGGCCACACAAGAATTTAAATGAGGTTTAACTAACCCATTTTCAAGTCACACCTTTGGTTAATTCAGATTAATTTTTCTGAGTGTCCCCGTGTAGACAAGCCTTTAGTTACTTCTGAAAATGGGATTTAGGAGACTAAGGGCTTGTCTACATGAGGACAGCCAGCACAGTTAACTCGGATTAATTTAAGGGGTGAATATAAAATGGAATATGAACCTCATTAAATCCCTGTATGGACACTGTTAATGAGAATTAAAAGGCTTTAATTCAGTTTAGTTTAATTCACTTTGGAACTTAATTGAGCTAAATCAAATTAAGGCCATTTTAACTCTGAAAGAAGGTGTTAACAAAAGGGGTTTAATGCAGTTTAACTAATCCACTTTCATTTCACACCTTTAATTAATTCAGATTAATTTTCCCGGATGTCTCCATGTAGACAAGCCCTATATCTCACTGAAAGTCAACCAGACTAAAGGCTTGTCTACATGGTGTAAAATAAGATGTGTACTTAAACCAATATAATTTTAGGTCAGGTCTCCAATCAAAAAAGTCAGTCCAGCTACGTCACTCAGGGGTGAAAAAAATCCACACCCCTGAGTGACATAGCTAAAATGACCTAACCCCAGTGTAGACAGAATTCTTTTATCAACCTAGATACTGCCTCTCAGGCAGCTGGATTAACTATGGCAACAGGAAAACCCCTCCTATCGCTGAAGTGAGTGTCACACTGAAATGTGATATCAGTACAGCTGCAGGTGTGCCACAGTAGCCTTTCTAGTGTAGACAAGCCCATTCTGATAACTCCCTATGTGGACACACACATTTCAGCACGAGTATCTACTTCGGCTTAGAATTCCATAGCCACATAAACTATAATTATAACTGATAAAACCCTCTCATGTAAACAAGCCCATAAGGCTCCTAAGTCATTTTAGAAAAGTGGATTTAGGCACTTTTGAGAATTTTACCCTTAATCTCAGTTTCCTCATCTAGAAAACGGGGATAAAACTTCCCTATCTCCGTGATATGTGGAGGCTTAATTCACCGATATTCGTGAAGCATGTTAAGATTTTAGAAAAAGGCTAAATTACTATTACTATTAAATTACTTTGCCATATCCGACAGGTACATTTTTGGTGTTGCCAACTTTTAAAACAACAAATCCAATCCCTTGCAAGAGTTTGAAAATTTAAGAAGGCCAGTTTAGAGAATAGGTAGATTTTCACCAATGTTCCATACAATTTTTTTTTTTATTTTAAATTCATTTCAGGAAGAGTACACACAGATTCTTTAGAGGCAGAAATACATGTCTCAGATATCACACTTTCAAATCAGCACAGGTCTAAAGATAAGCTTCTTGTGGCGAGATAAACATCCTTCACCATCTCACAATCTTGTCAATTACTAAAACATAAGCCCTCTTTCTGCATGATGCACAGATACTACGGTGTAGAGCACCAATATAAAAACCACAGATGACAAAGTCTCCACTGTTCCTCCAAAACAAAATCTCAATTAATTGAAATTAGATTTTTTTTTTTTAAAGTTACTGATTTTATAGAACAGACAATGTGTCTGTGTGTGTTTATCCCTAGATATCAGAGAGAACAGGAAAGAAAGGAAGATTTGACTAGCTCAGGAAGTCCTCAGAAAATAAAGCCAGGCCAAATTTAGTACCTCCACATAGCTGCAATATCAAAGGCAGGATTGGTTGTAAAAGCATTCGCCTCTCAAGAGCGGCAAAATAAACTCATGAAAATCTCAGGAGGCAAAAACTGATCAGAGACTGGATACTGTTACTGCTACTGTTTTGGTTAAGCGAGCTCTCGTTTGACAACAGCGAGATAGTCTTGTCAAAGAACAACAACAATGAAAAATGAAAGACAACTACCATTTCAGTGGGGTTCTCTTTGGCAAAGCCCCATTTTCTCTGGTGGTGTCTGAAGAAACAAAACTCTGAATGAACTTCCTAAAAGGTTTTGTCTACTTCAGATAAGGACTACAGGACCTTTGGAAAATTAACGTGTCTGAGCGGCAATTTGGTTTCTTAATTATGGAGAAAGCCAAAAAATCAGCGGGAGAAGGATTCTACGAGTACAGAGCAATGCTCAGTGCTAGAATCTCACTGGTTCTATGACCAGAAAAATGTCCATATAAGGAGATATGTAAAAATGCAAATGGTCTAAATAGCTAAAAAATTTTTTACTAGGATCATCATGGCCAGGTTAAATCTCTCAGAAAACAGTGTACACTCCCTCCTACATAGGGGAGGTAAAACATACCGTATATACTCGTTCATTAGTCCGTTCGTTTATAAGCCAACCCCCCTAAAACAAATAGGTAAAAATAGCAAAAACTGTATGACCCTTTCATAACCCAACCCTATATTTCAGGGGCTGGAAAACTTTGGCTCCCGGCCCAACAGGGTAAGTCGCTGGTGGGTTGGGATGTTTTGTTTACTTGGAGCATCTGCAGGCATGGAGCCCCTCAGCTCCCTGTGGCCGCGGTTCACCGTTCCCAGCAATGGCTTCCCGCAGCTCCCATTGGCTGGGAACGGCGCACTGCGGCCTCAGGGAGCTATGGGGCTCCATGCCTGCAGACGCTCCAAGTAAACAAAATGACAATGTATTAGATATTTAATTCAATGATTCCATAGAGTTTAAAATCATCAAATTTTGGTGTAGACCCGTTTATAAGCCGACCTCCGCTCTTTGATGCATCACTTTTTTACCAAAAATATTCGGCTTATGAACGAGTATATATGGTACTTCCCACCAAAATAAAACAATCAGAGATTGTATAAAGCGTGCCTGATACAGATAAAAGATGTGGATTTATCTGGACACCAGTGTGCAAAAGCCTCCATTAAAAACGGTATGACCTTCCGTAATCCTCTTTTACAGCAAGGACTGAAGATATTCTTACTTTATTTCTTATGATTCACAGAACATATAGTGAATAACTTGGACTCTAAGACACCAAGATCTCTTCTCTTACAGAAGCCATGTCATAAGAGACTCTTCTTTATGCTCTGCCTTCAGATATGACTGGCAATTGCCAACTTATATTAAAAAAAGAAACAGATGTTTAACTTGGTCAGTAGCACTTGGAATTGTCTCTGCTTCATCTGCAGAAGTGCATTTCAAGGATTTACTAAATCACATTAGTATTTATCATGTTTATTACGGTAGTGCCTACAACCAACCAAGAACGAGGCCCTATTATGCTAGATGCTGTACAAACACGGAAGCAGACATTCCTTGTCCCGAAGAGCTAATTAGACAAGACAAGACAGACACTGGCTGGGGAAAAGGAGCAGAGCGAACAATGTGATGGTGGCAAACATCGTGTTAGTGCCACAATTTATTTAATTTATTTACTTTTGGTAGGTTTAGTCCAGAGGCAATAAGCTCAAAGGAAAGAAGAGTGAAGGGTGAAGGGAAGGAGGAGAGGGGGACAGGCATGGAAGAAGAGCGTAAAAGTGGCAGGTGTGAAGCTGAGGTAAACAGACTGAGGGAGGGTGAGTGGGAGGGTTGGCACAAACAGCCAATCTGTACAGGGCAGAGAAAGTCCAGTTAAAACTGTAGGAAGCTCTTTAAATGTCCAAAGATCCCCACTTTGGCTGCTTCTACCAGCAGGAATCTCTGGCTGGCTTCTTTCTGTCCCCAACATGGGGGGGGTAAGAGGGGAAGAGAAGAGAAGGAGAGAGAGAGAGAGAGAGAGAGAGAGACTAAACCATGTAGGTCCTGGTGCCCACAGAGTGTGTGTGTTGGAGGGGGGTGGGGGGTCTCCCCTGCACAGGTCTGAGGGAAAGGGTTGTCCTAGCTGGGCCCCATCCACTTTACTTCCTCCCTCCGTCCAGTGCAGCAGTCCCTGCTTTGGCTGTTGTTGCAGCCGCTCCTATCAGCTGGAGTCTCTGACTGGTTCCTCTCTGCTGCTCCCCCCTAAGACCACAGGCACTAAAATTAAAATCAAGGCATTTTTGTCTACCTGGACAACGCTGCCAATAGGCAAAACCCCACAGCTGGCAATTCACCCACCGAGTGCCAAACTCAAGCAGTCTAGCTTTTCAGACGTTTCTAAGTGATATCAGGCGATTTCCCTTGGCTACAAATAACGATGCCAACAGGCAGACGTTCTGACACCAAGACAGGGTGATGGCAAGATAACATGTGCCTCTCATTCTCTCAAGAACTGGATGGAACTGCTTGCATATCTTTTGTGGAATTAATCAAGATATGTCAATGCATGCCAACCTGCATCTCTGCACCTTTCTAAAGACAGTCTCAAGGGAAGACAGCCAAATCAGATGTAGGCTCATCAGGTCCACCTTAAACAGCTCTCCAAGACACAAATCCTTCTCTTTCTGTCTTAACTCTTCATGAAAATACTTATCTTATCTAGCAATGTTGGGAGAAACAGTCAAATGAAAGAAACCCATTCAATTATATCATGTAATGGCAGACAGCTAAAAAGTGCTTATATACAAATGCTAGAAGTCTAAATAATAAGATGGGTGAACTGAGTGCCTTGTATTAAATGAAGATATTAATATAATAGACATCACAGAAACGTGGTGGAATGAGGATAATCAATGGGACACAGTAATGCCAGGGTACAAAATATATCAGAAGGACAGACCAGGTCGTTCTGGTCAGAGAGGGGCACTATATGTGAAAGAAAGTGTAGAATCAAATGAAGTAAAAATCTTAAATGAACGAAACTGTACCACAGAATCTCTATGGACAGCAATTCCATGCTCGGATAAGAAGAATATAGCAGTAGGGATATATTACCGACTGCCTCCCTCTACCCTTCTAAGTGGTACCCCGGCCCCTTATCCCTCCCCGCTGGCTTGAGGTTCCCAGAGACGCAGAGAGGAGCTATCTCAATCTCTGACAGGATGGCCCAGTAGGCAGAGTGGGACCTGGGTGCCAGCTGTGCTTGTTCCAGAGCCCCTGCCTCCCTCCCCTCGATGTTCTTCTCATCCTGCTCCTTACCTCTCTCCTCCCTGCTGGCTCAATAGCTCATGACCACCCTGCCCCACCTGGTACCCACAGTTTGGGAAACGCTATTCTATGCCGTACTCAATACACTACAGCAATTAGTGCAGTTGGCAGCCAAAGTCTAAGATCTCTTTTGTGCATTTAGTTTTATCCTCCATTGAAAATGAAGTATCGTTGCAGTTTCAAGATGATGTCTAACCACACAAAAATACTTAACTCATAGAAGTCATTTACCAACAGACAAACCTCTCCATGAAATGCTTTGAGATGCTCAGAGGGAAGGCACTGCACATGCAAAGTATTCGATTATTGCTGCCTTAATTAATAAGCCAGACTTGCAAGAGATGGACTCTACTTGTACGTGTGTGACCTGTGCTCAGTCATTTCCATGCATAATTGTCCCTGCAGTACTACTGGGTCAGCCCACAAATAATGGTTGGTGTGTGAACAATCTATATACACTTGCTAATGAGAGTGGACAACAAATGGCACATAGAAGTAGTTACATGTGTAAAGTAGTGCACGTAGAAATGGAGGCCAGACTGAGCCCTTGCTGAAAATTTAGCCCCAAGCTGTAATTTTACAGAAAATAAAGTCTTTGCTGAAAGCTTTTATTCTCCGCTTTCTCACCTGTATCATTCACGAGGTGACACATACAAGAAGCTTCCCTGATGGCAGGGATTAATAGAGTGGCTTCAGAGGCTGAAATTCTACTTAGGTATTTATATCATCTCTCACTGTGATTGAGCCTCCCACTGAGCTGACCGTACTTGCATAGGAAACAGTAATCCAAAAAAGGCAAAAATGTAAGTGCATCATAAAGTGAGTCAAACAGGAATAGAAAAATTCCTGTGATGGTGCACTTCCTTTGCAAGGCTACATGCTGAGCACTGATTACCCGTGTAAATGTTAGATGAAATGACTCAAATATTTCCCCGCAAGAGTCACAATTCCCCTCTCTGATAGGGCAAGAATTGCCCTCACACGACCAACCAGGAATAATATGCATAATTGCAATGGACAATTCTTTAACCTAATAGTTAAGGCCAACATTGTCAAACCCGACTGCCTAAATCCAAATTTAGGCACCTAAACAGAAGTGTTCTGATTTTCAGAAGAGCTGAGCACCCAGCGCTCCCATTAAAGTCAATGGGAGCTGCAGACACTCAGAGTATTTTAAAAATCAGGACACTAGGTGCCTATATAGCAATGAATTTGGCTTTAATTCTCTACAGTTATAATACTGTTCTATAGCAAGAGACTTCTATGTTACAACGTAGATATTCGGTACTAATTTAACACTTAGCCCACATGCTTTACATGTGTATAGTTATTTATACGATTGCAACACCGCGGAGAGTCCTAGCCATGGGTCAGGACTGCATTGTGGTAAGTGCTATGCAAACAGAACAAAGATGTACTTTACATATAATTTAATGTTTGTATAGTGCTTAGAATATCAGTCTGGATATGCCCCTGTGAAACAGGTACTTAAGTGCTGTTATTCCTGTGCTGAGAAAGTGAGACAGGCAGTCAAAGCATCTTGGTTACAGTCACATTGAGTTGGGGCAGAGCTAGAAATAGGGGCTGGTAGTACTGCCCATTATTAAATTTGCCTGACACTTCCCATTATAAGACCCTGTTTTCAGTTGCTTATAACTTTGCCAAGCTTTAATCATTTGGGCCGAAGTTTCCTTGCTTGGGATGTGCCTTAGACTGAATATTTTTAGAAAATTTCAGCCACAATGGCTCAGCCATTTCCAAGAAGCAGGCTAGGAAATAAAAAACCTTGTTTTGCTCAAGTCAACAAATACTGGTGACATTTTCTTTAAGCAGCTCTAGCGCCTGCATGCTTTGGAGCCAGAACTTGAAATTTGGCAAGGGGTAACCTTTGTGTCAGTATGTGACTTCTGTCACCCTGTGAAAGTCCAGCAGAATTTGGTCAAGTCATATGCCTCTGAAAAAATCACTGTCTACACATGCTCAGTAGAGACTTGCTAGAGCCTCACAGCTAAATTCCTTGAAGATTCCATCTGCACTGCTCATGCTCCATTCTAGGCCAGAGCAGAACTTTCTGTGCAATTGCAGCGCTGGGTGCTGCGGGCTGTGCCGGGACAAGGCACTGGAATTCAGAGCCAGGTAAACTACCTCTCCTGTCTCCTCAGTACCCCTCCGGAGGAGGCAGCAGCCTGATTTGGATGCAGAGGGGACCAGAGCTGGACTGGTGAGGGGTGGAGGGGGAACGGAGAATTCGATGGGAAGCTAGTGGGTTATGTGAGGGGGGTGATAGAAGGAAATTGGGATTGCAAATTTGGGAGGGCAGGGGAATTAGGATAAAAGATACTTCGCAACATAGAAACAGCATCAAAATGAACTAAAAGTGTAAACTAGAACTGTTATATAAAGGCATCTAACGCTCCATCAAATCACAACAGCCTCAGAAAGACTGCCTTCTATTTGTTACACGCACTTGGACATTGTCTGGAGGAGTGGATGTTCTCTAGCAATACAGGCTGCTTCACTTAAGCCCATACAGACGCTCCCCGACTTACGCAAGTGTTCCGTTCCAGAACGCCTTGCGTAACTTGAATTTTGCGTAAATCAGAAACGTATACCGACCATTACGCAAAAAACCAAACAAACCAACAAACCAAAAAAACCTCCCATTTCTAGCTTAAGGAACTTTTCCCGTAAGTGCGGATTTGTGTAAATCGGGTTTGTGTAACACGGGGGGGTGGGAGGGGGGTGGTCCTGTATTGTTTAAGTGTATACACGGCAATCATTTGATCCCAATCTTTACTTGCTGGAGTAAGTGATCCCAACCTTATGTAAGCGTAAATGTGTAACTCAATTAAGAGCATATCTAAGGCCTGGTCCACACTACCCCCCCACTTTGGACTAAGGTACGCAAATTCAGCTACGTTAATAACGTAGCTGAATTCGAAGTACCTTAGTCCGAATTTACCGCGGGTTCAGACGCGGCAGGAAGGCTCCCCCGTCGATGCCGCGTACTCCTCTCGGCGAGCTGGAGTACCGGCGTCGACGGCGAGCACTTCCGGGATCGATCCCAGAACATCGATTGCCTGCCGCCGGACCCTCCGGTAAGTGTAGACGTACCCTAAGTGTCACTTGCAGAATACCCTCCCGAGTATAAAGTCTCTGGATAAATGTCTACAAATGTTGAGAATGTGAGCAGAACAAAGTGATCCTATGGAAAGTCTTATCTGGCTGAAGTGCTACTATACATAATATACTGGTGCAAAACAGCACAGTTTTATAATTCACGATCTTTCCATCACTTCTGCTTAAAAAAAATGTAAATGCCGTTCTTGTCAGGCAGGACTTATGAAATACACTTTAGAATACTGCACACTCTTGAGGGTCATGTATACATTAATAAACGTTACATTAAAAATGTATACCGGCCTGTGATTTCTTTTCAACTGCAAATTTTGAATTAGTGTTATGCTGTCAGGATAACAGAGCTATGTAGACAGAGTGCATTGTATTCAAATATCAAAACACATAAATGCCGATTGTGTTGAAATTTTGGGCATCTTCCTATATACGTTCTTCCAATTAGAGCAGATATTATTCTTACAGGTAGACACTGCATCTTGTTTGGAGGAAGTGATCCTTTCTTGTTAGGGGTATCAACGTGAAAACTCTTCTGCTGAAAGGGACATCAACCTTTGAAATCCTCCAGCATCAGGCTAAGAATGGACAAAACCCAAGACATTTTAAAACAAAACCAATTACTTTTCTAAGGAGAGCAGTTATTACCCATGACATATCACATGGGCTAGCTGCTGAAATCTACATCAGTAGGGCTTGCAAAAAAGAAAGTCACTCCCCACTCAAATGTTAAAATCAGTCTGTAGCCTCATTCCTTTCAGACTCTTCAAAGCTATTGGGTGCTCAAATAGCTACAGCAATAAAAAGTGCCTATTTTCACTGCAATTGGCCAAAACAAAGTTTCCTATTGGATACAGATATGGCCATGACAATTCACGTTTGTGGCCACCAGGCTCAATTATTTACAACTCATATTTAGGTGTACAGCCACATAATCCGTGAAGAACTCCTAGGATTAATGCAACAGCTAGTTTGCTTGGCAAGACAGGTCATGATGAAAACATCAGCCCAGAGAATTGCTCTTTACACACTGGCTCCCCACTGAATACACAATCCAGTTCCACGTCTCTGTCTTGATTTTCAATAGCTGCCATGGGATTAGCCCTGGCTTCTTTAGAAACCCCCTTCCTCTACACAGGGGAAAACCAACAACAGCTCCATTCCATTTGAATGGTGAAACCTTTGACTACTAGGAGGCAGTTCCCAATCCAGGAGACAGAATCTTAAAGAGAGCTGGAGCTAGTGCTTGGTCTACATTTAAAAATTCGACCTAACTATGTCACTCAGGGCTGTGAAAAATTTGGCACTCTGAACATTGTAGTTAAGTCAGCCTAACCACTGCTGTAGACAGGAGTAGGTCGACAACAGCATTCTTCTGTTAACCTAGCTACCACCTCTTGGAGAGGTGGATTAATTACATCGACGGAAAAACCCCTTCCGTCGATATAGAAAATACTTATACTACAGCACTTCATTGGCGTAGCTGCAGCAACGTAACTGTGTCATGTAGCAGCTGTAGTGTAGACAAACCCTATGGAACTGCCTGCTTCAGGATGGAACAACAATCTTTGACTTCCCCTCAGTAATTTATTCACACACCCCAGATAAATATGCAAACAAAATAATCAAGTTATTTCTCCTACAAAGGAAGGAATCAAAGCTATTACTTCTAGGAAGGAAGGGTTACTGTTATTTCTATTTAAAAGTTTCCATTTACAACGAGATCACAACCTATCTCACAGGAGGCGTAGTTAGTTAGGCCTTGTCTACACACAAACGTTGTACCACTTAACTATACTGGTACACTTACACAGTACGGATGCAGCTGAACCAGTATAAAGGGGTTTATACCATAGAGCTTATTACTATACGGGACGGGAATAAACTATATTGGTATAAGGCACTTTTATGTCAATATAGCTCTGTCCACATAAGGCTGGAAGTGGGGTGGGTTGATTAGGGGGTTGTACCAGTATAATTATTCTGGTTTAAAAAAAATCAGCCCCCTACTGAAATAGTTATACCAGTACAAAAACTATGGCTACACCAGGCCTTAAAGTCTGAATGTATCTGGAACATTGATTGAAGGTACCAATTATGTGCCAAGTATTACTGTATGATCAGATATTTTATGCAAGACTAAAAATCTCATTTTCATTAGCAATCAGTTACTAATTATCTAACTACTGTACAATTACTTTGCAGTCCTATTTTCAGAATGCTACCTACTACTGATATTGCATGTGTGTGCAAGTGTTTGTGTAGAAAAGGGTGCATGCGCACACTCTATTGCCCTCTGCTGGATGGAATCAGAACCGCTCCGTTGTCTATCAGAGGCACTGTACATGAGAGGCTCCTTTAATTTACATGGTAGGGCTTTGAGCTCTAGGAGCATGAGGATCAATATTCTATCTCTGCTGTCTTGTGACTTTCCGAGTGGCCATGGTGTGCAGTACAGGGCCTACTGTGAAGCCTAGGTAACCCTGGATTGTTTAAACACCACACACAAGTACACCATGCACTTTTGGCCAGTGAGTTTTAAAAGTCTTCTTTTTTTTTTTTTAAATGCTTCAAACATTTACTAACTAATCTTTGGAACTTAAGGCACAAAGCAAACAGCAGCAAACTACATCAAAGCCTCCCTATTATCACTCCCTACTGAACTGTGAAAATATAAATTCAAAGCTGACAAGCCAGTTAGACTTTTAACTAAAAAGTTAGTGCAATTAACTTTAAGCATGCCACTCTGCTACCATATTTCTGGCACCAGCTTTGAGAAGTGGCCCAATTCTTCTGAGGAACAGAAAGACCATTTATCTACTGTATTTATTCAGGGCAAGCCTCCTCCTTCATGTCAAACCGAGGAATGTAGTGCTGCTGAAGATGACTGGCAGTGATAAAGGAGCTGGTACGATTTTCAAATGAATATGTCATGCTTTTCCAAGTCTTTAGACAAAAGTGAGTAATATGCCCTCCTAAACAACAACCGGGCACCAATTCTAAGAAACACACTAGGCTACAATGCTCATAAATTACTGGACATTATAAAAACCACAGTCCTAAGCAAAGCTACTACCTGGATCTCTTACACACAGTCAATTTTATTAGATACAATTGTGGAAATAGTCAGCATTACAATTGGATGGGAAAGGGTCCATCTTTCATCAGATAAGGTCAGAAAGTGAAGCTACTTTACAGAACAATTTGTTTCCAGATGGACCTTTTCGAAGAGTCATGATGGTCTATGTCCATTCTCAACACCTGCCCATTTTAAGTAGGGTGATCATTTATGTATTACCGATTGTATAATAAACCTATCACCATCATGCAGCACATCTAAGCACCAGCATAGAAAGGAAGAAAAATATCACAAGATAAAACCAGACTGCTCCCGTTGATAATGCTCATCCAATTAACAGAGCAACCATCTTTACTCAACCATCAGCAACACAGCAAGAAATTCTCCCAGAAGGATAAAATGGAAAGTTGAATGGATGGATCTGGCACAATATCCATCCTGAAGGTGGCCTCGCTCTGGCATTAGGGGATTTTAACAGGGATCAAATTCCAAAGGGAAAGGCTCCCCTAGAAGAATACCTCAGTGCCCTCCCTCAGTGAGTTCAGCCCTGGGGACAGACAGAAGCAGCATTCTTCTGCTGTTCTGGCTAATAGCAATTCCCACCGGACTGTATATTAATTGGCAAAAAGTGTTTTTCCAGCTCTCAAGTTCAAAGCATTCAGAGAACTCCATATCTCCATATCCAGAGGATGTATGCTCAGTTTAAAAGATGATTTTTCCTAGTTGCCAGCCCTGCAAACTCACCCTGGGATCTGCCAGTCAAGCTGGATTTGCACCAGTAATAAGGGTTCCACGGGCCAAGATATAACCTTAGTGACACTCCCCTGTTCACTCTCTTTGCTTAGCACTACCTGTGCTGGGCTGTACTTTCCAACGCAGCTGTTTGGCTCAAACCAGCATACCAGAAAACTCCTAACAAACAAATGGAGAACATTTTATGCCATTGTATTACTAATGGCTGCTAACTCTCATTGAAGAATGGGTTGTTGAAGATTCAAGAGAACATAAGAACAGCCATACTGGGTCAGACCGAAGGTCCACCTAGCCCAGTATCCTGTCTTCTGACAGTGGCCAATGCCAGGTGCCCCACAAATACATTTTTTAGATAGACACAGATGAGAGAGAAAGACTTCAGTTTTATTCAGTGGCTTGAGCAATCTCTGCAAAAGCTCATGGTGCGTCTACAGTATGTTTTGGGCTTGATGGCCTATTTAAAACCAGACCCTAGACGAGGGGATGGCACACTGCTTGAGATGGAGCTCTGGGAACCAATGTACCTGAGACAGGCACATTGCATCTGGGAGCAGAGGGGGAACATGGCCGCTGGGTCACCTTTTCACAGAGCATATCATGAGCTCCCCACATCCAGGGCCAGCTCCGTAAGTTAATGAAGAAGGGGAGCACAGTCATGCATGGAAGGTGACTGTCACCACTATCCTGGAGCATCCCCAGAAAGCAACCACAGGCTAGGGCTCGGCATAAAGCCCTTTATTGTAGGAGTGTTTTTGCAAGGCTAGTTCTCAAGTGTGACAAACTGTGTGTTTCCTAGTAGCAAATGTTCAAGTCAGAATCCCCAGGGTTGGTTTGGTTGTTTTTTTTGGAGGGGGGAGGCTAGCCAACAATGAGGGCTACTCATGGGCATCCTAAAACAAGGGAGAAAAAAAATAAACCAACTCCCCCCCACCCCCCCAAAAAAACCCCATGGACCACATTCTGAGCCTTTGGATAAGATCCACTACAATTACTACAAGTAACATTCTTTCGCCATTTGGTAACTTTGAAACACTAGGCTTATTAAAGGGGGGAGGGGAAAAAAGAGGTGTTCCGGTCTGCACGACCTGTTTTGGAGGAGGTCTGTTGTAATGAATAGATGTCAGGGAATCAGCAGCCCAAATGATGCATTAAGTACTAACTGTCAAAACAAGGGCTGCTACTTCACTTAACCAGAAGCAACCGATTATACAAACACTCCAGCAGGTAGATACCTCTTCACTTGTTATTTGACCTCAGCTTTCTGAGACCCAAAGATCTAATTAAAGTAACACCCCATTCCCCGCCCCATACGCCCCGCTCCACATATGTGCAATTTAGTGCTCTGGAGCACAGTCCCTCCTCATCCTAATATTATGTAAACAGCTTTGCTTCTGCAAGTATTTCAGGCAAGCTGGAGCCAGTCATGCTTCAGGAATTTCAGAAAGTCTAATTAAGTTAGGATATCCTAAACCCACTGCACTGAGTTTACAGGCACTATGGCTGTAGAGTTCAAAAGATAAATATGTACATACACAAAGCATACTTCAGACAGCTTTTTAGTTCTCCAGCAGCAGTAAATAAACATGCACATTATTATATTATCGTAGAGCCTTGGAGACCTAATCTTGCCCCACAACCCCACTGTGCTAGGTGCTGTACAAACACAGAACAAGAAGAGAGTCCCTGGCCCAAGGAGCTTACAATCTAAGTATAAGACTTGAGACAACAAATGGATGCAGACTGGAGAGGAGAAGGAGACAGCATCCCCTGCATTGGTCACAGCATCCCAGTAACCTGACTTAAGTATTTTGTAGGCATCATGGCAAAGGAGAGCTTTAAAGAGGGATCCGAAGGTGCATGATGGTAGGTTTGCGGATGTTTACAGGAAGTGTCTCCCAAGCACGTGGGGCAGAATGAGAGAAGCACAAGGGTGCTTGTTTGAAAATTTCACAAGTGGGCAATGGAGGCTGACATCATGGCTTGATTGGAGAGCACGGACTGCTTGATAATGAATCAGAGATGATATGCAGGGTGGGGACTGACCATGAGGAACCTTGAAAGTGAATATAAGCAGCTAATGTTTGATGGGATAGAGAGGGGGAGCCAATGGAGGTTTGCACCACCTTTCACCTGCAGATGTTAAAGCACTTTGTAAACAGTTAAGCCGTTAAAAAAGGCTGACAACACCCATTGGTAAATGAATTATCTCCATTTTACAGATGGGGAAACCAAGGCACAGAGAAATTAAAGCGACTTGCCCAAATTTACACAGCAAGTCAGTGGCAGAACCAGGAACTGAGCCAAGGAGTCCTAACTGCTGGCTCAGAGAGTCTTGCTTCAACCACGTTCATGAGGCGCACTACAGGGCGATGTACAAACTAGCATAAATTACACTCCCAGATCTGCGTTGGCGTAAAATGCCAAGGAGCTGGAAAAGACAGGCGTAGAAAGAGCAGCAACTGACAGACGGTGTAAGGAGGAGTAGAATCACAGATTAAAGTAGGGGCATCTTGGCTTTTTCTAGCTTCTCGGCATGCAAGTTACAATAGACTCCCTTAGGGTCACGTGTTGACATGTGAGGTTACACCACTATGTCATCACCTCTACAACTGGCTCTACATTTATGATCCTACTGCTTTCAATACCAAATGTAAGTCAATAACTAAGCTACAGTTTTAAGCATTAGTACAATCACAAACATTACAGATGGAAATTATGTCACCTAGTCCATTCCTGTGCCAGTGTAGGATTGCTCCCTTCAGAACGTTCATAGAGCAGGACAACAGAAAAGGCATTTTTAGATACAAGCAAATGTCAGAGCTGCACAACCCAATAGCCGAGTATTTTATTGTATTGTATTGGTGCCCCAGATTTAAATCAAGCAGCACCAAAAGCAGGATTTATACAAAAAAAGCTATGATGTGATGGTCTTCTAAGAACAGTTTTAGGTTTGTACTACTACATAATAGGACAGAGTGAGACTGGTGATAGGGAACAGCTACTTAAACAAGCTATAGTTTATCCTAAAGAAGTTTTTTCTTTTTTTTAATTAAGGACTTGATCCTGAGAAATGCGGAGACCGTGAAGGGTTATGGAACAGCTTCCATATGAGGAGAGATTACGAAGACTGGGACTTTTCATCTTGGAAAAGAGACGACTAAGGGGGGATATGATAGAGGTCTATAAAATCACGACTGGTGTGGAGAAAGTAAATAAGGAATGTTATTTACTCCTCCTCATAACACAAGAACTACGGGCCACCAAATAAAATTAACAGGCAGCAGGTTTAAAACAAACAAAAGGCAGTATTTCTTCACACAACGCAGCCAACCTGTGGAACTCCTTGCCAGAGGATGTTGTGAAGGCCAAGACCATAACAGGGTTCAAAAAAGAACTAGATAAATTCATGGAGGATAGGTCCATCAATGGCTATTAGCCAAGCCAAGGTGTCCCTAGCCTCTGTCTGCCAGAAGCTGAGCAACAGAGGATGGATCACTTGATGATTACCTGTTCTGTTCATTCCCTCTGAAGCACCTGGCATTGGCCACTGTCAGAAGACAGGATACTGGGCTAGATGGACCTTTGGTGTGACCCAGTATGGCCATTCTTATGTTCAAGCATCGCAGGATCTTAGCTTGAGAACTATTTCATTACAGAAGAACCTCAGAGTTATGAAATGACCAGTCAATCACATATCTCACTTGGAATGGGAAATATGCAATCAGACAGCTGAGACAAAATAAGCGCAAATACAGTACAGTATTAAACGTAAACTACTAAAAAAATAAAGGGAAAGTTTAAAAAAGGATTTGACAAGGTAAGGAAACTGTTTCTGTGCTGGTTTCATTTAAATTAAGATAGTTAAAAGCAGCATTTTTCTTCTACATAGTAAAGTTTCAAAGCTGTATTAAAGTCAATGTTCAGTTGTAAACTTCTGAAAGATCATAATGAACATTTCATTATGGTTGTTCTTTCAAAAGTTTGCAACTGAACATGAATATTTCAGAGTTACGAACATTCTCCATTCCCAAGGTGTTCGTAACTCTGAGGTTCTACTGTAGTTGAATGAAACAGCTTCCACTTTAATGCTATACTAATAGAATAAAAACTAACCTGTGCTTGTTCTGGCATGTGTGTCAACGTGGAATTCACCCTTTGCTGTTTTCTCCTGCACTTCCTACTTCCCCCTTCACTGAGTGTTTAATTACATTGGCGTGACTTTTGGGAGAGTTTTTGCATCCATTGCTATTCAGCAAAATATCTATAGCACACTGAATAACATGGGTAAAGTGCAATGAATGTTTCAGTTGCTTTTCTGCAGTGGTATGTAGTGTAACACAGCCTAGAGTTAGACCACCTGGTAAAGCCAATTAGTAATAATGGGCTGCTGCACAAAGGTGGAGGTGGGGGAATTAAAAGTCAACGAAACGCTTCTTCCACTTATTACTCATGCTGTGCCCATTTCCCTGGCATCTGTGCATCAGGTTAAAAATAAACTAATTCAAACAAATATATGAGTCACGTCAATGGGTGCTTCAAATTACAAACCAGAACTAATCAAAAAGTTTTGTTCAAACTCTTCCCCCCTCCAAAGAAAAGCTGACTCATCAAAATGGAAACGTCTGGTTTCAACAAAAATTCGGTGTTTTCATCAGAAAACTGAAATATCTTCAAGTTTTGGGCGACACACTTGGACTGAACAATAAAAATTTTCAGCTTTCAGAAAAATTTCAAATGAAAACTCAGTTTGGTCATTTTTTCCCTGGGAACAAAAAGCATTTCCTGACCAGGTCTACACACAACCCCCTTGCAGTATAAGCTGGTTACAACACAGGACTGGGAGTCAGGAAATATGGGTTCTGTTTTTGGGTCTACCACATACGGAGTCAGAGCTCAGGTGAGGTACCGAACCTACGTCCACTGATTTTGGCTGTGCAACCTGACACACTTAGGGTTGGTTTTCAGGGTGCTAGACACCCATAAGTCAACGGGAGCTGCAGGGACCAAACACCGCTGAAAATTCAGGCCCTAGATATCTCAAGTTGGGCGCCCAAAATTAGTACAGGGGGTCCCTGGTATATGTCTCCCCCTTATCCATCGTTTCGCGTATCCGTCGTTCATCAATAGGGGAATGTGTTCCGATTCACATCGGTCCTGATCCACATCAGCTTTTGAATGGCTTTTCTGTGGGTGCTTAGCAGTCACCGGCAGCCAGCGCCTCCCCCTCCCTCCCTCCCTCCCAGCGCCTCCTGCATGCTACGAAACAGCTGTTCCCTGGCGCGCAGGAGGCACTGGGAGGGAGGGGGAGGAGTGGGGATGGGGCACGCTCAGGGGAGTAGACAGAATCATGGCCGGGACCGCTGGCCCCACTGATCAACTCCGCCCCCTCCCTCCCAGCACTTCCTGCACGTCTCAAAATAGCTGTTCCTCGGCGTGCAGGAGGCGCTGGGGGTGGGGGATGATCCGGGGCGGGGTATGCTCAAAGGTGGGGGCAGAACTGGGCAGGAAGGGAGTGGAGAGGGGAAAGGCGGGGGGGGGGGGGGCATTATTTCTTATGGGGGAAAAAATCCCCGGTATCCATCGCCCTTTTCAAGAACACAACCCCGACATATACCAGGGACCCCCTGTACATACTTTTGAAAGCGTTGGTCTTAACAGCTCTCTGCCTCAGTTTCCCCACCTTCAGTATGGGTATAATATATGGCTGTTGGGATTAATAATTTATTAATGTGCTGGAGGCAGATACTATGACTGCTGTTAGAAATGCCTAGCAGAAAATAAAGAGCATGGACTATGGTTGCTGAGCAAGGGAGCCTTATACCATAATCTGTAACTTGCCACCTCTGGCTCTCGCAGACTATCAAAGTGCCCAGGTTCCACAATTCAAGGCCCTGAACTGAGATTGCCCTGTTGCTGGTCCTGGGCAATTCAGTTCCAGGAACCATTTTAAGAATGCCCCATCATTACAGTTCATGTAGCTGTCCCCATGAAGAGATTCTGCTCCCTCTTTTATAGGTGTAAATCATGCTAACTCCACTGAAGCGTAAAATAGCTGGAAGGGAGGAAATTCAAGCCCACAGAACAAAAGGGTTGTGCACACCCAACACGGGTCATTTCAACCCATAGTTTATGAGTGCTTCCAGATTTCTCACTGACACTAAGTTCTAACACTCCAGAATGCTGGCATAACACTTTCCATCATCAGCAGCAGTTGGCTAGGAGATTCCATCCCACACCGGTGGACTATGACCCAGCCTCTGTTATACAGGCCTTTGTCACCTCCTGGCTGGCCCACAACAATGTGATACACCTGGACAAGTAGCCATCAGCTGTTTGGAAACTCCAACTAGTACAGAACACTGCAGTATATCTCCACAGCAAGATGGGCTACCGTGAGCATATCACACCTGTGCTCTGCTCTCCACAGTGGCTATCCAATGAATATATTGAGTCAAGTTCAAGGCCTCTGTCATTTTCATACTATGGGTATATGTCTACACAGCAACTAGACACCCGCAGCTGGCCCATGCCAGCCTACTTGGTCACGTGGGCTCAGATTGCGGGCCTGTTTCATTGCTGTGTAGACTTCCAGGCTTGGGCTGGAGCCTGAGCTCTGGAACCTTCCCACCTCGTGGGGTAGAGCCGGGTCGAGTGTACACTCTACAGTTAAATAGCCCCAGAGCCCGAGCCCCATGAACCCGAATCAGATGGCACAGGCCAGCCGTGGGTTTTTAATTGCAGTGTAGACATAATCCCAGGCCTCTGAGGGTATCTAAAAGAGCCAAAAGCTCCAGAATAAGCTTCTGACTAACACCTCTGCTCCTCAGGCACCACAGAACTTTCTACCATAAGGGTAAAGCTCCCCTGTGCCGGAGACAGCACTTTCTTCGGAGCCTGCCCGAGTGTGTGGAATGAACTCCTGCAGGAACTAGCTACCACAACTCTCACCACTTTCTGCTCCAAGGGCAAAGCACACAGACTAACACGGCTACCCTCTGATACAAATACGCTGTGCGCACATAAAACCTGCCCCACCAAAACACTCCACCATCCACATAATTTCCCTCCCTGCTGCTGCCCTGCCCCAGCCAGCCACAGCCCTACCTGTGCCTCCCTGCTAACCTCATCATCTCCTCACACGTGGGTGCACCCCAGTTTGAAAACTAATGTTCTGCCCTATGCCACGTGTGGATAGCAGAGTGCAGCGTACTCCATCAACCCAGGGCCAGACGGCAGGTGGGGGAACGGAGGAGCCTGCAATTCTGGCTGTACATAGGGACCTAGGACTCTATAAACTAATAGCAAAAGGTGTAATTATATCACAGTATGATATACAAATTCTGTGAAGGGTCAATTAAAACTTCAGTGAACTTTTCTCATCACTTTATTTCCCGTCCAGCAGACCAATTTTCTAAAAAGAATGTCTGAAATCAACCAAATGTTTTTTAGAAACACACAAATTTGTCACAAAATTATAATGTCTGTAATAAGGGCTATGTCAGAAATGGGTTACACAAGACAAAGTCAAGGCTAATTAAACTCTCCATCTGCAAATCCAAAATTCCTATATGATGGCTGCTGCTCTCTGATAGTTTAAAAGCTCTACAACAGCCAATTAGGAATTGTCATCTCTTGGTTTATGTGACAAAGTCAACAATTAAACCTTTTCTAATGTGCTTGTTTTTATGACTCTTTACATGACTGCGCAGGAGGGGAGGGATAGCTCAGAGGCTTGAGCATTGGCCTGCTAAACCCAGGGTTGGGAGTTCAATCCTTGAGGGGGCCACTTAGGGATCTGGGGCAAAATCAGTACTTGGTCCTGCTAGTGAAGGCAGGGGGCTGGACTCAATGACCTTTCAGGGTCCCTTCCAGCTCTATGAGAGAGGTATATCTCCATATATATTATATTATATTACATTATATTATGCTCCAACCTGGTTTACCCTTTCCTCCTGTGTGGAGGGATCTGGATCAGATTATTTTACACTGTATCAAATCAACTTGTAAATGCTAAGGATCCAGTTCTGCCACCTTTTTATACAGCAGGTAGTACCTCACTCTGGAAACAGGCCCGCTGGGAAATCAATGAGACCGTTTGCGGAGGAAGAGCCCATTTAGCGTATGGGTGGCAAAGTCAAGTCTTAATTATATTGGGCACTTTACCCCATGGGTTCTTCCACTGATGCCACTGGACCTGATCATGGAGTAAAGTATTGTTCATGCAATGATGATATGGCCCGTTAAACTACTGAAATGTACATAAACGTGAAAGCCACAAACCTTTCCGACCTGATATACTACCTAGCTTCACTACCAATCCATGGCAAGGATTTATGCTTTTGAGGTTGCTTCGACAGAGGGGGGCCTTTGGCACTTTAGAAAGCAGACATGAGTGATAAATGCAGCAGGTGGTTATATCTGGGATTCTCCCTTTAAAATGTTCACCACCCAAACCTAAAAAGCACTCTTCAAAAAGCAGCAGCAGCAAAACACTTACCTCCCAAAAAAATGCAGTGCAGTTTTCACAGAGTGTAGTTAAAAAATGACTAAGTTTTCTTGATATATGAATTTGTGGGCAAACCATTTATCAACGGGCCTGTTTACCTCTGCAGCAGAGTCCCTCAAGCCAAGAGCCATGTCATTCCCCTTTGACTGATTAATTAGCCAATCAGAGGACATTTTTCACTGTGAGGCATGATGGTTTATTCCTGCTAATGCTTGGTCTCTAACAGCGACACATTAAAGCCAACTCGGCTCTTTTAGCCTATCGAAGTGACCAAAAGGGAAGGAGAGAAGATAAATCAAAAGAGCTCCCCCCAGTTTCATTGCAGTCCCTAACTAAACCCCCAAGGAATGAACAGATAGAGGCAAGATTCTTCATCAATGAAGAGAAAAGAAAAAGCACTGGTTCCTTGACACTGGGAGATGTCTCTCTATCTGCTGATTTCTGAACAGCAATAATTTATCCTCAGTTGATTAACAGGGTGCTTACAGAATAGGCAATGAAATGTCAATACTTAGCAGTCCTCTTGATAAAAGGAAAGAAGAGCTAAGATACCATGCTAGATAAAGGAATGTTTACCATTGCTGCCGGAATAACGTCCCCGGTACTGAGAAGCACCAAACATAACCCCGATTAACACCATGGGGCCTGATTCACTGCTGCTCTGCAGCTGGCAGTCAGATACACCAGCACAAAATGGGTGCAAAATGCTACCAGTAGTGCTTTGTACTGGTGTAATGAGAGCACAAGGTGCAAGGCTATGATGAACTGGGCCCTCTTTATATTTTAATGAGTTAGCTAGTATTTGTACGTACCACTGCCCTCTACTGGGTGTAGCAGAATTGCTCAAGTGGCAAAGTGCTCAAATGTGGGTCAAAAGCCCTACACTGCTAACAGCTGACGAAGGGGCTTTTGTCTCTGAAGTTTCACAGGCCATGGTTTGCAATGTAGCAATACCTGAGGCGCCACAGATTTAATACAATACATTCACAAAAAGCTTCTCTCTTTCAGAAGTAACATTAAGGTAATTCATTCAAATGGTCAAAAGGCAGGAAATGCAGAACTTAAAACTGAATGTACAATATTAACTCTTTCCCTTTGTGCCTATGCCTCAGGAAACATGGCCAGCTCCCACTGAAGTCAATGAGAGTTATCATTGCCTTTTAATGGGAGTTAGATCCGCCCCTTGGTCTAATTACACAACATTCCATTTCTCAAATTATACATATAGGCACACACACCAATCGTCTGTACTGAGTGAACCATGATGGTCAAGGCAGACAAAAATTAACAGCTCACAGGGAGGGTTCCTACCAATCACTGTCTTCAAAGTTTGGATCTCCTATATAACAGCATAAAGCAATTTCCCATGGCTACTGATAGGGTGATAGAGTGCATTTCAATCACTTACCAGAGTTTACCGTAAGTGATCAAGCATTTTCTTCCCCCCCACCTACCAAACTATGGATTTTTGAAGATACAAATGAAAAACCATCACTGATGTACAAATTGCAAGGAGCAGCGACCACAAAACCAGAAGCTGTGAGCGGAGGCTGAGCGGTGACTATGTTGTTACTGGAGTGTTTGGTCAGGGTTTACAACAGAAGTAGTTCAGTATTTAACCATCCATTCCAATATCTGACACTTCATTACAGGACTATTTATTCTCATTTACTTCCCTTACTGATATTAAACATTGCATTAAAAGCAATGAACCTAATATTTACCCCTCGACAATACAGAATGCATTAAACATTCTTTAGCTGTAAACATGAAGGGCTGACTGATATATATATGAGACAGAAAGTCCTGTGCTCAGAGTCTGAGAGCCATGAAGTCCTAAATTTTAATCCCATCTCTGACAAATTCCCTCTGTGGGCCAAGTTACAACCCCTGGGTCACAGCTCCTCACCCTTGAAAATGGGGATATTATACATCTAATATCAAATAAATACAGCAGGAGAGAATAAATGCAATACATATTAGAGACCACTAGAGAGTGAAGGAGGAAGACAATGCTGTGGGAGCCATCACATTTTTGTGAGGTATTTCAAATAAACCAATTTATAAAATTTCCCACCCCTGACATATTAAATCCAGTTTTTCTTGACTTTATTTACTATAGGGGCTTGGATTTCCCTTAGGAGATTATTCCACTGACATTGCCATTAGGAAGCTTGCAGAAGATCTGGCATGTGTCTTCCTTTTCCTAACTAAGTGCCTGCTCCCTGTTCTATTCCCAGCTTTTGACCACCCTGAATAGAAGAAGCCTTTCCTTTTCCTTTATTACTCCCCCACACCCAGCTATTTATAGACAATGTGGTAGTCTCCTTCTGCCTCTTTTCTAAGATGAGCACATCCAGTTGCTCCACTCCCGCCTTCTAGCACATGCCCTCTAACCTTTAGCCATTTTACTAAGCTCATTTTGGACTCTCTCCAGCTTTTCAACATCCTTTTTGTATTGCACATTCCCATTCTGAACACCCTGTGCCAACTGTGATCTTGCCAAGCTCAAATAGCACTATCAGTAATTCTTATCTGATAACCAACTTCTGTCTTATGCAACACTTAATAATGTCCACAGACAAAGCTTTGAAGAACATAGCTAATGAATCCTGACACCACCCAGTGACACAGGTATTAGCTCCATTTTACAGATGGGAAAACTGATGCAGAGAGAAGTTGTGACTAGTCTAAGAACACATTAGTTAAGCCTCACATACCCTATGCCAGGTAAGTATCAGCATTCACATTTCACAAAGGCGAAAACCAGGGCACGGAGGGAGGAAGTGGTTTGCCTACAGCCTCTCAGTGAGTCAATGGCAGAGCCAGGATTAGGCACATTTTCAAGTTCTGGATTCTAACCACTAGGCAATGAGGTCTTTGATAACTTCTGGGAAATGCAAATCAATTGAGGAAACTCTGGAAAATGTGCGAGAAGCCAATTTCCTGATAAAAAGTGAGACAGCAATGGGGAGGAAGGCTGAAATTCCAGATGATGAACAGGAATGTGATCACACCAAACCTGGAGGTAAATGGGCAACTAGTCTTTGGCCATTTAGGGGAACTCATGCATGACAACATCCATGTTACTATAATTTAAGGAAGCTGTTTACTGATCAGATGGCCTGAGACATGGAAGTGAGATGGGCTTAAAACACTCAAGTTTTCTATGCAGGAATCTGACTTATTAGAAGCGTCCCAGCAAATCAGGGCTTCTCCCCCAAACTCCAAACTTAGTCAGTGCCAGAATCATGTTGTACAGCTAATGAGCTGGGACCGTCTAACTCATTCCCAAATCCTCAGTCTCTCTCAGGAGTATTTTCTCCTGTGATAAGGCTCCATCAGGAAACACAGCTGGATGGAGGAAGGAAATTCTGAGAAGAAAAAAGAAAAAAAAAACAGTGGGGGTTCCAGGAAGTTCAACCAGATAGGAACTAATGGAATTTGTTTTTCTGTCTCCCCAGCTCCGAAGTGAGTGAGAAAATTAAAGGGGGGTGGGGAGAAGCCTGCAGGCACTGCCCTGCAAGCAGGTCCCCACCGCGGGTCTCGGGAGAGCGCCATAATTACAATTCAATATTTTCGATCACTCATTGTCTCCCTGAGAAAACTGCAGACGTTTCCAATTTAGGTGAGCTCCAAAGCTCAGCCATTGTTTTCACTTTAAGGAAGACGGTTCCAGAGGTCCCTCTGTAGTTTATTAAAAAGGCTTTGTTTGGTCACACGATCTATCATGAAGGAAACATTTATTTTAGATTTAAAATAATTTTAAAAAGACGCCTATCAAAGGCTTTGGCTACCCTCGCATCATCAATACATACAATGAAATCCCAGCAGCATTGACGTGATCACTTTAACAAGATCTCAGCCGGACAGACACCCCTTCATGGGTATGGGGAGCACACAGACAGCCCTCTCTAAAAATCCTACCCAACCTGATGTGTTTTTTTTTCCAGCTTGCCTGAAAGGTGGCTAAATTCAGGCTACTTGGGACTGGGGGTGGGGAGCAAGATCCAGTCTCGGAGCCTTCACAGAGAATGCACTGCCAGCCACCCGTCTCTTTCATAAAGAGGGGGATCCTGCTTGTGCATCCCTGCTGACTGCAGAGGAGGCAGAATGAGGTAGAGAGAGAGGTGGTCCCTCAGGCAGGTAGCCTCAGACCATTCAGGGCTTTATAGGGTATAACAACATCCTAACTCCACGCGCAGCCTAATGGGCAGCCAATACAGATCCCAGAGCTCAGCGGTCACACGCTTCCAGTGATATGTCCCGCTCAGTAGGTGAGCCACGTCATTCTGTGTCAGCTTCAGTGTCCGAATGGTTTAAGGTGCAGCCCCAAGCAGAATGTGCTACAATAGTCTAATCTTCAGGTGACAAAAGCATCGATAACAGTGACACGGTCAACATTTGAAAAGAAAGGTCACAGCCTCCTAGCCAGGTGCAGGTGGTAAAAAGCTGACTGCCTTAGTGCTCTAATGTGGTCATCAGACAGCAGCTGGGAGCTGAAACCACCCCTAAATTGTAAACACTAGTGACTAATGGTGGATGTATTCCCTCAGTGGGACCTATATTATCTCCACCATCTCCTCTAGCTGCTTCCCCCAACCCACCATCATCTCAGTCTTGTCTACGCTGAGCTTCAACCGGGTCGCTCTGACCCATAACTCAATCTTACTGGCTGAGGTACTGAATTGCATCAGGAGAGTGGGACAAGAGAGAGAGACAGCTGGGTGTCACCAACATACTGATAACACCCCCGCGCCGCCTTAATAACCTAATCCTCCTACTGGCCCAGACTCAGGTAGAGTGGGAAAGGTGACAGACTGGCACCCACACCTGAGAACTTTTCAGGAAAAAAACAATATTCCCACAACTACCCATTGAGATCTCTGAGAGAAAGAGACTGAAGATTTATCTAAGGATAGGTACATAACAGGCAATTGCAATGTAAGCTTCTCTGCATCTCTTGACTCTGAGCTGGTGGGACCATCTGTAGGAATAAGAAGGGAATTTAGTGTCCAGGTTAACTCAGTCCTTAGTGCTTTCTTTCAAGGTTTTGTGATATGGACAGTTGTCCAGCAGGAGATGGACTCAAACCACCTCACACAGACCCATCAAAAAGCTACTACACGTAGAGAAGGAGTTTTGGTGACTCAGTGACCTGAGTTGGATTCTATGAACTAGAGGCGAAATATTAGACATTCTATTACCGGTTCCTTGAAAGGGATCTCTCTCAAGTACACATGGTTTGAGAATGCAGGAGCAATACAAGATGCATTACCACTATACAAAGTGTGGTTACAATAAGGCTTTAGAAGCCAATAAGACTCCTTGGTAGCAGTAGTCCTAGCACCTAAATCCACCTGTCCTGACTTGCCCCATGCAGGGATGACAGCATGCAACTGCAGAAGGCTGAAACTGTAATGAAAAGGCAAGGGACCACAGACTATCAGTGTCCGAAAGCATATCCCAAGGTTCTGATGGACACCAGGACTCTTCCTACACTCTTTCTGAACAGGAACTGATATAAACTACTGTCCAGGAGAATTACAGCATCTGCAGTGTTCTCTCTTTGCCACATCAGGGAAATGCCCAGTGTCCAGGAATTGTAGCAGAGACCACAAATAAACCTGACAAATACCATTGAAAAGGGTCAACTGACCAATTAAGGTAATATCAAGCCAGATTTCCCCCTCCTATGGAAAATCCAGTGTAGGAGACAAAAGAGGTAGGAAAAGTCTGTGAAGTTCCATGCTGCAACTCCCCCTTTACTTGAGGGGCTGAGGGGTGCAGTTTTTATATTGTTCGCCCTCTAAACGTCACAGACCTCTGGGACCCAGAGAGAAAGGAGGGCTATTGCACGGTGGCTAGAATGGCTTAAGAAGCAGCTGTGCTGCTATTGGCTGTGTCTAACTGTGGCTGACAAGCAGCAGCTTCAGAGGGGATGCAGGGGGCGATTCCACCATGCCAAGTTGCCCTACCTCTTCTGCCACTATTTCAGCATGGAAATCTAGCCAGGGAACAGGGAATAGCGCCACAGAGAATAGCACCTCTCCTGCACCCCCATAGTTCAGTGCCACATCAAAGCCATTAGCCATCACGTTTTTATAAGAATAAGAACGTGCCTATATCTGAATGCATTTCTATAGTGCTTCCACTCCTAGTGTTGCCACCTTTCAAAGAGCTGGTAACCAGACCCCTGACAACCTACACATGCTCCACCTCTTCCCCACAAGGCCTCGCCCCCATTGGTTGCTCATCTCCCTCCATGCTCCCGCCACTTGCTGGCTCATCTCAAGGAGCCTGCCTGCAGGTAGCAGGCAGCCCCAGCTGAGCAGGTGTCGGTGCAGGTTAATGACCCAGCGTCTCGCCCCGCCCTGCGGTAACTGGGCTTTTGGTTCGGGTGCCATTTAGGGTTGCCAGGTCATTGGTAGTTTCTCAAGGAGACAATATTAAAGGCTTCACTGTAAACTATCGTGATGTGAAGGAGAGACAGAAATATAGTGAAAGGCCAATATGACTCCACCAGGAGCTCTTTCATGACCTGAAAAATCAAAAAAGGAAGCCTACAAAAAGTGGAAACATGGACAAATTGCTAAGGAGGAGTACAAAAGAATTGCACAAGCACGTAGGGACAAAATCAGAAAGGTTAAGGCACAAAATAAAAGGTTTTTTTAAGTACATTAGGAGCAAGAGAAAGATGAAGAAAAGCGTAGTCTTCTACTTAGTGGGGAAGCATATCTAATAAATGATAGGAGTACTTGTGGCACCTTAGAGACTAACAAATTTATTAGAGCATAAGCTTTCGTGGGCTACAACCCACTTCTTCGGATGCA